>NC_092795.1:2602564-2926130 GCF_918797505.1 Bemisia tabaci | reverse complement strand
CCGCGGGGTCAGCCCCCTGAACCCTAAGGAGCCGGACCGTGGGGGTCAGCCCCCTGACCCTAAGGAGCCGAACATGGGGTTCAGCCCCCTGAACCGTAAGGAGCCGACCGCGGGAGTCAGCCCCCTGAACCCTAAGGAGCCGGACGCGGGGGTCAGCCCCCTGAACTCTAAGTAGCCGAAAGCAAGGGTCGGCCCCCTGGCCCCTAAGGAGCCGAACGCGGGGGTCATCCCCCTGAACCCTAAGGAGCCGAACGCGGGGGTCATCCCCCTGAACCCCAAGGAGCCGAACGCGGGGGTCAGCCCCCTGAACCCCAAGGAGCCGAACACGGGGGTCAGCCCCCTGAACCCTAAGGAGCCGAACGCGGGGGTCAGCCCCCTGAACCCTAAGGAGCCGAACGTGGGGGTCAGCCCCCTGAACCCTAAGGAGCCGACGCGGGGGTCAGCCCCCTGAACCCTAAGGAGCCGAACGCGGGGGTCAGCCCCCTGAACCCTAAGGAGCCGGACGCGGGGGTCAGCCCCCTGAACCCTAAGGAGCCGGACGCGGGGGTCAGCCCCCTGAACCCTAAGGAGCCGAACGCGGGGGTCAGCCCCCTGAACCCTAAGGAGCCGACCGCGGGGGTCAGCCCCCTGAACCCTAGGGAGCCGACCGCGGGGGTCAGCCCCCTGAACCCTAAGGAGCCGAACGCGGGGTCAGCCCCCTGAACCCTAAGGAGCCGAACGCGGGGGTCAGCCCCCTGAACCCTAAGGAGCCGAACGCGGGGGTCAGCCCCCTGAACCCTAAGGAGCCGACCGCGGGGGTCAGCCCCCTGAACCCTAGGAGCCGAACGCGGGGTTCAGCCCCCTGAACCCTAAGGAGCCGACCGCGGGGGTCAGCCCCCTGAACCCTAAGGAGCCGGACGTGGGGGTCAGCCCCCTGAACCCTAAGGAGCCGAACGCGGGGTTCAGCCCCCCTGAACCGTAGGGAGCCGACCGCGGGAGTCAGCCCCCTGAACCCTAAGGAGCCGGACGCGGGGGTCAGCCCCCTGAACCTAAGGAGCCGAAAGCAGGGGTCGGCCCCCTGAACCCTAAGGAGCCGAACGCGGGGGTCATCCCCCTGAACCCCAAGGAGCCGAACGCGGGGGTCAGCCCCCTGAGCCCTAAGGTGCTGAGGAAGAGCCTAAGGAGCCCGATCGCTTAAGGAGCGAAAGCCGGGGGTCATATCAGGTGCATTTAGTCATCCATGTATCAAAAATGAACAATATCAATCCCAAAAAATCGTCCTTGTTCTGTAAAAAATCTTAAAAAATCGATATAACCGATGGATTTATTGACTCATAAACGTTAAAACTTGATTTTGCGTGTAAAAATTCGTAGGAACCGGGGTTTAGGACATTTTCAATTAAACGTAACCGTAGACACATCGGTTAAACAAGAAAATAGCGAAAAGTGAGGCCAAAGTTTGATCCCTTTGCCCACCCGTAACTCGATAACGGGTCCTGCACTCATCTTGATTTTTTTTTCCTGAGTTTTCTGTTCATTTCAAAACATTTCGACGGTGTAAGTCGGCAATCACGTAACTCGGTTTGCGACGTCGCAGATTTCCGATCATACTTTATTTTTTTAAAGGAAAACTATTCAACGGCAATTCTTTAAAACTTTCTTGATTTTTCCTCTCTGTGCGAAGAAAATTTTGTAAAAATTTCAAGGTTTGATATCAATTTGTTCTCCTTTAAAAAAAAATAACATAGAGGCGGAAATTTTCAGACACCACAAACGAGTTATGTGATTGCCGACTTACACCGTCGATTTACATTTTTAAAACGTGACAAATATTTATAAAACCTTTTCCAATCCAAGCGGAGACATGGATATTAATGTCGATGAGCCAAAGTTGCTTTGAAAAAATCTATACAAGAATTAATAAAAGAGGGGGAAAACCCAAGAAGCACGCAATATTTGGTCTTAACCCATTTGTACATAGATCTTTTAGAGTCAAATACGTCCAATTTTGATCGTTTTGTTGCAAGTACACCACGCTGCAGTACTGTAAAATCACGAAATATAGAAGATATATTTTAAGTGCTTTGGAAATCATGGAACCACCTTAATATTTACTAAACACGCATTATACTTCCCTGTAATCTTATTTTTCTTTTCATCAATTGAAATTAATCCATGCAATGTGTGCTAACATTTCAAAATAATGCTTTGAAAAACGAAGATTCCCCGACTTTAATAATAGAGCCAAACAGAGCCGAGCGGTACGCTGCGTGCTGCCAGCGCGACGCGCGCATTGGCGCCTACAAACCTAACAGGGGGACCTAACAACAAGCGACCTTACTTGGTTCCTGCCCGATCGGCGAAGTATTGATTTCGACGCTAAAAATTTACTCCATGCAACCCCTGTCGATTTTTCCCGATTTGGAACTGAGAAAAACATTTCAAGATTTCAGTCGCATCCTATGAAGTTAAAGGCGTAGAATCGATTCCGCACAGTCTTGGCTCTCTGCAAGGCTTCCTTAGCCAAAGAACATTCAAAAACGAGCTTTTCTGACCAATTTTTGACTCTATGTCTAGAGCGTTTTCAGCGGACAGCCCGAAGCGAGGGACTCGCGGAGCTTTTCAGACTGGAGAATCGCACTTAGCGGGTAAATTCCAAGCGAGCTTTCTTGGTTTCAGCCTGATCGGCGAACTTTCAATTTTGACCCCGAATATTTAGTCCGTAGATTTTTCTCGATTTGGGACTGAGAAAAAAATTTCAAGATTTCAGTCGCATCCTATGTAGTCGAAGGCGTAGAATCGATTCCGCAGGTTTTTAGCGTCAAAATCGAAAGTTCGCCGATCGAGCCGAAAGCAAGTTATGCCGCTTGGAAATGACCCACTGAGTACGATTTTCCAGTCGAAAAAGCTCCGCGAGTCCCTCATTTCGAGCTATCCGCTGAACAAGCTCCAGAGAAAGAGTAAAAAAATTGGTCTGAAAGCTCGTGTTTGACCAGTTATTGACTGTATCTCGGCTCAGGAAGTCTCGCCGAGAGTCGAGACCGTACGGAATCGATTCTACGCCTCCAAATTCGTAGGATGCGACTGCAATCTTGATTTTTTTTTATCAGTCCAAAATCGAGTAAAATTGATAGGCGTTACATTAACCGAATTTTAAGCGTCAAAATCGAAAGTTCACCGATCGAGCCGAAAGCAAGTTAGCCGTTGAATGACCGCTGTCGATTTTCGCGAAACTCCGAGTCCTCGCTTGAGCTATCCGCTGAACACGCTCCAGAGAAAGAGTAAAAAATTGGTCTGAAAAGCTCGTGTTTGACCAGTTTTTGACTGTAACTCGGCCCAGGAAGTCTCGGCGAGAGTCGGGACCGTGCGGAATCAATTCTACGCCTCCAAATACGAAGGATGCGACTGAAATCCCGAAATTTTTTCTCAGTCCAAAAAAGAGAAAAATCGACATATGGATTACATCGACTAAATTTTTCGGGTCAAAGGCGAATGTTCGCGGATTGGGCCGAAACCATGGAAGCTCGCTTGGAATTGACCCGCTCAGTGCGATTTTCCAGTTGGAAAAGCTCCACGAGTACCTCGCTTAGAGCTATCCGCTTAAAACGCTCTAGAGAACGAGTCAAAAAGTGGTCAGAAAAGCTCGTTTTTGACCAGATTTTGACTGTTTCTCGGCTTCGGAAGTCTCGCCGAGAATCGGAACTGTGCGTTTGCGGTATTCAAAAATCTCCGCTCCCATTTTACTTTTTGGCGGAGAGCAAAGCAATTTCATTCCTTGGATTTTCCACACAGTTTTCTTCACGCAGACGAAAAATCCCGGGGTTTTAAAAAATTGACGTTGAATGGTTTTCATGATAAAATAATGTATGACAGGAAGTCTGCAACGTTACAAACTGAGATACGTGGCCTCGTAGTTTCACCGTCTATTTGGGTTCATTACTACGCAGATCGATGTTAATGTCAACCTGCGATAACTATGAGAGATGAACAAATTTTCACTTTGTGTGCGTCGTTTTTCCATCTTTTTAATCCATGAAATCGAAAAAAAAAAAAAAAAAAAAAAAAAAAAAAAAAAAAAACATTTACCATCCAATTTTCGTTGTTACAGAGAGGTTACTTGTTGGCAGCCCATGTTTTGCCGTTACGCATAAAATCAACCACGTTTAATAGAGATACATCTAGTCGCTTTCAGTTTGAACCAGGTTTCAGGTTTGAAGTTTCATTTATTCATAAAACTTAGGTAATGTTAAATGTGAAGTTTAACGTGCTTTCAGGCTTAAAAATGTTTTCTCGACTTTGAATTTTAGCCAGGACACGATGTAAGACTATTTGCATTAAACTACTTCAAACACTTCTCTTTTCAAAATGCGGCATAGTAACTGGTAAGTTCCTGCTGAATCTGGTCCAATTCGTTGCTCCTATGGCGTAAGGGTGTATCTCAAATTCCGCATGAGTCCCGGCACATTGGTTTTGAAGCAAAAAAAAAAAAAAAAAAAATGCGACAAAAATGTACCATAAAATGGTTTGCTCGGGGTGAGTCCATGGTACGTGCACACTTAAAATCGCGAAACAATCAAAATCTTGGCTAGTGCTATTTTCGAAATACGCGCTTTGAAATTTTCATAGTAAATGGAACTTTTCTACTGATCTTGATCCACTTTTTATTTATTTGTACATTGAATCGGTGTTGATCGGTTCACGTTTTTATTTTTTGTTCGAATCAAGTCGATCGAATACATGCCCTCTCTTTACACGCACACTTCCTTTCATACTCTTTTTTTTAACCGAAAAATTCGCCTTCTGCTGCGTCTGCGGCAATTGTTGTTACGAGTATGAGGTGCGTGCTGGTTTCAGGTAGTTACATACTCGACTCTTTGAAGGCGTTTTGTGTGCGATAGCAATTCGCCAGTTCTCCACCAGGGTATGCTACTTGCGTACATAAAACGCCTTCAGAGACTCGAGTAAGTAATGACCTGAAACCAGTACGCACAACATATTCGTAACAACAATTGCCGCAGACGCAGCTGAAGACGAATTTTTCAGTTAAAAAAAAAGGGTATGAAAGGAAGTGTGCGTGTAACGAGAGGGTCTGTATGAGCGACATGAATCGAACGAAAAATGAAAACGTGAACGGATCAACACCGATTCAGTGTACAAATAAATAAAAAATCGGATCAAAATCAGTGAAAAATTTGCATTTACTATGGAAATCTCAAATCGCGTATTTCGAAAAAAGGATCAGTCAAGATTTTGATTTTTAGCAATTTTACGTGTACACGTACCATAGACTCGCCCCCTGCAAACCATTTTTGGATACAATTTTGTCGCCTTTTTTTTATCTTTTAGATAAAAAATCTCGGCGGATTTTGAGTTTTCAGCAAAAAAAGGACGATCGCCCCTGCGCATGAGTCTAAAGGATCATTCTAAACCCAAAAATCGGCAAAATTAAGAGAAATGAAAGCAGAATAGTGTTTGGTAAAGACCTCACATTCGACACAGAAATCGGTCAAGGGTCGATTCCAAGCGACCTTACTTGGTTCCGACCCTATCGGCGAAATTTCCATTTTGACCCGAAAAATTTAGTCCATGTTATTCGTGTCGATTTTTCTCGATTTGGGAGGGAGAAAAATATTCGAGATTTCAGTCGCATCCTACGTTGCTGGAAGCGTAGAATCGATTCAGCACGGTCCCGACTCTCGGCGCGGCTTCCTGAGCCGAGAAACAGTAAAAAACTGGTCAAAAACGAGCTTTTCTGACCACTTTTTGACTCTTTCTCTGGAGCGTTTTCAGCGGCTAGCTCGAAGCAAGGGACTTGCGGAGCTATTCCGACGGAAAATCGCACTCAGCGGGTGGTTCCGTCCCGATCGGCGAACTATCGATTTTGATGCTAAAAATTTAGTCCATGTAACCCTGTCAATTTTTCTCGATTTGGGACTGAGAAAAAAATTTCAAGATTTCAGTCACATCCTATGTAGGTGGAAGCGTAGAATCGATTTCGCATAGTCTGGGCTCTCTGCGAGGCTTCCTGAGCAAAGAACAGTGGTCAAAAACGAGCTTTTCTGACCACTTTTTGCCTGCTTCTCTGGAGCGTTTTCAGCGGGTAGCTCAAAGCCAGGGACTCGCGGAGCTTTTCCGACTCGAAAATCGAACTCAGCGGGTCAATTCCAAGTGAGCTCAGATGCAAAGGAGTCAACGTCACGAGATAATCGATTGGCTTGGAGAACAAGGCGCACGTAGCTCGAAAACGGTTCCTATACTCATCTTGAAATTTTTTCCTGAGTTTTCTGTTATTATAAGCTTCCACTTAAACCTTGGTTCGATGGTCGAATCGAATACCGAAGAAGGGGCGAAATTTTGGGAGGCTCTTTATTGGAGCCTACACTTTGCGAGTTGCACGGCAAATCTTAACACCGCCCTCCTGCCAAGGCACCGCGTTCTTCCTTAACACGCCAGGATTGACGAACCTGCGGCCGGTTTCATAATGATAGACAAAGCTATAGACTAGAGGAATCGGGAGGGATCCCATCAGGTTAAGCAGGCGGTGGCAATGGACAAAGGAGGTTAGTAATACACGAACTAACAGCAACCTACCAGAGACGCTTTAGTTAATCCATCATCATTTCTTTATAACAACAATTCGTTTCAACCAATCGAATCGCTCCATTTCTCCTTTCTTTATCACTTCGCCCATCAGCTATAATGATTATTCATAACATTCCTCAAAAATAAACAATTTATCGAAGGAAATTTGGCAACTCTCGAATGTTCATAGGGCATTTTTCCTTAGCACGGCAGCATATAATCCAACGGACCACATACTTTCATTCAAACGATGCTCTCTCGTCTGGATTTTGAGGTTCTTTAGGAATTTTTAATATATACTTCTCGATGAGCAAACAACCGTTGCGAATGCAATTTTTGTCCGTGGAGTCCCAATAAATTACGGAGTAGGATGTGTATAGAATGAATGAAATATAGAAACAATTAAAGTTTTATTAAAAATAATTTAAATTTCAGAAGTCCTGTAATACAAGTTGACTGAAAAATGACTACAAACATACTTTTGACTTAAAATCAATAGGTAATAAGTTAAATATTAAACAAATAAATATTCGAAGTATAAAAAGAGGAGGAATACCTATAAATGGATCATTGTGATGCGGAATTTAGACGGTGAAAGGTGAAAAACAAGTATTTCGATTTGCCAAGTTGCAGGCTTTCATTTTCAGTGGAAAATGAGCGGGCATTTTATCTTGAAAACTGTACCACAAAATATAATGAATAATGTTTCGATCTAATATCTCTCTGAAAAATAATCAGCAGAAATTCCAAGCAGTGACGTTATTATAATTTTTTTAAAGAAATTAAACAAAAAGCTGTAATTTTGAAGCATCTCAGTGCAGAATGCAGATGCACGTGTTCGACTTTCTCTATCGAAATCTGTTTTTACATTTTCACAATATGTCGGACTCTGAAGGTTTTAAGTATAACGAAAGTTATCCCAATTATAGATTTCATCGATAGTTGAATGATTGATTTTGGAGCGATCGAGCAATTCAATAAGAGAACGACACAATGTGCAATGATTAATGAATGCGATGAATATTCAATTTGATGAAAGACGAGTATTTAATGCATTATAGGTATCACTGAGTTTCATTCAATGACATGAATGAGAACGACTCACAAAGTCTAAATTTACGTTCATGCCCTTAAAAGACTTTTAAGATAATTAAAAAAAATGATAAAACAAAGAGTGAATTGGGACTCCGCCGTGAATCGATGTTTTTCTCCCTCATTCTGAGCCCGTTGGGGCTTCAACTTCAGTATATTATTATCTAATATGTACATTTATTTCAATATATTCATCATTTTATTACATACAAAATCTGTGCTGTTGTCGACCCGTCAATTATCATTATACAGCATCAAAATTGTATATAAAGATGCTTGTGGTAACTGCTGATGGGATTCTCTGATCAATCTTTGTTTCTTTATGTGATGAATGTTGAAGAGCAATCAAGGTTGTTCGAGTATTTATGCAAGCGGTATTCAGCTGAAAGGAACCAAATTTCCTCTCCAAAAATATTCAGTTCCATTTTGCTAAACGCCGCTTATTATTTGGACACATGCGTGTGCCAGAGGTCTACAGAACTCAGCGTGGAGTACACAGAGAGTGAGATAGACTTATTTTAAGTAAAATTGCGTTGCTCCAGATGGGAGCTACATGACACAGAAGAAGTCTATCTGCGGAAGAATTCAAAACCACCCTTCACTGCCTTTGAATTTTAATGGAGTATTCAGCATTTTCTTGCAAAAGTCGCTCTTTCCGGAGATCGTGACATCTTCATCCAACATGTCACCAGTTCCCGGAAATATCAACGCAATTACACATCAACATTGAAAAATTTCCCTCTCAACGTGTATTTTAACTGAAAATGCTGATGCTTTACCTTTTAATCACACATAAGCGAGCAGACAATTCCTCGTAAAACATTGAATATTTGCGTTAATTTTACAATCTCGGAATGTCATTACGTTCCTTTGACTGGTGGGAAGGTGTATGTGAGCAGTTAAAACCTACTGCACATGTCCCTTTACAAAATTTCCGTTGCTGATAGACAACTATTCCTTAATCTTCCATTCTCTTCCATTCACATTTTATATGGAAGAAGGTATGAGCTAAATGTTTTATTTACACAAGTTATGTTCTCACTTATATATAATCAGAGCATTCTTTTTAAACTTTAAAGTTAGGAAAACACCAATTATGAAAATAGAACACCAAATGAACGAGGATTGAAATCCTTTGATAACTACCGGATGATCTATTCCCCACTCTTTGGCTGTCACAGCTCGCAGCCCTTCCGTCGGAAGAACGAGTGGGAAGTATGGACTAACTAATTTCAGCAGGAAATGATGAGACTCAATCGGCCACACCAAACCTGAAAATGAGAAGAAAATGAAATTTGGATCAATACAATTTCTTGAAATTTCTATGTAAAGAAGGACAATAAATACCAAGTTTAAAAGAAATGACATTTCAGTGCAGAAAACGTTTAACTTGAATGGATGGACTGATGATGCTAAGCAAACGGGACGTATCGATGGCCACAGTGAAAAAATGTGCATCGCCAAGTCAGCAATTCAATGTCATAGGAGTGAGAAACTAACTAAAATATTTCTCTTAAATAAATTAAAGTTCCTGTGAATATTTTTGAATGAATGAAGACATTCAACAAACATTTGTAAGAGAAAAACTGTTGTTTGATTTTCTTTAAAAACATATTACAAACAAAAATCGATAAAATATAATATGTAAACTCGTAAGATTAACATATGATGCATAAAGTCTGAGACGTGAAGCGCTTTTGCCCCTCGTTCGTCAAGATTTTGCCACCCCCACGAATTGTCGGAGCGCGGTAATGGGTGGGGGGGGGGGGTGTATGCCTTTCATAAATTACGTACCCGAAACATTTTCTTTAAGGCAGACTTTTTCATCAACTATTTTGCAGTATTTCTTAGTCATCATCTTGCACTTGATTCTTCTTTATTGAATCGCCACTTTGCCGCGCCGCCTTCGTTATTCATTTTCCTCTTCCTAAATTCCCCCCCTCCCCGATTTGCCGCCACTAGCCGCGGCGCGTGGCCTCAACGGTCTATATGTATTGATTTGGCAATGATGAGAAGACATCGGAATTCGATATATTGCATTATTAGGATAGGGCAATGTCTTGTCTTGCCGTATCGACATGGATTAAAATATCGGGCCGCTGTTTCGTGAACGAAAGTCTTAACTTGAATGAAAAACGTCGTATGAATATTCGAGAGTCACCAAATTTCCTCCAATGAAATGTTTATTTTTGAGGAGATTATTGATATTTTTTCCTGACATTTTCTGATAATTTAGATTTAATTAATAGGATAATTCTTCAAAGAAATTGAACGGAAAATATTCAGAGTTTTCCTGAAGATTTGTATTTAATCAAGGGAAATTTGGCAATCGACAAAGGCTCATACAGCGTTTTTCCTCAGCACGGCAGAATGGGTCTGTCCACCTCCTCTCGAGAGGCTCCCGTTTTTTTCGTTTTTTTTTTTTGGGGGGGGGGGGGGATATTTAGGCGAAAAAATCAAAAGAGTTCTTGCCAAGTTAGAAAACGGCATACCGCTGACCGTGTGACTTACCGCTGATGAAAGTTAGGACCAGATTGCTCCCGATTCCTAGATAGGCCCCCTCCGTATAAGTATTACTGTTCAGTGCTATTAGAATTCCTGCAACACAAAATTGAATTGACGAGTGAGCCAGATCATGTGTGAAGAAACTAAAAAGTATACCTGCGTTGAGTTGACGACTTCGGTAGTGTGGATGTTAAAAACGCCTTCATATTCCAAGTATGCAATAAGCGATACATGAAGGTGGAGGGAATTTGAAAAATCGCAGGAGTTTCTCATGTAGAACTTGAAGCTTAATTGGATCACATTTTGCAATTAGGAACTACAATTCCTGCCTCATTTTAAAAACAACACACGTGTCATTAGTTTCCCTATGCAGATAGGTGTTTTTATCTATGAGCCAGATATTGTGATTCCTTTTTGTAAAAGGTGGTCCAGTTATGAATGAAGTGTCAATGAATAAAATCGAGAAATACGTAGACTTGAAGCAACTTTTAAGAATCCTCGATGATGTTTTATTTTATTAGACGGATAATTACCCAAAATATCTCCTTGAAATCTCCTGTAAATATTTTTGAGTCAGTAGAGGAAATTCTCAGAGGTGCCTTGTCCAATTTAAAAAAAAAACAGGGCCTTCCATTCGGGAATCAAAAGGAGCCCTTTTGCCTTTTGAGGCGATGATGTTTGGATGTCCTCCGAAAGTGGGGCTCAAAGATTCCTCCCTTTTTATACTTTAACTGACACGTCCCAGTTAATTTATGAATTAACTAGTTATTCTATAAAATAACTAGTTAAAAAGTGTAATAAAAATCTAATTACACACTTTAACTGGCTGCTTCAGTTAATGTATACTTTAACTAGTTGATGTATACCTACATTAACTGAATTACATACTTTAACGCTAACATATACACATACTCTGAACATACCGAAAAAGATTCCTTGAACACCAGCGAGAAAGAGAATGGCCAATGAAATGGCGACGTCACCCTTGAACGGATTATGGAAGACCCCGTACAAAACCACCATCGTAATGATCATCTGGAGTATGTAGACCACTCCTAAAAATAGAGAATCTGCAACTGCGATCTCCGCAAATTTCATACCTGAAATAAAATCCACATTTATTCAGATTACAGCTTTCCTATGAATACAACATCCATGCATGGAAAAATACATAAGTTGGAAATTACTCGACCACAACTGAAGAGATACAGTTCAATGTTTCTTTTTCCACTTTCATCGGGTCGTATTAGCATAGTTCTCACTTTTCCTTTTTCGCCCGATGTGAAATTTCGATTGTCAATCTAAAACTTGAAACACGATGGCCATTTCGGCTTTATCATCCATCATTAGGTGATTATAAAAAACGAAGAGCGAACTAAAATAAAACGAAACGGACGTTAAAACATTACATAGAGTGCTGTCACCGGTGGGGCCACAATCCAAATTTCGAAATTCACATCGGGCGAAAAAGGAAAAGTGAGCACTATGCAGATACAGTGCTTTTTATGATAAATGTTGGGATGGATGCGTTTCGATGGTCAAAAAGCGAAATTGAACTTATCAAAGACCTAGTGTTGAAAATTTTGCCACACGGATAAAACAGCTTAGCGCTGAGCTTTAACACTTAAGGTAGAATAGCATTACTACAGGCAGTAGAGTCATTGGCGGATCCAGCAAATTGGCAACATTGCCTTTTTTCCATTTAAACCTATGGAGATGTATCGATTCTTGAAGGGGCCAAGTGCTCCGACAAGAATTGATTATTTAGCATAGGTTTAAAAGGAGCAAATCCAGGGTTGCCAAATTGCTGGATCCGCCTCTGAGTAGAGTGGATCCTGCAGCTGTAGGTCTCAGCACTACTGCATGTAGTTGACGCTATTTTACCTAGGCAACATGATACAAGAACATTCTTCTCGCTTTCAAAGGTACAGCCAAGTACTATTTTTAGATTTTTACAATTTTTTTAATGTTTTATCCAACTGAGGAAGACTGAGTTTTCAGTCGAAACGTTTTGGTCTTGTTCGTGAAATTTTAGCCTTGTGACCCGCTTTTTAAATTGCTTTTTATTGTATTTTACCAAAAGTGTTAGGGCTCAGCGTTAAGTTGCATTTTCGTACAGTTTGATGAAATTTGGGCCATATCGATTACAGACGCTACTGATGACCTTAATACGAGCAATCTTTCAAAGTTGCCGCTCACAACTAAAGCAGGAAAAACCGCACAATCTTAGCGGTATCGAGCCCAAGTAGCATGGAATATGACCCCTAGAAAAACAGTTTTCATTATGCTTATGTTAACTCTCATTTATATAACGGGAGATCAAGGTAAACAGAAGTAATCTTCAAGGTATTGCTATGGTTGCATGCACTTTTGCTCAGATAATAGTATGCGACTTACCGGCGACCACAGATCGCTCGATGATTCCCTCCATTTTATCGTTGAGGATCAGCGCTTCCGAACTGATCAGAGGAAAGTAAAATGAAGATCTGCGGAAAAAGCAAAATAACCAATGGGTCAGTCGTGTTGATTTTTCAAAGTTCATTCTCTGAAATAATAGAGTGAACTAAGCTGTCCATGATTTTTTCAGATTTTTTAAACTCTAAATGGCAAAGAAACTCTGTTTTGATGATGGCAACATATAGACCAGTTGGAAACGATATTTTTGGCCAACGCCGAATAGCTACTGTCGTGGCCAAGTAACGCCCCAGGAATAGTTTTCCCTCCCGAGTAAATAGTTTTCTCCCCCCCCCCCCAAGGAATAGTTTTCCCTCCCGAGTAAATAGTTTCTCTCCCCAAGAAATAGTTTTCCCTCCCGAGAAAATAGTTTCCTCTCCCGAGAGAATGTTTTTCTATACCGAGAGGATAGTTTTCTCTCCAGAGCGAATAGTTTTCTCTTCCGAGCGAATAGTTTTCTCTCCCAAGCAAGTAATATTCTCTCCCGAGCGAATAGTTTTCTCTCCCGAGAGAGTAGTTTCCTCTTCCGAGAGAGTAGTTTTCTCTCCCCAGGGAATAATTTGCCCTCCCGAGATAATGTTTTTCTATGCCGAGAGGATAGTGTTCTCTCCCGAGAGAATAGTTGTCTCTCCCGAGAGAATACTTTTCTCTCCCGTAAGGATACTTTTCTCTCCCTAGAGGATGCTTTTCTCTCCCTAGAGGATGCTTTTCTCTCCCGAAAGGATACTTCTCTCCCCCGAGAGGATGCTTTTCTCTCCGGAGAGAAAATTGCATGATAGTATTGTTCTCGCTTTAAAAGGTATAGCCAAGTACTTCTTTTTTTGATTTGTACACTTTTTTATTGCTTTATCCAATTGAGGAAGGTTGACTTTTCAGCAGAAACGTTCTTGTGATATTTACGTGAAAATCAGCCTTCTTACCCGCTGTGTAATTTGAGCATAAATCACATCGCATGTTTTATTTTATGCTGGAAGTTGTTTCCAGAATCCCCCATAAAATAATCATAAAATACAACTCTCTATTGGGAACAATATTAATTAAAGAGATCAACGTGAGGTAATGTACTTGTTTTATACGGTTGTTTTCAATCCGCCTTCAGCTTTGTCCGCAGCAATTGTTGTTGCGGATATGTTGTGCGTGCTGATTTCAGCTTGTTACATACTTAACTCTTCGAAGGCGTTTAATGTACGGAAGTAGAGCACCCTGTTGGAGAACAACAGAAGTGAGATTGAACGAATCGATTAATCCCTAACTCGTTCGTTCTCCAACAGATTGCACTACTTGTGCAAAAAAACGCCTTCAGAGAGTCGAGTATGTAATGACCTATAATCAGCACGCACAGCATATTCGTAACAACAATTGCTACAGACGCAGCAGAAGGCGAGTTTTTCAGTTTAAAAAAAGAGTATAATAGGAAGTCTGCAGGTAACGAAAGGATGTGCATGTGATCGAAATGAATCGAACGAAGAATAGAAACGAGAACCGATCAACACAGATTCCATGGACAAATAAATAAGAAAGCTGATCAAAATCAGCCAGGTGATGAAGGTTGAAAAAGATATCGTGCACGACGTCATGTCCAGGCAATTATGCTGGTATAGACATGTGCAAAGAATGTCGGAGGAGAGGTTTCCCAAACAAGTTTTGGATTGGGTACCACCTGGGAGGTGGCGACGGGGACGTCCCGTAATAAAGGGTTGGCTGCAGGGCGTTGACGAAGAGATGTTGCGGTGTCAGTTGCCCGATAACCTCTGGGAAGACAGGCATATGTGGCGTTTGGGTGTCGTAGAACGCCAGAGTGCGTTGTAAAGCGGCTTTACATATATGATCAAAATCAGTGAAAAACTTGCATTCCGTATGAAAATTTAAAATTGCGGTATCTCGAAATTAGGATCAGCCAAGATTTTGATTTTCCACGATTTTAAGTCCACACATATCATAGACTCAGACTCACCCCTTGAAAACCGTTTTTAGGTTCATATTTTTTGCTGCAAGACCTTAATTAGATTTTTCTCCCCTAGAAATGACTTTTTGAACTTATTAGTAAATTTTCTGGCTTTTTCACGAAATTTTACCCATGAATATCTATTCTAAACCCCTGCAAAAATTCCTTGCCACGTACTCATTTTGAATGAAAATGATCCGAAAGAATGAGTCAGTGAAATTGAATGTCCGGTTATAGCGGGAATTTTAGATTTAAATGATCACTAGACAGGGAAAGAAAAACTGAACTTGATGTAGCATTCAACACGAATAAAAGGGCATGAAATTAGTTAAAATACTCACAGAATGATGAACGCTACCGACGCAAAATGAATAAATCCAGGAGTGCCTATGTCATGGATCGGCTCATTGAACTGAAAAGAAATTTAAGAAATCGCATATTTAATTTTCTTTAACCGCAGGAAAGCACGTCGTGGTTTAAGTATAACCTCCTCAAACAAATCAAAAATGAAAAAAAATGCAAATTTTTAAGAATGCAATTGTGTACTTTATTATAAATTATGTCCCCATTTTAAGTTTGAATGACAGATGAATCGATATCGCAAAGCACCTCCCGCCAATGATCAATTCCGAGCCAAAAAATATGGAGCCTCTTTACCCGATGTCAGCCAAATAAGTTTGACCCAAAGTTTTGGCGATAATTGTTTTTCTATCGGAAACCTCTGCTCTGTCAATCATTACGTTACTGTTTAGTGAAAAAGGGGAAAGAAAAAATCTCATTTATACACGGTGGGATATTAATGTTCAATTCCAACAGTGAAAAGTGGCGAATGTCGCGCGCCTCGGCAGAATCGCCTTCAATAATGTGTGTATGCAATCCCACGATACCCATACTTAAATAGTTGCCGCTCCGAGTCCGGACACATTTTTCAAATATGTCCATCTCCACAGGGCCCGTTTTTAGAATCTTGGACAGCAAGAGGGGGCAAATTTAGAGGAAAAGCTCTTATTTTTCGGACTAATGGAGAAACCAATTACATTCCAACTCCGTAGATATTGCTCCCTAAGGAATTCAAATCTAAAGAAATGTCCTTAAACGTTCCATACATTCTATTTACAGATATTTCAATCATATAATTCTAAAATTGGGGAGATATATATTGATGCTCAAAGTGCGAAACCGCGTATCCTTGTTTGCGAATTTGCAGATTTCCTGTCAAAATTTATTTTCTCTTTGGGAAGTTTTGGAAGTTCTTGAAAATTACCTTGATACCTCTACTCTGTTAGCAGAATATTTTGTATAAATTTCAAGTGATAAATTTTGCTTGCTCCTCTCAGAAAAAATCAAGCAGAAGCGGCAATTCCAGAACACAGCAATGAAGATACCTACTTGGTTTCGCACTTCGGTCATCCATGTGATATATTTCGAAATTGAATGGGAGGTTAAACTGATGTCGTAAAGATTTTATGTGCAGTGCATTTTTTGTATATTGGGAAAAACAGACTGCTACATTGCACAAAATTCCTTGAATAGAGCCTCTCCGGTATTCTGCCGTCCTAAGGAGAAACGCCGTATGAACACTCGAGAGTTACCAAATTTCCTCTCAGAAAATAGTTATTTTTAAAGAAAGTCATGAGTATTTTCCCTTATAATTTTCAGGAACTTTAGGTGAAATTGCGAACAAAATTATCTGAAGAATTGGAGGAAGAAAAATATACAGAATTTCCCGAAAATTCCTTTTTTACCAAATGAACTTTGGCAACGCCTGAAAGTTCATACGGCGTTTTTCCTGAGCACGGCAGTACCTTCATGTAGTATCACCATCATTGAGTTCACCACGAGGATTCTCCATTATATCAAATTGGAGCCAAAATGTTATAATGACTTTACCTCTTTCATTGCTAACAATAAGAATAAATTGATATCTATCGCTTATATGTATACACGGCGTAAAGGCCTAGATACACACGGCGATTAATCGCCGCGAGTGGAAGACGGAAGCCAATGAAAATCCTTGATTTCGAACCATCAACGTCGATATATCGAAATCAAGGCTCTCCATTGGCTTTCGTCTTTCACCCGCGGCGATTAATCGCCGTGTGTACCTAGGCCTTCACACTAATAACGTCTATTTATAATTTTACTTACAACGATTGGTAAACTTCCAAGCCGCGGCGAGTCTCCGCACACCATGAAGATTGATTGCAGAAAATTTTGGGTCGCGTAATAGATATCTCTCCTCACCATATTTCCGATGTATTGATCTAATGGCATCAAAATCAGGATAATATAAAAGAACATTAAACCTTGAGATCAAATGGACTTTTTTGAGCTAAAAAGAACTAGAGATGGGTGGAAAAAAAGGAATGAGCTCTTTAGTTGAGGGCCATAAGAGTGAATGGGAATTACAAAGCGCCAGTGACGTCAGCGGCGACGACCGGACCTGCAAACGACGAGGAGAAGGGTGATGGGACTATTTAACTCATGACCTCTGTCCACAACGCTCTTGTCACCTGCCCATGGCTCATGAGTTAGCATATGTTGGCGCTTAGTTCTTTTTGATTTAATGTCAAATCCCATTTCTCTATTTTTTCCAAAAGGAATCATGCCCGTTTTCACATTGTTTCTTTTGCAGCTCAAACGAGCACGCCCCATCTTCCTCAATCGTCTTCACAGAGGTTATTGTCGAAGTTGATAGAAAAAGCTATCAGCATAGAAGACAAAAGGGATATGGAGGGATCCTGTTGGGGGAAGCAGGTGATTGCAATGGACAAAGGAGGTAGGTAATAGACATACTCACGGCAACTCACGAGAAAACCTGTAGTTAGTCCATCATTTTCTCCCTTAGTCTATGGGAACCACCCATTTCAACCAATAGGACCCCTCCCCCTCCATAATCTCTATGTCTTCTTTGTCTATCAATTTCAACAATCAGCTCGCAGTTCCTTTTAGCATAAATACGTCCGAATGAACAAAAAGTTGAGAATCCTTACATTTTGCACAGATACCTTCATGAACACTTTCGCAGGGAGCAGTGTTACAAAGTAGGGGATTAAGTTTTATTTATGCTTAATTGGATTACATTTTGCAATAAGGAACAGTTCTCCCACAAAAGCACATATTTGCATAGGGAAACCAATGGCATGTATGTTGTTTCTAAAATTGGCCAGAAATAGTGGCTCCTTATTGCAGAATGCAATCCAATTCATCTTTATTATTTTTCCTCGTCCATTGAGGCGGCATATTTTCAAAATGATTTCCTAATGACCTGTGTGCTCAAGACTGAGACGCGCGCAAACTGGTGGCTGAATAAGAAGACTAATGTCAATGTAATGGTAACTCCATTTGCAAACATTGAATCAACATGAGAATAGAGGGGGAATATCAGGACGTATTTCTGCCAAACGGAATTATGTGCATTAAGACAGGAGTCCTGAGACTCATAATGAATATATACATAACAGGGCTCACGTCATAATTCACATAGTGCCGTGCTTGGCAGAAATTCGTCCAATAAACCGTCAATTGTGAGAAAAGTCGAGAAAAAGTGGCATGTGCTCAGACAGCACAGCACATTTTCGGAACATTCTAAAAATGTGTCACCGGTGCATTCTATCATTTATATTAATTTATAATGATGATCGAGCCACAAAAACATTATGAAAATTTTGTAGGTTGAACATGCTTATTACTTCATCGGAAAAACAGCGTATTTACCTGATATCTTACTTGTTCTAACTCGAACCCCCCCCCCCCCCACTTTTATGCAAAAACATGGAGCACGCGCAGGCGGAACGTTATCACAGTGTTAAGTTGAGCCTCGGAGCAACCGTGATTATTTATCGTTATTTCCCGTTTTACATTCCATTTAAAGTTTTTCGGTTTCCATTCGTTTCATACATTTTCGTTTTTGAATGTGACGTGCGGAGTGATCCGTCAAAAAATGTTTAATGACCTGCGGATGAGCTTTACAAAACTGGAAATGCGCATCGTCGTCTAGATAATCTAAGTAAACAGGAAAAAAAGAAAGATATCAGGTACTTCGATCATTTCCTAGATGAAGATACTTTGTCGACGCACTAATTTCGGGTGAAGGATCGCTGTTCATACTCACTTGAAAGATCAACCCATACGTCGACAGAGCTATGGAAAAGTGCTTCACCAGACGCATCATGGCCGTCGTTGACCCGTTGGGACAGCGCCTCAGAGTAGTTTCGAGGGAAATGGATGAGGGCCCAGGTTTGATCGCTTGATTTGATTGCCTTCTTCCCCGACACTATATCGTCGAACTCGATCTGGAAAATACGAAGGGTAAATGAATTCAAGGATGACGCGAGAAGGCTCCTCTCGATGCACGTGCGAAAAGAACAAGGGATGAATTGGACGTATTTACGCTAAACGAAACTATGTGCAAGTGGGAAGATGGCGTGTGCTTGATAGTTGAGGGCCACTAGAGTCCCTTTATACCCAGAGTAACGACAACTCGATTATCAGCTGACTGGCAGCCGACCTTGGCTGGCCATGGAGGCCGAAACTAGTGCACTCAAACGAACGATATTGGGGGATAAGGATCAGGAATCCTGCGATGTCTGTCACACAGAAACAACAACATCAACAAATTGATCAATTAAAAAGAAAATGGGATTGGTTTGTGAATAATTTCTTAATCTATTTTCATTTTGGACCGATGGCAATAACAATTTACTCTTGAGAAACCACAATTAGGTAATATTTTCATTATTCTTGTTCACATACGAGGTACCGCCATCTTGGTGCACTAGTTTCGGCCTCCATGAGCGAGAACCAATCAGAATTGGATTTTTTTTTAGGCCACTTTCAGCCCAATCCTGGCCCAACCAAAAGTGAGTTGTCGTAACTCTGGGTATAAAGGGGCTCTAAGGGCCACAAGAATGAATGGGACTTTAAAAGCGCCGGTGACGTCAGCGGTGAGGACCGGGCGCGACGAGGCGCGACACGAGCGACGACCACTAGGTCTTCAGTCTTTAATTCATGAGCCCTGTCCACAACGCTCTTGTCACATGCCCACGGCTCACGAGTTAGCGCTCAGTTCCTTTTCATTTAATTGAAAATCCCGCTTTTCCATTTTCTCAAAAGGAACTATATCCAATTTTACATTGTTTCTTATCCAGCTTCCAGGAGCACACCCCATCTTTCAAATTCCACATAGTTCATTTTACCATGAATACGTCCAATTGCAAGGCTGCAGGATTTTATATAAATCGAAAACCTAAATTACAGGAAAAAAGAGGTGAATTGAAGCTACAGGATGAGCAACAGAGTACTTTGATAGAGATAGTATTCACACTAAGGAATCCATTCCTGATTTAGTATAGTCATCTCAGGAATCATAAAGTCGCTTGGCTGACGAAAGGTCGTAATTACACCTAGAGATGAGCCAGGAAAAGCGTTGAAGCTTAACTGAAATGACTTAAGACAGTATGTTGGAGTTTTTTGCCAACGTGCGTTAAAAATTCTGCATAAAACCGAAAATCTCAATACAGAGGGAAAAAGCTCATAATGAGCGCAGTTTTCCCCCAAAGAGATATGCTGTTTGGTATGCAACACCAGTTACGTCCATTCAGGGAGGCAACTGCAGACAGTGCTCATATGAGCTTTTTCCCTCTGTATTGAGATTGTCAGCTTTATGCTGAATTTATACCGCACATTGGCAAAAAACTCCAACAGACTGTCTTACGACCCGTGCGCCTACCGCAATCAGCTTGTGTGAAATGACTTAGTCAGGCGTTATCACTCAGTTTTGAAACTGATTATGAGCATTGTATCGGTAAAATATTTTCAACGTAGACCTCCTTGTCAAAACGGTCCCATTGAAACATGTTCCCATGGAAACCCGAGTTGAGCTCAAGTGAACTTCTTGCAAAATGGTTAAATATTATAAGTAAGCACGCCGGCGTGAACCGCAAACATTGACCTCGGAAAATCATGAATGAAAAGAGGATTGCGGATATGATATAACGATTACGGGTTCATTAAAAAAATCCATTCTACTATTCAATTCAGAACCAGTCTCATCAGAAGCGATGATTTTTTTATGTTTTTTTTTTTGCATTCCTATTTTTTGACGTTTTCTTCTCTCCTCTCCTTTGACCTAATATGTACTAAATTGTGGATAGATAATTGGATATTATATGCCTCTGCATATTTAAATAACTATGAGATCACAGAATGCCAAGAATTTATGTGTATCCACAGTTGCCGATTTTAATCTAAGGATTGAAATTCATATTAAAGCAGAAGTAAATCCGCCAATTTTCTATGCAAAAACTGACAATAAAGGCGCCCGCGGTTTTAGTGCACACGCGAGGTGGATTTTATTGGTTCATGCCATCTTATATGGACGTATTTATGCTAAAAGGAACTATGTGCATGAGGTTTGCGTGAAGCATAGTTCCTTTTAACATAAATACGTCTATATGGTGTGTCTATCTTTGTTGGATATTTCATAAACACACACTCACAAACACCCCACACTGCAGATTTCCTCAACGAATTCGTAATTCAGACAAATTATTAACGCTCAGTAAAATTGTGTTGAGAGTAGCCTGATCGTAATACAATTTTCCTGATATTAAGAGTTGGAAAAATTTCATTACTTCAAGGAAACATGCTTCAGTCCGAACTCTTTAGAATTTTAGATCGACAAAGGAAGATATGCGGCTAGTTCAGCTTGCGCGAATGTTATAGTTAAAAAAAACATTGAGCACCAAATATAGTTCTAATATAAGATGATAAGCGGCTGAACCTAAACGGCGGGCGATGAGCTCAGAAACTTTAACGATAGACTAAGAAAGTAAACCATGATGGTTTCATCACCCACATTGCAAATTTTATTGTTCAAAAATAATTTCATTGTGTAGCAAACAGCTCTATTACAGATTTATACTGAAAACTGATTGGCGGCTGAGCCCAGAGACTTAAACGATAAACTAAGAAAGTAAACCATAATGATTCTAACATTCGTAGTGGCTTTATTATTATTCAAAAATATTTTGCTTGAACTTTTGAAAGTCAATTGAGCGATAAAAGGCCACATCATCAATGGTTATAGTAAAAAAAAGATGTATCTCGATTCGGGGCGTCGCAGATTTCTTGTCCTCAATTATTTATTTGAAAGATAAATAACGAACATTATTTCGCGGCATATGCAAAAAAATTTCTTCATAAACAGTAACTCGTATATTTGTGAAAAATGTACACAATTGAGTCCATTCGTTTATATTTAAAGCTTACGGTTAAAGTTTAAGGTAAAGAGTTATTCCTTCTTACTTAAAATTATATATCGATGGTGAAACTTCAAAGATGCTTATCTCGGTTTGCGGTGTTCCAGTTTTCCTGTCATAGCTTATTCACTGCGTGGAAAACTACTGAACGTCATGCTTTGAAAATGTCAGTGATTTTCCTCCTCATGAGGAATATTCTGTAAAAATATCAAGGCATGATGTTGGTTTGGTCTCCCCTCAAAAAATAAAATAGGAGCGGAGATTTCTAGACACCGCGGGATATTGGCATTTTTGCAGTTTGGCCGTGGATATGGGATTGCTTTGAACTCACCAGCTTGAAATTTTTCTTCTCGAGTTCGTCCAAATAGAGACAGCTTAGCTTGAGGTCCTCGGTGTAGTTGTAGGCGCAATGATTATTTCGGCTCATCCGACACTCGCGGAGCCCGTGGCTTAGCTCGTCGTCGACTATGCCAATTTTGAGATCAGTCGGGTCCGTCCCGATGGCCAAGTTGAAGAACACGGATTGAGCTAGAGGTAGACAGATCAGGAAAGCAACGAATCTGCAAACAAAATGAAAACATGTAATCGTCATGAGTACACTACGGTATTCATCTCCTAAGCCCCCTCAGACACCTCGCGCCTCAATCAATAGCGAATATCGTCACCTTCCAGGCAAAGTATCACAAGCGCCATGCGACGTCTAAAAGTTTCCACCGCTATTTTATTTTTTTACAGAGAAATACTTGGTTGTAGTTGTCCGAAAATTTCACTGAATTTTTTTGTGCTGCCCATAAAATTCAGTGAAATTTTCGAACAGATTCAACCAATAATTTTTATGTAAAAAAATAAAATGGCGTCGAAAATTTTTAAACGTCGCATGGCGCTTGTGATACTCTTCCTGGAAGGTGACGATATATGGACAGAAATACGTTTCTCGGCCTGCGCTGCCGTAAGGAAGAACGCCGTATGAACATTCGAGAGTTGCCAAATTTCCTTCGATATAATGTTTATTTTTGAGGGAAGTTATGAATATTTTTCCTTGAAATTTTCAGACGTTTTAGATCAAATTACAGACAAAATTATCGGAGATATTGGTAGACACACATTCAAAAATTTTCCTGAAAATTAGTGATTTGCCAGGGAAATTTGGCAACGCTTGATGGCTCACACGGCCTTACGGTTTTTCCTTAGCACGGCAGTGCGGCTTTGCAGACTCCTTGCACTGAGAAAAGAAGTTCGGTCATATGAACCAAATGTACGGTGTTCAATATTGGCCGTATTGTTTGGTTCATCACAGGAGAAAAAAAAAACACGTTGTATCTAGAGTCCAGACTCTTGAAAACATTGACAAGAAAAAGGACTCTTGATTGAATCAGATGTAAGCTTAAATCAAAAGGAAATCCGCTCAACTTAAGAGGCTTGGTTCTTGATTTAAGCTTAAATCTGATTGAATCAAGAATATTTTTTCTTGTCGATGTTTTTAAGAGTCTGGACTCCAGATACAATGTGTTTTTTTTTCCAGTGATGCAACCACTCTCTCGGTTCTGGGAACCGTGTCCGCGGTTTATGCAACCGAGCTTTTTCGTTAGTTCTGTTCGGTTCGAATGCTCGGCTGCATGAACCGAGGATACGGTTCCCAGAACCGAGGATACGGTTCCCAGAACCGAGAGAGCGGTTACATGAACCGGAAAACACGGCCGATGTCGAACATCGTGCACTCAGTTCATACGATTGAAGTTTTTTTCTAATGTCATACTTCATTTTCTACGTGGAAAACTACTGATCGTCTTTTCTCAAAAATTTCGAAGTGATTTTTCTTCTCTATCAGTGGCGAAGCGTGCGAATGATTGTAATCGACATCTACAGGCTTGACGGGGTCGCTACCGTTCTTGTAATTTCCCTGTTTTGAAGTTATGGTAAAGAATCTTTATTAAGGTGTTCGTTACGAACGCTTTGTTTATCGATCCTTCCCCAAAGCTTTAAATGACAGATCAATCGATTTATAAGCACGCTGCGCCATTATTTTCAGTGTGAAGAATAATCGGTAAAAATGTCAAGCCACGATGTCGGCTCGGTCTCTTTTCAAAATATAAAATAGTAGTGGACATAAAATAGTTAAACAACGTAACCGAGGTACACACTTTTGCAGTCTCGCCGTCGATGCGCACAATATGAGAAAATAAATTCATAAATCAAAAATTTCCGGCCAAAATTCATTACACATCAGCCCGTTCTCCCCTTTTTTAAATTTGTAAACGAGGGAATGCTTTTCCCTAAAAAGTGAAATTCCCATCCGCACATTTTTTGACTGAAATCATAAATATCTCGCTGCGCGATGCTTTCAACGCTTCAGATCTGCGGGTCGATTGTTGAATTGTCATCGATTGAATCGATAAATTGCATTGCTGAGATAGGAATTTATTGATCGAGGTCATTCAATGACCATTCAAGAATCCAGACTAGAAAGAGAAAGGAAAGAAGAATATCGTGATATCGTGAATTCTGAAGAAAGAGTCCAATACAACTTACCTAAGCTCTCTCCGTGATAAGTATAACAATTTCATGAACGTTGCATAGAACCTAGTGAAACGAAACACGGAAGTGTCTTCTAAAGGTAAAGGTGGTGGCTTTTCTGCTATGGTAAATTCCTCTATTGGTTGTGGCTGAAACAAAATGATTCCAAAGCTATTATCATTGCGTTTGAGCATAAGGATTATATCTTTTTAGGTTTAAAGTAATTGAATGAAAATCACTCCAGGTATGAAGTCTTACGTCTTTGATTAAAACTTGGTCAAACGTTTCAGACATACTTCGGTTCAAATGGAAATTATGGTCAGGAGAGAATCAAGTTCTGTCTAAGGCAACAAACCACATACATTTTTTCGGCTAGTCATTGGTTCCGACAATTGAACAAAACAGCGATTAATATAAGTATTAAAAGAATTTTATAAACCTCACAATGTACAATGAAGGAGAAGTTAAAAAAAAAAAAAAAAAAACATAAAAACTATAGACCTTTTGGAACAGTCCTATCATTATTAAAGAATAAAACTGTTTTATTCAAACATCTTTTAGTTCATGGTAGTACTTCATTCGCTCGTCTCATCTCTAGTTGGAATTTTGCAATAGGCAGCTTGATTATCCTTTAACATTACTAAAAACTGAAAAAAATCGAGTTTTTGATCCAGATGAATGGACCTCGGATATCTATAGATATCCGAGGTAGTTCTAGGCGCATATTTACTAAAATCAAGCAATAATTTCGTTAGCACGTTAAAATCGGCTCTGGTTCAAAATATTCTGCTATCAGATTGTATTCAATTTTTATAACTCGACTTGTGAGTTTCGTATTTATATGCCCTAAAAATCTTCCCTTGTACATGAGGTAGTACCCTAGTATCGAAAGGTATATCCTATAATTACCTGTGACTGTTGAGTTTCTTGCTTATAACTAAGTTTTAAGAATACTTCTTCTAAGGATGAGCAATTGTAGTTTGCCATGAGCGAACTTGGAGATTCTTCTGCTAAGAGAACGCCACCACGCATCAATCCAATCTGTTAAAGACATCCAAATTGGCATTGAAAAATCAGGATTTACTTGTCGATTGCACGCATACGATGCGTGAAATAAATGACTTCAACTAAAAAGTACGCTTTTAGAAATGAGACGGACAAGTCTACTTAAACTTAAAGTTTAACAAATTCAGAAAATACTGTTGCTTTTTCATGTTTTTCATCATGCACCATATGTTTATTCTCTACACCTGTAGAGTGGGAAAAGTAGTAGCATTAAGTTGTTAATATCAACTTCAAGTCACGCTACATGCTGCCTCTGGACGCCTCGTTGCATTTAGTTCGTAAAGAATGTTGGCGGAAGCGCCTGGATGGAGCACGCTATCAGATAGTTGCATTGCAAATGACTATACTTTTGAAAATAGATTAATTTTTTCCAACAATGCGTGTAGGAGAAGTCAAAAAAGAATATAAGAATTTTGAATGAGGAAAACACTCAACATTTACTCCCGTAAAATAGACTATAATGCTGAGAAAAATGTTTCTATGAAGTTGAAAATCCCGGTTTAGCACGAAAATTCGATCAGAACCATTCATCAAACCTTCTGCAGATATATTCTACATAAAAAACTTAATAACTCAATCAAAGCCACCGTTCTAGGTCGATCGGACGACGCTGTGAATTTTCCACCTCTTGAAAAGTTTTAGGGCGACTAAAACTCAGTTTTCCACCATCAGTCATTAGTCATTCGTCGACAATTATTATACTAAAGATTTACTGGTTGAATTTATGGGTCCAAATTATTAGTTAGAAATGTAGAATAGTAATATCAGAAGTTGCCGATGACAAGAAACGCTAAACTTGTATCCTCGAATGCATTCTTATGTTTCCACTCAATTTTTTTTTTTTTTTTTTTTTTTTTTTTTTTTTTTTTTTTTTTTTTTTTTTTTTTTTTTTAATTTTCTTGCGAATCATGTGAGCGAAATAAGGTCGAAAGAATCCATCCGGGTGACGAAGTAAATTAGTTATAACATGAGGAAAAACATAGATTAAATACTAGATTAAGTTATTAATCTTATTATCTGCCCATGGATTAAACTTCAAATAATTTCCCAACAGCATCAATTACTTTGGCTTACATTGTTGTTAAGTGAGTTCTACTCATAAAAATTGGCATACTTGTTAATACAGTGTTAACAATATGTTACGTAATCGAAAATTGATTGACACATATGGCGATTTGATATCTTTCGTTGAGGCAATTTCGCTAACTACGTACCTGGTGTGCGTTCTTAGCCTCCTCTATGTAATGGGTCGTTATAATTATTGTTTTACCGTGTTTTGTCATTTCTAGTAATCTCTCCCATATACTGGAAAAGAGGAAAATATCTGCATTAGAATCTCAAGCACTCGAGGATTACGAAATAGATTTCTAAAACAGGGTTAGAAACCAAACATCGTAGCTAAAGTTTTTTCATTGAAAAGTACTAAGCGGCGCACATTGGATCGATTCAATGGGAGAGGTCGGACAATATTTGGAAATCGTAAAAGCTTATAACTCCATTTATACAAAACTTTGAGGTTCTAAAAGTGGTTCCATTGGTTTTCTTGTGAATTGAGAGCACTCCATATAATTAAAATTGTGACGACATAAACGTAAAATTTTAAAATTTTTGTCAAAAATTGTATGTCGGACCTTTTCCAAAGACTCGTTCCACCGTGCGGCGAGCCTTAATCAAGCATACGGTAGCGTGGAGTGCTTTGCGATCCATCGATACTTACCCATTTGAAGCTGTGGTAAAGAATCGATTATGAAGGTTTTCGCTGCAAACACCCTGTTTATCGATACTATTCTATAGGTTTAAATGACCGATCAATTGATTATATCGCAAAGCATGCCACGCCACTGCAACCATACTAAAATTTTTCGGATCTAACTTGGAGATGAAATCAAACCGTCTTCCATGCCTGTAATACGGGCCTCCTGCTCGCAAATAAACTGAACAAAATGAAAATAATTTTTTTTTATATATTTATTGTAAGTGAATTTCTCGCCGTTTTTAAAAATTTGAATAAGTGTCTTGTTTTGATTCTCTTTTCTTCTTTGACAATACTTTTTCTATAAACAAAAAGCGCAAATATATAGGTATACAGCGGAGATGTAATGTGGGAATGAAGTATTGAAGTATGCACCCCTAAGAACCAAGAGAGTTTCATCACATCAGGCACATTCAATAATTCAAGGAGGTGGGAGCACTACAAAATTCTACTGGAAGCATACGCTGTTATAAATATTTGAATAAAAACAAGGTAATAATGCTTACTTATTCGCTAAAACAGGATCTAATCCTACGGTTGGTTCGTCTAAAATAAGTAGCTCTGGGTCGTGTAGTAAAGCCACTGCGAAAGAAACCCTTCGTTGTTGTCCTCCACTGTAACAAAATGGGTAGACATTTATTAGTTTTCAGCTTACATGCAAAAATTGGCCAGAGGAAATGATCTTTAAAGTTTCGATTGATAAAATATAGTTGCATTCTCTAGATTAAATTTAAAAAAAAATAAAAAATAAACTTCCTGAAAAGATAATAAAAATTATACAGTATCCGCATAGAAAAAAAGAAGACGACCTTTTTAAGCCTCTTACACTCTACGATCATGTGCGGAAACATGCGCTTTCCGGTCAAAATTTTACGCACAAAACGAAGAACACAATAAAAAATTCTGCACCAAACATGGACATCCATCGAATTCTAGATACGAAAAAAAACGGATAGCCACGATCGGTTTTCCTGCTGGTCTATCAATTGGACTGCATTTTGCAATTCGGACCTATAAATTCTGGCTCATCTGAAAAAACACTTATGTGCATAGGGAAACTAACGGCACATACGTTGTTTTAAAACTGGGCCGGAATTTATAGGTCCAAATTGCAAAATGTAGTCCAATTTCAACGACGATTTCTCACAAAAGTGCATCTGAATTCAAAATTCTCCCTATTGAGAATCGATCCCAATTTTATGATGACTTTTACTGACAGTGTAACCACAGCGCCTCACGAATCACGGTTTTTCACATTTCAGAAATTCTGCTTTTAAATGCATTGAAAACGTCTTGGACGACCGATCATTGTCATTGGCGAGAATTTTGCGCCATTGATTTTCCCCCTTTCCATAGTATTTTCTTAAAATTACAAGCGAAAAAATCAGGATATATTCTCTCGCAAAGATGAAATAAGAGGATCATTTTTGCAACGCCGCAGTCGAGATACGCGTTTTTTAAGTTTTACCATGACTTTTTTGTTATCCTTTCATTCCGTACTTTGCTTATTGTGCCCAGATCCATGTGAACCTCAGTTCTTCGCTCTTCTGACGTAAGGGCGTATCTCAATTCTCACGTGAACACCGTTCCCCATATGACTCTATGCATTCCGGGACTCATGTGAAATTGAGATACGCCCTTACGTTAGAGGAGCGACGCGCAATATGAGGCAAATGCGATAGTGAGAGTAATGCGGCAATGACCTTCTTTCATCGTGGATATTGTGGGATGTAATTTATTTTTGTTGTTGCTAAATTCAACCGCAGAACTTTCCATAGGTGGCTGGCAGCTAATCCTATCTTTTATACCCTCTATAAATGCGAGAATCGTAATTGCGTTCGTTAGGCATTTGAAGAAATATCTAATAATAGTTGAAGCGAAGTGCGAAGATTATAAGATAAATTGTCTCCGCGCTTTCGAGGTCTCTGTTATCAAGATCGCTGAATTGGACCCCTCTGATTTAGATTGGAAAATTGTTGCATCTAATGTAGGATGGGTAATGGGCCACTAGACGAGGTATGGTTAAAAATCCTACATAACGTGCTTCCTCTTCGAAATTCACAAGGAAAATAAAATACGAATCAGGGAAGTCTAGAAATAAACTCCTAGATAAGATATAGTTGTTCACAATTAACAATGATAAAATGAGTCGTTTTCTACGTAAGATTTTCAAGAAACGGCATGCTACGTTTCCTTCTATTTATGATCTTGTTTTGTGGTCTATTTTATCTTGATGTGTCTAAGACATCCTTAGTCTAAGAGCTTCATAAAAAGCATAAAATCAATGCTCACAATTTTTAACTTTTTTTCACTTTTAAAAATATATACCTATAAAGCGCCTCTCATCCAACACCTTTAATTTTCTAGCTTTCCACATTTAGTTCCATGGTTTTTTTCTCATTGAGCACCTGCGCCAATATGCCGGTTATTTTGAGTTTTTGAATTGTGAGACTCAAAGAAAAAACTTATCTTAATGTATGCCTTATCGCGGTCTCCATCTAACTTTTCTACTCTGGCACTAAAGTCTCCGAGTCAGCGTAGAGAGACCAAGTTCCCCTTTATTCTAGGGGATATGCCATTTTATCTACTCTGAAGTCGAAATAGCAGTTATATAAATGGTTGCATTCCAATTAAGATTTTTGAGAGGAAACATGTGACGTTTTCTTCAAGTTCAGATTGTGTCTAGTCGCCCATTGTTTTCAACGCGCGAGAGAGTGAACACTAAGCACAGAATTCTTGCGTCTCTTTAGAAAAAGAGAAAAAGAAATGACAACGAATGTTTTTCAAACTTCGTAGTCGATACAATGCGTATGATGCAGAATGGATATTTGTAAATGGATGTTAAACTAGCAGGATGTAAAGAAATCCTCTTTGCTTTTACTTTTTGAAGGATAGGTACTCGCGTCATAAAAGGGTTGCAAAATTGCACAAAAAAAATGCCATATGTTATGAATGAATGCTCATTTATGGAGAAGGAAAATGTTTTGAATCTCTTAGAAAGAGCTAACAGCTCTGTGCAAAGAAGGAACTGAGTCTATTGAATTATCAATCTATTACAAGTTTGAATCAACGGATAAAAAAAAAAAAAAAAAAAAAAAAAAAAAAAAAAATTGTTTGCAGGGGAAGAGATAGAGAGAAAAAGAGAGAGCCCGTCTGACCCTTGTGACGAAGTACGAATTTTGGATGAATAAAATGAATCACGGAGAAAAAAAACTTCAAGCATGGGACCCGAGGTTGAGGTCATATGGATCTCTGAAGTTTTCTGATCACGCATCTAAAAACTTGAGGTCCAGCTGCCGAAGTTCGGGTCCGGATGTATGTACCGGAGTACTTCAGATGTGTGACCCGAACTTCGGCAGCTGGACCTCAAGTTTTTAGAAACGTGATCTGAAAACTTCAGAGATCCATATGACCTCAACCTCGGGTCCCACTCACGAAGTTTTTTTCTCCGTGAAGTCATCACATAGGTGATGGTTTTAGAATGATCATTGTAGTGTTAATATTGAGAGCTTTTGGATCCTGCTCATTTTTGCTCGCGGTTCAAGGTCTCGTTCCGATGTCTCCGAATCATATTTGTTAGTTTTGAAATTCATCAGTTGAATTTATTAAATTCAGCCGCACCCTGGCTTGGACCTCGAAGAGTAACTTTACACAATAAGAAGCAAGATTTTCATCAGAATCTGCGCCGGCTGCCCGCTGCCCGAGGACAGGCATCCGGGGGCACCGGGGGCACCGGGGGCACCGGGGGGCCAAAGTTTCCATGGAGATGAGAACGAAGATACTCCTGACTCCTTTCCTGCCAGCTTTATACGATCCCGATGAGATCCCAGAATGCAGTCCAAGTCCAAGATCGACCTTGTGCCAAGTCACACCACCGTGTCGAGCCAGAGCTGCCGAATGGACCGCTCCACACGCTAGACAACCGTGGCATGGTGTGCTTTGCGATACATCGATTGATCTGCCATTTAAACCTATAGAAAAGGATCGATAAATGGGGTGTCCACAAAGAATATCTCTATAATCGATTCTTTTCCATGACTTCAAATGCGGAAATATCAATAATCGATCATTCATGTGTCGCCACTGACATAATGGACCACTAGACAAGGTACGAGTTAAAGGATTCTGATACATGTTTCTCAACCAGGATTTCACGTAAAACACGAATAGCGCAATGAAAATTACTGAAACCAACTCCTAACGAAGATATTAACGATTTTATTTCACATTGGTTACAAGAAATTTGAACTGCCCGCTCACAAGAAACTGAAAGCTCTACTTGAGTCAAATCGCGGACTACAAAGGTTCAGCAAGCTTCTCATCGAGCAATGTTCATTTCCCACCATGTGTTGTTCAAACCACAAGAAATTTGCTATAGCTGAGCCAAACCGTCAAGATTGAGGTTTTCAGATTTTTATATCGCAGAGACTATCATGATAAACGTTTAGAGCGCGATGTGAATCACGTAGAGTATTGAGTTTTCATGAGCGGGTGGTTTGAATTCACGCATCAAGAATCATTAAATATCTTCGAAAGGAGATAATTTCGGTAATTTTCGCTGTGCGTATCAGGTTTTACGTGAAATTTTGGTCAAGAAACATGTATCAGAATGCTGAAATTCGTACCTTGTCTAGTGGCCCATTACAGGAGGCAATTTTTCCCACCAAAATCACTCGGAACTGGTTGAACATAACAATAATATATTTACACCAGTGGGCTGATTAATAGAATGGATGGACAAAGCTATAGAAAAAGAAGACAAAGGAAAAATTCTATTATGCTATATTATATCCTGCTCAAACTCGGATCATCCCGTTATATACTTAAACGGGAAAATGTGCCTCCCTACCATCTGATTGGCAACACTGGATTGGGCATCACCGCGGTTAGCCGCGCGTCCAGTTTATAGATGGCGCAATCGCCGCCTTCATCATGGGCTCCCCCCCCCCCCTCAATCGTCTCGTATCGTTCTCATCTTCGCAGCTAAAACGTTGGGTCGATAGAGCGTGATCTGAAGGTAGCTCGTTGATTCCACGAGGAGCCTGAGCGCCTTCATTCCTGGTCCAACTCTGCGATCGAAGGGACCTCTGGGTCAATCGGATGAATTTCGCGTTCTACCTACTGTTTCCGTGATAATGGAAGAGGACACATTGTCGCCTTTGACAAGCGTTTAAACCTTCGTTCCCACGATCAAAATGGGTATTCGATCGGAGACCATGTCAATAGCGCAGAAAAGGGGGGTCGAAACTACATTATTCTCGTTTCGATATTTCACTGGGTAATGGACCACTAGACAAGTTGCGAATTTAAACATTCTGATACATTTTTCCTGATCAAAATATCACGTAATGTATGATACACCGATAATGTACAGTTGAATATCGAGTGCTAAGAAACAATACCACCTAACTGACAATTTTAGCGGAAATGAGTCAACAAATTTGCCACATTCTTTCAGTGTTATACACGCAAGCTGATGTTTTTAGTTTTTTCTGACTCCACATGGGTTCGTTGTAAAAACTCTGTAAAGTATAAAAAAATTGAAAATCTAACCTCTCACTCACAAAAATGGCAAGGTTTCTTCTTAGTCCCGCAAAATCGCCAGTTTTTAGATGAGCGATATTGTTCCCTAGCCATCGATATGCGTTCATCCTTTCAAGCAAAGGAAAAGTGCCGCAGAGACTTAAACAGAGGGTAAAGAAAAAGTGAAAAAGTTGACGACTTGTTTGTTCCCGTAAAGAAAGTACAGGAGTGCTGGCAGAGGAGTAAATTAATGATTAATACAAAGATGTCGTGACTCCTCCCAAATTGGATGTATTTCTATCAAACGAAACTATGTGCATTAAGACATGAGCCCTGAGACCCATAAGAATATGAGCATAACAGAGCTCACGTCATAATGCACCGAGTTCCGTTTGATAGAAATACGTCCAATTGAAGGAAATTTCCGCAGAGACTTAGACGCAGGATAAAGAAAGAGTACGGGAAAAAGTGGAAAAGTGAATCATTACGACGCTCACTTCACAAAGTTATGTGACGCTTATTCATTCAATGAATCATATATAGGAGAGCTTCCGGAAAAGAAAACGACCAAATTCAAAATAAAGAACGGAGTCCATGAGTGAGACCGAAATCGAAGCAAAGGTCGCGAATCCTAAATGTATGATCGATGAATCGACCCTGGGATCTGGTTTTTGGAATAATTTGATGAGACGAAGCGACGGAACTTTGACTCATGCCAATTTACATCGAGATCATACACTTCTGGACTTCCCCGTTTACTTTTGCGCTAATATACGACTCCATCTAAAATGCTACGTGAAATTTTACGAGATGAAATTTCATTTTTCTGGAAAAGTTTTATTGATTTTTTATACGATTTTTAGAGGCTTTATATGAAACCCAAAATAAACAGCAAGGATTTTGAGTGGGAACCTAAGAGTTCAACTCATGATACAGTGAACCTTGCTACTGAAGCCTCGCTAAATCGAACCATGGTAGCCGCTTAAGTCGAAAATTCCATTAGTCCCTAGACACCGCCTCAAGGGAAAATGGTAAAAAAAACTACGATTAAGAAGAATTCATGACTCTTGTCATGGAGAGAGGCTGCCGGAGTTGAAGACATTTTTTCGGAAAACCCGAGGAAAAATTCGATTTCACACGTGAAAAATCAAGAGGAATATTCCTTCCTACCGATAATTTCAACTCTTAGCTTAATTTATGATATAAATCCACACTTGATAACATCTTCCTGCATTACTATTACACAATAATATTGTTACGTTCTTGAACCGCCGTTTTACGATGTCAATACCGTTACACGGTGGTCATAAATGTGAGCCTCCTCTCTTCTCTCTCCCAAAACCCAAGTTCCTTTTAAGATTGATGAGGGCGAGTATGTTTTATCATCAATTCTGGATATCCAATGGCGCGTAAATGAAATAATTTTAACTTTGGACCTTGAAACAAACTTCAAAAGGTGGTTTCCATCCAGACCAAAAATTCTTGTATATTATCGTGGCGAGTATTCCACCACTCCCAGCGGCTCATAAAATATCTCATATTCTGCATCAATTTTTCCTTTACTTTTTTTACGATACATGTTTACATCTTGAGTTAAATTTGACTGTACTGTGAAATAATTACCGGATACTTTACATACCTGATATTGCTCACGAGTTTGTGTTGGGGAGGAAGTTGTAGGAACGTACATAATTCATCAGCCTTTTCTTGAATTGCTTTTTTGTCCATGCCAAAAACATATCCATAGTAAGCTAGGTTTTCGTATATAGTTAATTGTACATATAATTGTAGAGTCTGCAAGAGAGAAACATCAACATTCATTAATTTCAAGCCCTTCAAAACTATCGGGTGAATCCCTCACTGAATGTAAGTAAACACCGAAAAATCTAACAAATCTATGATAAAAGTGCAAATAATGGATGCCGATTAAAATGTCTCACAAATCCTGGTTAGAGCCTTTGTATCTCGAAGTAAACTTCAGCTATTATACTTCGGTGGTAAAACTATACCAAACCACGGATTTGGATTGCGGTATTTGAGGACGTTTGCTCATTTTTCTTCTTCTTTTGTCTTTTTCCTTTAGGATAGTACGGTTCAAATTTTTTGCGCATAATTTCCAAAAAAGACTTGTTGAAAGAACGGCGAGATGTCAAATGAAATTTTATGCAAAAAAAAAAAAACGACGAGGCCATATTTATAAAAATGAAATTTAACGAGGAATGCACTAGTTCGCAAACTGAGATACGTGGTTTGGTCCTCTCATCATTAGTTTGCTGCTGGCGGTATTTGACTTTTCGCCCCCATGCTGTTTTCGTTGGATTTGCAACCACTGTAATTTAGCTAGACCTCAGAGATTTGCTAACTGCCTCTATCGTTCACTAAGTGTCATTATAAATTTAAAAGAATCTATCAATCTCTTCTTTCGTGTTGCCTATAGTTATTGAAGGAGGGGGAAGGGCAGAGGGAGAAGAAGAAGAAAACAAGAGAGCTGGGAATAAGGTCACCAGTCGCACGATTATGGTGGAATGAACCGCTTCGCTTGTGTGGGTCGCCATAAAATTATAAAAAATTTCGTAGGATAACTCATAACTACAGTTGTATTTATCCGCGTCTATTTAAATTTTTCCAATCCACCATTCCTCGGCCCCGCTCCCCGCGTAGTATATTTTCCTCGCAATTCCAGCAGCGGGCTGATTATTTAAATCGATAGACAGAGCTATAGACAAAGAAGACATAGGGGGTATGGAGCGATCCTATTGGTTGAAATGTGTGGGTCTTATAGACAAAGGGAGAAAATGATTGACTAGCTGTCGGGTTTCTCGTGGGTTGCCGTTAGTTAGTCTATTACCTACTGCCTTTGTCCATTGCAACCACCAGCTTCCACCAATAGGCTCCCTACAAATCCCTTTTGTCTTCTTTGTCTATAGCTATGTCTATCAATTTCAATGATCGGCCTGATGAAACTGTGAATCTTCAGTTCTGCCGCGCTAAGGAAGAACGACTTATGAGCTTCCAATCGATGCCAAATTTCCTTCGATAAAATATTTTATAGGGAAACCTGTGAATATTTTTCTCTGAATTTTTCAGTGAATTTTATGTGTGATCAGATCTAAATTATCTGAAAATTTACAAAGAAAATATTCATAACTTTCCTGAAAAATACCAATTTCATCGGAAGTTTGGTAACTCTCTAATGTTCATAAGGCGTTTTTCCTTAGCACAGCGGATCTGGTCTTGATAATGTTGGCCCCAAGTATTCAAAAAATTGATCACGGGACAGGTTAATAATTTTGAAACACCCAGAATAAGCATAATTTTAGCGAAATCGAGGCGTTGGGCGTTTTAGAGAGGGCATTTCTTAGTTGCAATGTCTCATAATCTCCACTGATACCGTATATTTTAGAGAGGAAACTATTGGGTAAATTTCCTGAAATTATATTTTAAAATCATAAAGAAAATTCAGTGAAAGTTTTAACAAATTTCATGCATTCTATTTAATCATAGTGAATGAAACGTTAACGGAGACCCTGAGATACCGGGACCAGAAAATTCACTTTCTATACATGCAGCGCTTCAATTTCAAGAAAAACATGTTCTATTTTTTACTTTTAAGGCACAATTATTTTTCGAGGAATTTCAGAGATAAACAGGTAAAAATGAAAGGAACGAACCTGTGGCATGTACCCTAATTTACTTTTTTGTCTTATTCTGAGGTTGACACTCCCTGAATCTAAGTGTATCCTGCCGACGATACAACTGAGCAGTGTCGTTTTGCCACATCCACTAGGACCTAGGAGACCGTATCTGAAAAATCAAAAGGAAAAAAAAACGATTACAATTGAAATCTACCTCAAATAAATAAATAAATAGGCGTGAAAAATAATGACCACATTGACAAAAAATACTCTAATATATCTCCACCGCTATCAATAACTACTAGGGCCCGTGGCCGCTGCGCGACCTCCAAACACTGAGAAAAACTACACGTAAAAAGTAGTAGAACAACCACGTTCAAGTTATTTAGGAGATGTATGGATTCAAAAGATGACGGGTGCACGCGAAAGAAAGCACATTTATCTCCAATTACAACGTTACGGACAAATTTTTATATTTTATTTTTTAACACCGTTTTTTTAAAAACTACACACAATTTTTCCCCACGAATTATCTTAAACGATCTCAAGTGTAAGCATTTAAAATTTTGACGCGATATTTCCGTTATCATTCTATTTTCTTTCTTTGTAACAAAAAAGAAATTAAATACCATGCGAGTTTCTAAATCGTTGCAACGAGGATACATATTTTCCCTTTACTTATGGTAAAAACCGGAGCAGAGAGTCAGGAATGATGATACATAATCCTAGTTTAACGGTGGCTTTAGCGTCGCGCGAGCCTGGGAATGGAACGCGGTGGAGTCATCTTTGCAGTGTGACGCGCCTTCCATCCGGCAAGCGGCATAATGCCTACACCCATGGTCGAACAGTTATCTCATTACGCCTGCCGTGTATAGATGCCTCTACGCGGAAAAAAGTGTTCTTTTCTCCGACTGCAACTTTGCAAATCTCTACTCATAATTTGTTTTTAATCAATCTTATTTTAACAAAAACTACACACTGTTTTTTAAGAAGTTTCCGAGAAATTTCCGGAAAGATTTGAAATAAAATCACAAAAAATTTCGACGCGATATTTTCGTTCGTCCTGTTTTCTTTTATTAAACCAAAATTAATTTCACGCGAATCAAGTTTCAGAATTGCTGCATCGTTTGAAAATCGTCCGAGTTGCCGGAGCGTTGCAATTATGATACTTATTTACACTTCAATTGTGGTAAAATCCGGGCAGAGACCGTCAAAAAAAACGACGCGTGGTCCTTGTTCAGCGTCGCGCAAGGGAAAGGAGCGCGGTCGAGTGTAGAGTCATCTTCACAGTGTGATGCGCCTTCATTCCAGCTAGCGGAAATGTGCCTATACCGATAGTCGAATAGTTATCGCAAATAACGCTCGCATTGCATTTGGTGTAATGCGAGAAGTATTCATGCAGTCTTGTGGGCGCTAAAATGCGTTGGACGCCGACCGCACTATTTGGCGCAGTGCGTGAAGTATTCCTACAGTCTTGCAGGCGCTGACATGAGTTTGACACCGACCGGCGGTCGGCGACCGCACCTTGTTTGGCGCCGTAAAATTCTGAGGGTAGCCGTTGATGTACAAAAACGGAATGTTTTTCCCGCATAAGCTCACTTTGCGCGTTGAACGATGCCTCAAAGGTCTCGATGCAATAAAATTCTCGGTTCTCGAAACGATGACTTGCAAAAATCATTGAGTTGTCTATCGCATGACGATGAAAGTGGCCGTATGTGCTCGTCGGGCAAATTTACGAGCTCTTCTTGTTAATTTTAATACGGCTTTAATGTCAATGCCTTAACTTTCAAAATACATATTTTAACAGCAATGTATTGAAATGTATAGTCGCGTTTATCGTTGCACTTGCAAAATGAAGCAAACCAACTTCTTCGTTTGATAATTTCATGGAATACTTTCGGCACGGATGAAAATCCCCCCTCCCCCTTCCCCCAAAAAAAAAACTGGAACTCTGTAGCACCTTGATTTCGTCCATGTTTTAAGCACCCAGTAAAAAAATGTGTATCGCTAATTGGACGTATTTCTGCCAAACAGAACTATGTGCATTATGACGTAAGCCCTGTTATGCATATATTCTTATGGGTCTCAAGGATCATGTCTTAAAACACATAATTCCGTTTGGCAGAAATACGTCCAATAAATAAAACCAAAGAGGAAGAACCCACGGTCTGCACCAATGCAATGGATGACATCATATACACCAGATTTTTCAAAGGGCGATATCTTAATCATCATTGAATGTAAAAACTAGTCATTCGAATAAATAATTTTTGTTTGTTTTTTTATTGCTATTATCTAAGCTGCGACCATCAAAACGCCATTCTGCGACCAATTGAACTGACTGTTCGACTTGAATGAGTGCAAATCCGAATTTCGTTTACGAAGGGTTTAACGCAGTATAATTTTATTTTTTCCGACGCTCTTGGAAGGTCAGAGCCTTTTAAACGTAAATACGGAACCATCGAGGAAGGGAGGGGGGGGGTCAAACTGGATAACTTGTTATGAGACAGAAGTATTAAATAATGCAAAGCAGTTACGTCAACCGCAGATCAGAAGTAAATAAGACTGGGAGAGGCTGGGAATTTCCTCTGCACCTCAAAGTCTCCTTGCCTCCTCCGTGTTCCGCTTATTCAATTTTTATCTTTAGTCTGATAGACTTGAATCTTTCAAATCTGAAGAAGAATAAGGAGAAGAAGAAGAGGAGGAAAAATTAGGATACGTGGAAGAAAAAAAAGGGATAAGCAATAAAGGGAGAGAGGGGAAGAAGGAGAAGAAGGAGAGAGAAGAGAGAAAGAGAAGAAGGAAAGAGAAGAAAGAAGAAAAAAGAGGATCAAATTGAATCCTTCTCAATACTGTTTTCCTTCTTCCTACTCTTTTTCTTTGTCCTCTACCGCTGATTTTTCCTCTTCTTCCTCTTATTTTGCTTCTTTTTCTTCCCTTTCTTTTTCTCCTCTTCCTTTTACTTTTTTATCTCCACTTTGGCTTCCCTCTCTCAATTTATTTCTGAACATATTCTTCCTCCTCTCCCATTCTTCCTTTTTTCCTCTTCTTTTTCTTCTTAGTTACCCCTCTCTCGTGCTTTATTCAGCCGTGCTAAGAAAGAACGCCGTATGGGTATTCGAGAGTTGCCAAATTGCCCCGGATAAAATGTGTATTTTAAAAAACGTTATGCGTATTGTTCCTTGAAAATTTCAAACGTTTAAGATGAAATTGCGAACAAAATTGTCAGAAAAAATGGGGAAAAAAATATTAACGATTTTCCTAGTAAATTAGGTTTTTATTGAAGGAGATATGACAGCGTCTGATGGCTCATACGGCATTCTTCCTTAGCACGGCAGTATTCAGCCCTTTCCCGTCTTCTCCTGGTCCTCTTTCTTGCAGCTTCATGGTGCATTCTGGTTTCTCATCAGACAAATGAGATCCATATGTTTTAGATTAATATTGACTACAAGGATACGAAATATGAATCCAAAAATGGGCATTTTAAGGTGGCTAAGTCTCCACTGAGGGACTCGCGGCATTAGTCGGTGCAAGTGCATAATTATGATGATGCACTGATGTCTCCTTGGGAGAGGAGGAGTGGAAACGATGAGGAGTCAGCCGTCTCTCACTAATTGCTCTCCATCGATGTTATTTTTAAAATACCCAAAAATCCGTGAAAACCGAGAACAAGAATACTGTCGAGGAAGCCTCAAATGCACACTAATGCCGTGCTAAGGAAGAACGCCGTATGAGCATTTGAGAGTTGCCAAATTTCCTGTAATAAAATTTTATTCTTGAGGGAAAGTTATGAAAATTTTGCTTCCAAAGTTTCGGGAGCTTTAGATGGCATTGCGAACAAAATTATCTGAAAAATTGGAAGAAAAATCTTCATGTGTTTTCCGGAAAATTCATGTTTTATCAAAGGAAATTTGGCAACGCCTGAAGGTTCATACGGCGTTTTTCCTTAGCACGGCAACAGCTGCGACTTTATGAAGAACAATGTCCTTTTTTGATTAGATTTTCATCAATACGAATTGAACAAGTGTAAACTGTTTGTACTGCACAGCACATACCGAGCAGTAATTATCTGAAGGTGAAGATCTAGGGAATCGAATCAGCCGTAACACTAATGAGCTGACCTCTATTTCTAATACTGGCCTCTCTCGTTTCTTTACTTCTGATCAATACAGACAATCCTGATCAAGAATCCAAGAATGTACTGCAAGATGGTGAAGCATGAGGTGGGAATACTACGTGTACGTAGTTGCATTTGTTCGCAGTCAGAACAGCACTGGCCTCGGAAACTTTGGCTCTCCGCAAATCACTGAAGAATGATTGGTTTTAAGCAATCATACACTTGCATTCGACGCCAAAATTTCCTCTTGAATCAAGAGGGAATAACTATCAATACAATTATCCGGAGAAAAGATTACACATCAAGAAGGAAGTCGAGAGAGAATTCAAGAGTATCTCTGCTTAAATAAAGTTAGTATTTTTTCCAGTCTTTGATACATTGCACATCGCTCACGATGAATTGAAGGGAGCTAAAAACCCAATTTTAGATTTTTGTGATTACTCGTCTCACTAAATTTTGCCTACCGGGATTGGTTTCAGCTACCAAGTATGTGTCAGCTGCCCAGACTAGCGTTTCCTCGAAAGTACTTTTTACACCACATTTTTTGAACTTCAACCCGTCGTATTTCCTGTTGGTTTGATGACTTCTTTGGCCTTGTCTCCACGGGACGTTTCATGGGATTTGTCCCAGGGAAAAATCTCACTTGCGAATTTGGGAAATATATTGAGTTAGTCAATACTAATCATAGTACCAACTAAGAGTCCTTTGAAGTCCAAGGAACGATTTAAAAGGAAGAAGAAGACACTTTGTCGTGTTGTTTAACAGGGAAAAAGCCCAGAAGTTTCATTCATGTGACTCGAACTTGGGATCCCGTGGATCGTCCCGTGGAGACAAGGCGTAAGTACCAATTTCTTTTTTGCAAAACACTCCTCGAAATAGTCCTCGTGAATTTTGAGTCAATAAGCTCTCTCCCACAGTATCAACAAAACTTCTTTGCTCAAGAATCACCCTGTATGATCGCAGATTGTTATGGCGATCGGCTAATTATCTTAAATTACCGAGGATTGCGAAGGAACGGAGAGGGGTGACATCCAACTAGTGTGCACCGCCCATTAAATGGACGTATCTCTGCCGAACGGAACTATGCGCGTTATGACGTGAGCCCTGTTGTGCATATATTCTGATGGGTCTCAGGGCCTCATGTCCTAATGCACACAGTTCCGTTTGGCAGAAGTACGTCCAAATCGTCTCAACTTTCCACAGACGCATTGATACCTCAGAGTCAAAATCATGGGCGTCAATCCCAGCAGTGCCGTGCTAAGGAAAAACGCCGCATGAACCTTCAGGCGTTGCCAAATTTCCATTGATAAAACGCGAATGTCTTGGTAAATTTATGAATATTTCTCATCCAATTTTTCAGATAATTTTGTTCGCAATTTCGCCTAAAGCTCCTGAAAATTTCAAGGAAAAATATGCATAAGTTTTCTAAAAAATAAACATTTTATCGAAGGAAATTTGGCAACTCTCGAATGTTCATACGGCGTTCTTCCTTAGCACGGCAGAGTAGTATAGTCTCTCGCCTTGAACGCTGTAAGCTTCACACGTCAAGCTGTCTGGAGTCTCTGCATGGCTAACTACGGATGTCCGTAGCGGAATTCCCTCCTTAAATTTGTGGCTCCTCTGACGCAAGGGTGTATCTCTATTTTTCCGTGAGCCCCAGAAAGCATGGATTTACATGTAAAATGGGGCTCACATACGCCCTTGCGTCAGAAGAGCGACGAATTGACACAGTCAGTCGAATTCAAGCGCCATGAAGAAACGGATCTCCTCAGCTGTTGGTTCTCAAACAGTAATTACTCCGGATCTTATCGTGCTATTTAAGTGGGCCTAAGTCTCTACTCATTATGTAAGAGGACATACGCTGGCGCCATATTGTGCGGTTGAGGTGTTATGTACTAAACTCTTTGTCAGGGATAAGTAGACCCATCAAGAGTGTGTGAGCTCAATTCTACCTCGTTAAGGAAAAACGTCGTATGGACCCTCAGACGTTGCCAAATGCCATTTAATAAAAAACCAATTCTGAGAGAAGCTTGTGGGTACTTTTCTATCCGTTTTTCCGATAATTTTACGCGCAGTTTAATAGTAAGTATCTTAAAATTGTGAAGGAAAATAGTCGCAGTTTGCCTTAAAAATGTATGTTTCATGAGTGAAAATTTTTTCAACGTCCGGTTTTTCAATGTTCATCGGGCGTTTTTCCTTTACGCGACAGAATGAGGGATGCACTATAAGGAAAGGTTAAATTAAGTCATCACAAAATGGACCGCGTTAAACAGAAAGGAACCAAGCCACATCAGCTATTGCCAAATTGAATTGGGCAATTTAATTTTTTACCTAAAAAACGGTTAAGCGGATTTTTCTGCAAATTTTAGTGAATTTTCTGAGTAGTACGAAGCAAATTCCTCAAAAATGTCAAAAGAATCCGCAAAATCGTTCTCTTGTAAAAAATTAAATTGCTCTATTAAATTTGGCAATAGCTGATGTGGCTTGGTCCTTTCTGTTTAACGCAATCCAAATGTTTCTATACCAAAGTTCATAATTATACTGCTCCCCACCCCTGCGCTGTATATTAAAGAAAAAAATTACCGGAGAGGCTCTAGATTCCTTTCCGTGGATGGAAAAAAAAATATTATTATTAAACATAAGTATTATATTAGTATAAAAACATATGAGCAGTGAACATGCAGTAAATTTTTAAAACATGCATATCAGAAATCAAGAACTTATGAATATTTTTCTTCCAATTTTTCATAGAATTTTGTTCGCACTTTAAATACACATTACCTGAAAATTTCATAGAAAAATATTCATAACTTTTCTCAAAAATAAACATTGTATCGAAGGAAACTTTGGCAACTCTCGAATGTTCATACCGCGTCTTTCCTTAGCACGGCAGTTTGTACCTATGTACCTATGTGTTTTTCATTTTTCATATGTAATTTTTTTACTTTCAGTAATTTTAGACTAGAATTTACAACATGTTTTGAATCCTAAAAATGGACTGAAACTGACGATTTTTTAGTTTCTTGATTTCTGATATGCCTTTTTAAAAAATTTACCGTATGTTCACTGCTCATATGTTTTTATACTAATATAATACTAATGTTTAATACTAATGTTTAATACTAATATTTTTTTCATCCACGGAAAGGAATCCAGAACCTGGCGGTGTGCTTTATTCGGAAATTGGGTACTTCGGGGTAGGTTCGACACCAAGAAAATACAACTTTTCAACGACTTGAGCGCGCACCGTAGTATACGCGCAATGTATGAAGTATCCTGCAGACCAAAGCTGCAGACTCGTATGGCGCTATTCTATGTCGTCAGCGCGCCCCGTGCTGTACGCGCAATGCATGAAGTATCCTGCAGACTTGTAAGGCGCTATACTACGCGTCACGCGCACCGTGCCGCACGCGCAATGTATGAAGTATCCAGCGGTCTTGTAAGGCGCTACTGTGCGCCGTGCGCGCCGGCCGCACTGTGTTTGATGTGATAATTCAAACTTGCGGCGTCAGCGGTTTTGAACTTATGATTTCGAAGTTTTTGTTGAGTTTGTTATTGTCATTTCAAATGACAAAATATTACATAAAACCCTGCTAATTCGCATCTTTTCAATTATATTTTTATTAATAATTTTAAAGCCTCACCGGTAATTTTTTTCTTTAATATACAGCGCAGGGGTGGGGTGGGGCAGCATAATTAAGTGCCTACCCCTTCGTCCGCAATCGCCACCGCCGAAATTCTCTGGTCCGCAAACTCCACCGGCCCTGTTCAGCCTTTCCGGAATCGCCACCATCAAAATATAAGAATCCGCAAACGCCACCGGATTCTTAGAGTCCGCAAACTAGTCGATTTTTTTTTCTTTTTTTTTAAGTTATTTGCGGTCTTTAATCCATTTGAGGCTTCTGCAACCTTGAATGAGCATCGGGTTAAGGAATTAAGTCCAAGTAGAATCTGTTTCTGCAGATTCAATTGTCAGTTCCTTGAAAACTTGTCACCACCATCGGGATTCGAACCCGGGACCAATTGACCTAGAGTCAGACGCGCTGTCCACCGGGCCAACCTGACCGACTACCTAGCTGATGTTCTCTCTCATTCGATGAACTGGGCAACCAGCGGGCTGACTGTTGAAATTGATAGACAAAGCGATAGACAAAAAAGACATAGGGAGTATGGAGCGATCCTATTGGTTGAAACGGGTGGTTGTTACAGACTAAGGGGGAAAATGATGGACTAACTATAGGGTCTCTCGTGGGTTGCCGTTAGTTAGTCTATCACTTACCTCCTTATTTGTCCATTGCAGTCACTTGTTTCCACCAATAGGATCGCGTGGTTTGCAGATTGTCATTTTTGTCTACAGCTTTGTCTATCAATTTCAGTAATTAGCCCGCAGTCCACGGATTGGCCGATCAAAAGATTAAATATTACGCTAACGTTGTCGTTGATTTTAAATGCAATCCATGTGCTAGTCGACGAAAGTCCCCCTCTGGCCGACTTCTAACGAATTTATTCGCGAGATATGGAACGAAACTTAAAATTGAGGACACCGCACCAAGAACAGCCTATAACTGGAAACTGCGTTTTGAGAAAAACGCATTTAAAGTTTTGTTTTTGATGTACTGCGCAGACTTTTCTATGCAGGTACCCTGTTTTGGTGTATTTGGGTGACCTAACCCTTCTATTGAAGGATGCCGGGTAGATTTTGCGATCCATTTTGGGTTTATACTCTCATATATGTATATTTATTTTAAAAAAGCGGTTTATAGGCCATTATTACGCCCAACAGTCATTTTGGTGGCAATATGAAGTATAAATCATTTTAATCACGCATGATTAACGCAAAATGAAAGAATATCGATAGTGAGTAAAGGAAGGGGTAGTTAGCACCTTATAGGCCCGTTTATAGGTCGTTCTTGCACCCATCGATCCAAAGGCCTGACTTAACTCGGAAAAAAAAGGTTTTTCGACCTCGAGCGACTCGAGCCGTTACCTATCTATAATCTGTCGCTACCACAGCATAGTCCAGAGTACGTAGAATCCGAAAAGCAGATGGGCGTAATAACGACCTATACGCCTATAGGCTGTTCTTGGTGCGGTGTCCTCAATTATCAAAGCAATACACAAGTTATGAAAATAAATTTAATGACTTATTTTTTTATTTTCCTCGAAAGTTTTCATTAAAAATTTACGAGTTTTCTAAATCTTAGATTTGCGTGTTGCATATTCATAGTTGAAGGCGCTTCCGCTTTACAAAGACTAAACCAAGCACTGATTCAACTTCCGCTTTTGGCATTTCGCACCAAAAATAAACGAGAATTGTCGTTAGTCGTTGCCTTTGAATAACGGAGTACCCATTTCCTGGAACTGTTGCCATCTCAATCCCTTCACTAAAAAAAAAATGCCGCTCATTGATTGGTCAACGAATTTTAGGCTTTCGTGGATTTTCTGAGTTTTGATGGATATTTTCGCCGAAAATTTTCATTTTACTGTTAGTTTCATTGATCTCTTCCTCAATAAAACGAGCCATGAAAGTTTGTTCAGAAATTATGTCAGAAGTTGGAAAAGAGAAAATCCATGAAAGCCTGAAATTCCTACTCCATCTCTATTGGTCCATTGGATAGCGGAGGTGCACGAAGTTACCGGCGAAATAGAGGAGCGAGTCTGCACGTAGGAAACGGGCTCATTGTCAGTGGTAATTCCGATGGACTTCAACTTGGTCTTCGAGGTGGACGAGTGCAGGAAGCCCGACGAAGACAGATTGTTGACTCATTGTTTGAGTTACTCGATGGCAACCTGCATTTAGCACCGTCGTAATAATCACTTTGTTATTCATTTGTTTTATGAGAGCGCTTGCCCGTTTGCCAGATCGGACCAGGAAAACCTACACTGGGGTTTTTCGATTGGTTGATTAACCAATCCATCAAATTTTTCGACGGTCAAAAATTCACTAATCGATTAATAATCTACTCGAATCAAAATCAATTGATTATTTAATCGATTCATAGGCATATTTTGAGACGGTAAATTTTCAGTGGAAACTCATGTGCGCTGAACATTTAATTTAGCAAAGTGAGGCACAATTATTTCTGTTTTTTCTCTTGAGATCCTGAGTTTCCACAAAATATCAGCACTGTTGGGCTTAGAAATTTTTGATGTTTTCTGCTGATCTTTAGGAATGTGACCTGGGAACTAGGAAATTTTAAACTTCGATTCATCGGTAGTGAATAATCGATCAAAGAGTTGAATTTTACAAACTATACAAACTGTACAAAATTTTCTCTCTGCGGACAAAATGAGGCGAAACCAGCATGATCAAAATTATAAAGGCTGGTACCGCTGGTTTATGCTAAAAAAAAACTATGTGCATAGGGATTGCGTGTGACATAGTTCCTTTTAGCATAAATACGTTCAATTATAAAATCTTAAGAGTAACGTAGACAGAATCACTCAAGAGGCGCGAAGCGCTTTGAGAGGTTTTAAACCGCGAAACACTCAGGAGGAATAGCCCCCAGGTTTTGAAAAGAAGGGGAACTAGAGACATGAGACCTGGGTTTAAACGTGTGATTTTCTACAGGAAAAAGGACTGAGCATATGGAATGAGTAATGAGCATCGATATTTCACCATCTGCTTGTTTATGTATTTAATAGAATGTCTGATTTCCCATAAGTTAGTGTAAAAACATTCTTCAATACCTTTTTGCAATTTTGAATCACGTGACCTTGTCTTTTCCGTTTATGAAAGGTGAAGAATCGACAAAAATTTGAATCATTCCTAAATATACTGGACGTATTCATGCTAAAAGGAACTATGTGCGAAGGGTTTGCGGGTAACATAGTTCTCTTTAGCATAAATACGTCCAACTGGTGTATTGTTTTCATGAATCGAAACTCTATTTAGTAGTAAGACATTTCGTCAAAGATACGACGAGTAGAGGATTATAGCTTCCATTCATACACACAGGCTGTTGCAAAAGGTGAACTTAGGCAATTTAATGCTGTTTGGAGACGTATATGAGTTCTTTCAGGATTATTGGTTTGAATTATAGACAGTATATGCCTCGTTATTTTTTTCCTGGGAAAAATTGTCTCATTACTGATTTCCTCATTGAATTTATTTTTAAGACATCTAATAAGTACCCCCTTTTTCAAACAGTGTTCTTGTTACAAGAACGCAAACCCCTATTTGGACAATGGAAATTCCAGATGTCTCAACATAAATTCAGTGAAAAAATCAGATCTTGGCGCGATACAAGCTCGATTTTATTTATCAGATTTTAATGTATAATTTTTTTGTGAAGAAACGAACGCATTTTATTTTTTCAAAGTTTTTAATAAAATTTTAAGAGTTAGAAAATTTGGCGAAAATCTGGAGGAATAATATTTGTTGGTTTTTGTTTCTTTAAAAAAATAAATGAATAAAAAAATCCAACAAATTTGCCACGTTTCGAGCGGAGATAAGCATTTTCCAACTCTCGCCATGTAGATTTAATTTCGTTGGCCAGGAAATCGAAATGCGCGGAAGAACGAGATTTTTCAGGTCCGTAAGATAATATTTATTCCGATGAGCAGAATCCGGGACTTGGCTTAATAATTCCACCGGAATAACCGTTGCTAAAAGATAACGAAGGCGAACCCACCAGATTCTGACCTTGGTCAATCTCGACGCAAAGATGCCTCACAGAGACGTGGCACTCCACAGACGTTGGGTCATCGACCCAAGTCGAAGTGAATGTCATTAATCGACGAGACTTTTTCACCGTGGTCAGACATCCGGGAGCCAATACCGAGCCAGTACCAATGATTGCCAACTGGCGCATTTGGCAACATGATTGCCTCCTCTCTCCCCCTCCTTCTTTCCACAATACGATGCTAAACTTGGCAACGCACAAGCATGATCATTCAGTTAAGAAAAGGCGCAACATGCAGCTACATTTTGCGGGATTCCGTTTTTGGCGAGATATCGTACTGTAACAAAGTTCACTATTGGTAGTTCAGCGCGCCTTATTTCAACCTTTTGGGAACTTTTCGTGAAGGGGCAGGGGGCTAGAAGGGAACCTCATCAAGGGGGATCTAATGGGGTATAGAAAACCCCAAAAATGAGAAGGGTCTGCGGTCTGTCTGAGTTTGCGGGACTCTTTTAGCTCCAAAAGAGAGTTCGGAGAATTCTCCTAGCTTTGCAGGGGGGTCAGGGGACCTCTCCCGGAAAATTTTCAATAATTGAGTCGTCTCAGGAGCATTTAGAGCGCTGGGTGTAGAAAGGGCATTTCTTGGCAGCGGCGCACAGTGGATAGAGTCAATAAGAGAGGTCGGACAAAATTTGGAAACTGTAAACACTTTAAGCTCCGTTCATAGAAAACTTTGAGGTTTAAAAGTGGTTGCATTGGTTTCCTCGTGAAATTTTCATCCTGAAATACCGCTTGAAATTTAAAATTTGGTGAGAATAAACATCAAAATTTGCGGTTTTAGTCAAAAATTTCATGTCCGACCTCTCTTTAATTGACTCGATCCACTGTGCGGCGTCTCAAAATCTCGACTAACGTTTCATCCATCGTGATGAAAGCAAATTCATTTCAAGTTTGGAATTCATTTAAAACTTTAATCGAATATTCCTCATGATTTTACACCGCTGAAAACGGAAAATTTCAGAAAATTGACCCAATAGTTTCCTCTTTAAAACATATATTAGAGGTAGAGATTCTGAGACACCTTAATTTGGAGCTATGCACCGAAAATGGGTTCTACTCTATTTTCCAAGATGAAAGGTATGTCATGCGCTTACTTGGTAAAATCCCTCACATTTCTTAAGAGGAACCAGCTCCCTCCGTCCCCCCTATCATCACCCGTGGCTCTAATATTCATAACGTAACAATTTTCAGAACTTCTTGTACTTGCATTGCAATAGAGGCGAGTGTTTCGCCACAAGTCCTACTTTTATCAATTTTATTTGCGCTTGTTGCTTGTTGCGTGGCCAGGAACCGGTCAAGCTTGTAAAGTGCCTCTTGCCTTGGCTCTGAATAGAATGGTCGGATAAATAAAAGATATTGCACGGAAATGAACTTCTTTCACCTTTGACGGTGTCACCAGAGTTTCATTTATTTTCAAAAGATCGCGACCTCTATGGCTTTATCTTGTGAACGTTGAAAGATTTTATTTGAAAATGCATTCATTTACTCGGGACGGTTGCAACTCGTTTACGGAAGAACAGAGCACGCGGGGTTGTTGGACGATGCGGACATTTCCAATTAATTGTAGTAGTATCTCTATAAATTAGGTTAATAGCCCGAATGTTGCGGCACTGCCGCAGTGAATTGGAAATATCCATATCGTCCACCGAATTGGGGTGGTACTAAAATTTTACGATATAATCCCTGAAACATTTTTTCCGTGTTGATTGGTGAGTGACACTTGGTTTGTGAAGGTAAGCCATTTTTGAATACACCAGAAACCAGAATGAGCAGTTCAAGAGCAATCTGTTCGTAGTTCAAGAACAGTTTGTATCCCAAAAATTGCGATCTAGGCTGAGACAGTTGGGTAAGTCGTGAAAAATGCACCAATAAAATGAAAAGGTAATATTCAATAAATGATCAACAACGAGAATGAGTCTTTTTTATAGACGCAAGGATTCGGCATTTCTGAAATTTGATCTCACCGCATGAAAAACCCATTACCGTTTACCATTATGGTCAAATTAGCCATAGTAAATAAAATTGCAAAGACAACGAATAACCGTTTGCAAATTGAATAATGAATTTTATGTATGAGTGGCGAGGAGTTAAAGATCGATTTTCGATAATTCCCCATTTGAAGCTTTGGTAAAGAATCTATTATTAAGGTGTTTGTTGCAAACGCCCTATGTTTATCGATCCTTTTCCAAAGGTTCAAATGGCAGATCAATCTATACATAGAAAATCACACCGCGCCATTGATAAGTATGAAGAGGCAGAAAGGAACCATTCTGCAAATACTAAGAGTTTACGCTGGACGAAAATTAAATGATAGTCATTTAAAATTTAGGCGCATTTCGTCATATGCCTCACGTCATTCCTACCTAATTAAAGCACAGTTCAAGAAATATTAACGCAAAGACCACTATCTCGGGTTCAGCCGCTATATCACGCACTGTTTCCAAAAGTCGTAAAACAGCTATAGCAGAGGAACTACTCTATAGTGCACACTGGTACGTGTATCTGGGTAAGTGCTGAGTTGCGATAGGGCATGGTGATATTACTGTACTGCCGACAGCTCATAATACACCGTTGTTTGGAGGAATACCTGTCTAACTGGGCTATCTCCAACATGTGAAAATTTCACTTCAGTGGCGGTAATTGTCGCATTTCAATAAAGTAAGCCAACATTATGATAAATAAATATCATTTGAGAGTTAATGTGTCATAAGTTCTCAAAAATAATAATGTTTTAAGAAAAAAAGTATCGTCATCAGGAAACTCTTCTTAATTTATACGGAAATAAAAAATTACGAACAAATTTTACGATAATTATTGTGACTGAAACTGTATTCTTTTTAAATTTTTACTTATACGATTTTTGAAATGAGATTTAGCTCTTGAAGTGAATTAAAATTTAACAAAAAAAAATTATTGACCTCCTTAAAGATGTATCTGCAAATATTTTTGTTTAACCTCCGCGAGGTACATGAATTTTACTATGCATGTCACTACGCGTTAAAAGTTTTTTTTTTTTTATTTACTTTTTTTTAAATCGAAATTAGATCCTCTCCTATGAGTTAGACATTTGTTTTTTTTTTTTTGTTTCTTTTGTGCAGAATTATTTCAGAAGTACTGACACCCAGGCGTACGGCGTATGAGAATTACAATTTCTTAAGAGTCATATTGTGCGGAGACTCCCCCCGAGAAAAAATGGATCGTTCCAGCTCATTCAGGATCATTCAATTTTCAATGATCCTGAATGAGTTTGAATGATTCTTCAATGAGCTTGAATGATCCCGAATGAGCTTGAGTGCGCTGGCTCGTTGGATCGTTCAATTTGAATGATCCGGATCGTTCAACTTGAACGATCCGGATCATTCACCCAATGTGCTTGAATGCGCTGGCTCATTCGATCATTCAACATGGATGCACTGACTCGTTGGATCGTTCAACTTGCATGATCCGGATCATTCAATTTGAATGATTCAATTAGTCAGCTCATTCAAACTCATTGGGCCAATGATCAGGCTCATCGTAGCTGAATCATCAGGAGCATTGAAATTGAATGACCCAACATGCTGGCTCAATCAAGCTCATTGGGTCAACGATCATGATTATTTAAGTTGAATAAGCCACCAGCATGCCAGCAGCTGATTGGGTCACTTGGACAGTTTTCACCTCCAACCATTCTACATTAATATCATCGCGCCAGTGTTCGAAACTCACCTTGTGAGTTTTAGAAGCCATGTGGCGCATCAATAGACGCAAATGCACATGGGTAGCCATTTTCACTTCGCAGTTTTTCTTCGACAGAAAAATGAAGGAATAAGGGAAAAGTTCAAAAACACTGACTCGCCAGAAATTTCATCCAATTCCTCTTGAAGTAAGCTCATCATCCGCTCTATTAGAGTAACAGTGTGAATGTACCTTCAATAAAAGTAGTTTGAAGGAGAAAATATTTTTGCTACAAACTATCTCCCACATGCTGTCCAGAATTCAAACCACAAAACAGTCATGATGGGAGAGGCTCGTAGCCAAATTTACTGAGAAAATTGCGAATATTACTTTCCAAAATTTTTAGACAATTTTGTGCGCAATTTAATCTAAAATATCTGAACTTTTCTAGAAAAAAAAATACATGAATATTTTCAAAAATACATGTTTTATCAAGGGAAATTTGGCAACTCTCGGATGTTCATCCGGCGTTCTTCCTTAGCACGGCAGTGCTGCAGGGATACTTTCCATCGACAACTGAAGAATTTAACTAGAAAGAAACATATAAAAATAACAGCATAACAAAAAAAATGTTGAATTGAAGAATAAACCGCGCGTTTAGAATTGCATGAGCGATGTCGCTGTTACTCTGATTTAAAAGAAAGATACCAGCAAAAATTACATTGGGATACAGGGGTATAAAATTGGCTTTGTCTCTGAAATAATTAATTTACCTTAGATTGTGCTTTGAAGTGATACAAGGCAGTAGGTAATTACAAATTTGTGCTTGAGTGTTTGTTCAAATGAAGTGTCATCGATGGAGAAAATTTTATTGAAGTAAAATTGTGTCCTCGGACCATAAAGCAGTGCATTTGATGACTGGAGCACAACTCACAGGTATAAGGTAACATCATACTGATAACTTGTTAAACGGTCAAGGGAAAAAACAATAAATAGAATTTAAAGCGACATAGAAGAGAAATTACAGAACAGAGGATTTCAATTTTCGAGGAAAGTAGGGCCTCTCTCTCACTAGCTTTTCTGAAAATTCTTAAGATTAGCCTTATGACAGTAAAAAAATGAGCCTTACATGATAATATAAAAAAAAGAGACGAGAAATTGACATAATCATAGCAATCCTTAAGACAGGAGGATGGGAAAATATTTCAGCAATGTGGCAACGCCGTTACTTCCCCGCCTCCCACCACTCGTTTGCTGCGTGAAGAAAACAAAAGAAGATGACCGTTGAGCCAAGGAAGATGGAAATTCCACCCCCGAACCTGTAACGGCCGAGGGGTCGCGGTATTCGCCACTTGGTCTGATCAGTCTTGCTGCCTGCGTATCATTAGCGTGTTGCCGCTCAGATTTTTCGTCTGTGTTGCTTTAAATTCTATGTATTTATTGTTTTTTCGCTGGACTGTTTAACAAGTTATCAGTATAAACTTACCTTATACCTGTGAGTTGTGCTCCAGCCATCAAATGCACTGCTTTGTGTTCCGAGGACACAATTTTACTTCAATATTTTCTCCATCGATAACGCTTCATTTGAACAAACACGCAAGCACAAAATTGTAAGTACTATTGCCTTATTTCACTTCAAAGCACAATCTAAGGTAAATTAATTATTTCAGAGACAAAGCCAATTTTATACCCCTGTATCCCAATGTAATTTTTGCTTGTTTCTTTCTTTTAAATCAGAGTAAAACAGCGACATCGCTTATGCAATTCTAAACGCGCGGTTAATTCTTCAATTCAACATTTTTCTGGTTATGCTGTTAATTTAATATGTTCCATTTTAGTTAAATTTTTCAGTTGTCGATGGAAAGAATCCCCGCAGCAGCTCTGCAACTCGGCGGCAAAGCTACGAGCCTCTCCCACAATGACTGTTGTGTGGTTTGAATTCTTGACAGCGTGTGGGAGATGGTTTGTAGCAAAAATTTTCACCTTCAAACTACTTTTATTGTAGTACCTACATTCACACTGTTGCTGTAATAGGGCGGAGGATGAGCTTACTTCAGGAGGAATTGGATAAACTTCTGGTGAGTCTGTGTTTTTTTAACTTTCCCTATCATCATATGTTTTTTTGGTTTTTTCCCCTTCATTTTTCTGTTGAAAAAAAACTGCGAAGTGAGAATGGATATCCATGTACTTTTGCTTCTATACTATTTACAATCTTTTTATAATAGATTCTCATCAGACCGAGACCTTGACTCACTGGAAATCAACGATCAGGAGAATTCAAGCTGGCTGGGATTCAACGATCAGGATCATTCAAGCTATAGTTGGGATTCAACGATCAGGATCATTCAAGCTCGTTGAAATTCAACGATCAGGATCATTCAAGCTCGTTGAAATTCAACGATCAGGATCATTCAAACTCGTTGGAATTCAATGATCAGGATCATTCAAGCTCATTGGAATCCAATGATCCGGATCATTCAAGCTCGTTGAAATCCAATGATCCGGATCATTCAAGCTCGTTGAAATTCAACGATCAGGATCATTCAAACTCGTTGGAATTCAATGATCAGGATCATTCAAGCTCATTGAAATCCAATGATCCGGATCATTCAAGCTCGTTGAAATCCAATGATCCGGATCATTCAAGCTCGTTGAAATCCAATGATCCGGATCATTCAAGCTCGTTGAAATCCAATGATCCGGATCATTCAAGCTCGTTGAAATCCAATGATCCGGATCATTCAAGCTCGTTCAAATCCAATGATCCGGATCATTCAAGCTCATTGAAATTCAATGATCAGGATCATTCAAGCTCATTGAAATTCAATGATCAGGATCATTCAAGCTCATTCGGGCGCATTAAAATTCAATGATCAAGTGAACGATCTGGATCATTCAAATTTGAATGAGCTGACGAAAAACTCATTCAAATTGAATGATCCGGATCGTTCATTTTTCAATGAGCTTGAATGATCCATTTTTTCTCGGGCCATCTGTGTATTAGAAACTTACGCTGAAATCGATGAGCTTACTGTTTGGTAATACATTTCTGCCGTAAAGTTTAAAGGTGCTAAACTAGTCATGTAAGTTGCATCGCCATGCGGAGGCGCACCTCAACGCCTCAATACGTCTATTTGAATGATCCTGTAGCAAATATTCATTAAAAATAATTACCACCGACCTCTGACCGACCATTTCAATAATCTATTGTCGGCAGGTGATCACAAGTCAATTTATCAAACAGGTAAGATATGTCTTGTGCCTCGTTTTACGAGCATGCACCGAAAGAAAAATGTGCTTGGCTCAAGCGTGATGATTCTTGAATTTGCCGCCAAAAAGTTTTTTTTTATCTTGATTTCAGCTGAATTTTTCTTGATACAAGAAACATAAGGCTTAGGTTAAGCAAAAAAGTAGTTTACATTGAGCAGAAAAATTCTCGATTTAAGAAAAAATACATCTTGGGTGGCAAATTTAAGATTTTTTTTTCAGTGTATACCACATGCTGCCTCGTGTGCGATTAATCTTACGGTTTTTGTAAATTAACAAAAATTGAAATTGAACTCCTTCGCCGAAAGAATAAGTTGCTTGGTTGGAATTAAAGTATCACAGTTTTATAAGCAAGACACGATAATAAGACGAGAAATGTATTACGTCCAATCTTATAAGTTCAAACTTTGCGGAAGATACCTTTCATTCTTAGCAATTTGGACTCATCGGCTTTGCCTCAAAAAACTGCCTTGGAGACTTTAACGCGGAGTAAAGAAAAAGTCAATTACTTATTTTGTTCCCGTGCAGGAAGGACGGCTGGGTATACAGATTAGTAAACGATGAGTACTAAATGATGATACTATGATACATTAACACTATTACGGAGTGGAATCTACTCTTCTTGCGGAATGTCATACACGTTTATGGTGCTGGTTTCATTTCGCATTCGTACCTAAAACTGGGAGGTTTCGGGCGTTAGATAAGCTACGGCACCGAATTCTACTCCTCGATTTTAAACAGTGTAATCAAAAACCTCCCCTGATCACTGATTTAAACTGGAGAAGAAAAAAGGAAAGTACTTACACGGTGCTTTGTTTGACTGTCATGTTGAGGTTTTTGAGTATGACCGCGGTGGGGGTGTAGCGTTTATAGGCGTTCCGAACCGCCACGGCCGCTTGGGCCGTCGAGTCCGTTTCATCCGCACAAATTTCGCCCACGAATCCGCCATTTTCCATCACTCAAGTGTACCTATAACACAACAGCATCACCAAATTAAATCTCCGTTGAATCAAATTGAAGTGTCTGTAAAGAAAAATGAGAAAATCAATGTGTCAATTAATGAATCAATCAAACCAACCGAGAAACAGTGACCCCACGTTTAGATTACTTTGTTATCTACTTCTCAAATTAACACAAAATGTCGGTTGCTTTTTCTCACTAAGTACACCAATCAACGGTGGCAAAAATTGCTACTACAAAAGTTCTACTAACCCTCAACATTGCAATGCATGCGTCGTATTACAAATTAATAATAAAATGTAGGCATAAATAAAGTAAAAATGCACAATGCGGAACGCTATTCAAGCAAGCGACAAGGAGCAATCACTATGGCGATTAGTAAGAGTCAATAATGATATGAGTAAAAACATGCCATGTAACAAAATAACATGCCAAAGATTATGTGTTGCTTCTTTACATTAATGGCTTAAAAATAACATCTAGAGTTTACGGCGACACAACAAATAAAACGTCATTTTCTGCAATTATTTTGTATCATCTCTATACAACGTTTGCCAGGTTTTGGATCATCGAACTGAAATTGATCATCTTGAACTCATTATAAACTTAGTAGATTTGTACAAAACATTGGCGTATCCAGAAAACAGGCAAAATCGTTTTATTCTCTATATAAACCTACGGAAATGTATCGATTCTCGGAGGAGCCTGGTGCTCCGACAAGAATCAGTTAGTTAACAAGGGTTTAAATGGAAGAAATCCGGTGTTGCCAAATTGCTGGATCCGCCTCTGGCGCAAAAAATCACCACTGATCGTGCTCCGTTCGAGAGTGAGTTCATTACATTCTAAGTCATATGTACACTGAAAGATACGGAAGTAATACTTCCCCCTCTGTTTTCTGGAAAGTATAAAAATAGTTTCTTTCACATGTAGAGAGGAATGTTAGTCTTGGAGGCCGATCCATTTCTCAACCACTATGATTGAGGAAAAATTATGTGAAAAAACTTTCAAAAGGGGGAAAAGTCTATTCTCCGCTGATTGAAATAATGTGTCTGGTCCGACTGATCAGCGGCAAATCTGGTGACTGCCGTGCTAAGGAAAAACGCCGTATGAACCTACAGGCGTTGCCAAATTTTCTCCGATATAACACGAATTTCCTGGTAAACGTATGAATATTTTCCTTCCGATTTTTCGGATGATTTTGTTTGCAATTCCACTTAAAGCTCCTGAAAATTTCAAGGAAAAACATTCATAACTCTCCTCAAAAATAAGCATTTCATCGAAGGAAATTTGGCAACTCTCGAATGTTTATACGGCGTTCTTCCCTAGCACGGCAGTGAGTCAATCAGGCTTAAGATCCGGTTCCTCCAGTCTGTTGAAAACAACAGTTGATTGTGAAAGGAAAAAAACTGAAATGGAAAAATTGCTAGTTCAGAGTAAGGTGAAAAATCCAATAATGGAGGGGGACTCACGAAACAGTGAAACGCGTGGTGGATTACTTTAATGAAAAAATGAGACAGAATCAATGTTCCGAAAACAAGTTTCTCTCTGGATGTCTTGGAACTTACGAGTGTTCTTTCCCGACGATTTTAGAGCGATTTCAGACAGGGGATTTATTGGACTGGAATGCTGCAGGTGGATTTAAAATACCGCGGAAGCGGAGGCCGATGCATTACAAGCGAGACATTTTAAATTCATTTGAAGTGAGAAGCTAGTAAAACACGTGATAAATGTTTCAAAATAGCTAGAATTTCTGCAAGAATAGTATCGTTTTCAATTGCAATTTCAAATTTCATTGACTCACTTTTAATTGCGCAAACCCGAATCACGTGATCTTCAAAGTTCAAGATATTTTTATCGAACATTTCTGGAAAACATACCAAGTGCAAAATAAGATAATAAAAATAAACGATCAGTAATATACCTTGTTAGATTTGGCTTAGCCTAATAAATTTTGGAATTTTTGTGACGTCATAATTGAGTGGTTTTAAGGTAGGTGACAGCTCTGCGAGAGCAGTCTCGAGTATATGGAGGGACAAAGTTTGAAATTTCCACGAAAGCTATTCTATGCATGGGAAAATTTTTGCCCAAATTTCGAACCCTAAATTTTCAAGAAAAATCGAGTTTCCATTCAGGATTTTAGAAGAAAAAAATTGAATTTTTTCATTGTAAATTATTTTATGAATGACACTATCTTTCAAATAACGTTTCAAACGTAACTTATTTTACATGTTCCTAGGATACACTAAAAAACCCCGGCTCCGGGAACCGTAATTACGGGCTATATAGCACTACCGTGCGTTGCAGGTGAGGAGGCCGTAAGTCCCGCATTCAGGAGTCAGAGCATCGGCCTCTGAGCCGGGAGCTCTTTTTGCTACGGGTTTAGAGGCCGTTGCTCCGGCTCCTGAATGGGGGACTCGCGGTCTCCTCGCCCGAAACGCACGGTAGTGCTGTAATTACGGCTCCTGGAGCCGGAGTTTTTTTTCAGTGCAATTATGATGGTTAAAAAGCTGCAATTTCCTGTATTTTTCCTTAAATTTCTGTCGATGTTCTTCGATTTCTCTCCATTTTCCTAGTCATGAAATATTCACAAACTTTCTTAGGTATCCCAGGTTTTCCGATCGCCAACGAATTTAAGAAATAAAACTGAAACTGAGTGATAATTATGGGGCTCCATATTCACAATGTGGAAATATTTATGCTTTGTCGCCGACAACTTCAACTACCGCCAACATAAATAGCTGATTACTCAAAGGCAAAGACTGAAAATTGGACGCATAGCTTCATTTCCAGTCAAGTTCAAGTCTGGCCCAGCGCCAAGCGTATGACATACTCGGAGAGGCCCGTCTCAAAATCATTGGTCCGAAGATGCCAAATGCTCGTTTATTTCATCGAAAGTTCCACTGATTCATTTAACTATCTCATTTCGATCCACCGCCTTCGAATACTATTACCTTACGTAGTAACTTCAAGTTCAAGTTTATCCGTCAATCCGCGGGGCTAGTTTTATCGACAGGAGTGCCAGATCGTACTCGAGACTTGTTTTCTCGAGTTGAATCATGTCTATCTAATAGGAAACGGAGGAGGCAATCATGAATGAAGGTGACTGTAGATTAACTGTGCGTCCATGATTGACTGAAAGTGGCTGCCCAGTGCTCATTCCAAGCGGTCTCGAATCAAATTGAGTTAGTTGCGCATGGCATAGAATCTGTTTATGATGTTTGAGTTTCATAGATTATCAAGCACTAAACGGACGCATTTATGCTAAAAGGAACTATGTCTCACGCAAACCATATGCACATGGTTCCTTTTAGCATAAATGCGTCCAAATACTCTGCCGTGCTACGGAAAAAACGACGTGTGAACAATCGAATGCTACCAAATTTCCCCTCATAAAAATTCAGATTGAGAGGAAACTGTTCATATTTTTTCTTGAGATTGACAGGTATTACATGTAGATTTGATTGCGAACACATTTTTCTGGAAAATTGGATGAAAAATATTTACAACTTACACGATAAAATTGTATTTTTTTTCAAACGAAATGTGGCAACGCCTGAGGGTTCATTTGGCGTTTTTCCTTATCACGGCAGTACTGCCGATGCCGTCACGGTCAAGCTAAGGAGAAACGACGTATGAACATTTAAATTTGTTTTTGTGATGAAATATTGTTTATTCGAAGAAATCATGAATATTTTTTCTGGTTTTTCAGAAGCATATTATTGAATCGCAAGTAAAATTTGCTGGAAAAGCTCACAAGCTTGCCGGAAAATTCTCGTTTTATTAGAAAAATGCAGTAACGTGCGGAATTTCATACGACATTTTTCCAATGAACAACATTGTAATATCGCTCTAAATACAAAGTCCATCATGCGTCTCAATGCGCGCTGGGCAGCAGCCATTCGTTGGTAACGCTGGTTTTCCGTTATTTAAATGCAATACAACTAATAATCGGACGTATTCATGAGAGAAAGAACTATGTCTAACGCAATCTCTATGCACATAGTTGTGACAATTTTTTGACCATCAGGCAAAATATGAAATTAATTTGCGGGATGTTTACATTTTACCCTCGAGGATGCGCTAATGTTCGTTTTTCTTCTACCCAATAGCAAAATTTTACACATAGACATCTAAGTTAGATAATAAGGCTTGCAATTATACATATGACGTAAAGATAGTCTCCCATCTTTGCATTATAAATTGGTAACTAATCTCTGGGACGTGATTTGAATTCTCATATGCTTGATTATCGAAACTTAACTTCGCTCTGACGCAACGTTTTCTTTCTAGTCGGAAAATTTATGGGAACCATTGTACTTATACAAGGTCGATGGATCAGGTCATTCTCCTCGTAATGTGAGCTTTCGGATCCACACTCAATCGAAGGGAGAGTTTCAATGGTCCCGAGCAAATTTTTCAGTCTCCTACCATTGGCGCAGCGTGAATGATCGATTATCGATGTTTCCTCATTTGAAGCTATGGGAAAGAATCGCTTATTGAGGTGTTTGTTGCGAACACTCATCGATACTTCTCCTTACTACTTACTTAAGTGGGAAGATTCACAAATTTATCTCGTGATTAAAAAAATAAATAAACAAAAAAAAAACCTGTGTGGCATTTCCAAAATCTGAACAGATCGGGCTCATTTAAAGATGATAGCCTCACCTGTCAGTAGCCGAGAAAATAATTGAAATTGGTCCCAAATGAAAATTTGAGGGGTCAGAATATATCGATGGCCAAAGTACAAAACCACGTATCCTCATTGTGGTGTTTCAAAATTGTCTCTCCTATGTTTGTCCTTTGGGGGAAAACAATCCAAGTTAATAGCTTTAAATATATTGAGGATAGCTGATTGCTAGAGCAGAAAATAGGAGGAAGTTTAAAAGAAATTGCGGTGCCTGGTTTTCTAAAGAAAATATAAAGTATGACAGGAGCTCTGAAATGTCGCAAACCCAGTCATGTAGTTTCGCATTTTGGCAATAAATTTGTTCCAATAAGCTCCTGCCTATCTTCTTTCCTCGGCGAGCTGTAAGTTATTTTTAGAAGCTCTTTACATGTTCAACGTGTTTTGTATTACGTTTTGAAGAGGAAAATGCCCTCTAGTGATCTATTTTTTCCTTCTTGATGGACCATACTGCCGTGCTAAGAAAAAACGTTGCATAAGCCTTCAGACGAAGCGAAATTTCATTTGATGAAACACGAATCATCCGGGAATTCTGCGAGGATTTTCCCTCCAGTTTTTCACAGAATTTTACTCGCAATCAGATTTTGAGTATAGGAAAATCCTGAGGTAAAATATTCACATCTCTCCTCGAAAATAACAATTTTACCGAAGGAAGTTTGGCAACTCTCGAATTTTCATACGGCATTTTTTCTCTGCACAGCAGGATTAGGCGACGTGAAATGGACGTGTTTCTGCCAAATAGAACTATGTGCATTAAGACATGAGCCCTCAGACCCATAAGAATATATGCATAACAGGGCTCACATCATGATGCACATACCGATTGTCCACCTCAGATCGGGTTCAAATTTGGCAGAGAGGTAGAATAGGTTAATATAAGAAACCGTATTTTTTTTTAGGTGCCAATGCCCAGCCGTTTTTGAGTTATGAATTTTTGAAGTTGCCGTTTTTTCGTGTCAGCGACGCGCTCAAGTCGAGCCTACTGTGCGCGCATCTTTTAATGCGATCCGAGTGTCCCGACGGTCAAGTGAGTCAGTTGCCGAAGCGGTAGCGCGCTCGCCTACGGTGCTGCAGGTTCAGGGTTCGATACTACCGCCGTGCAATATATTCTTGCAATTGATTATTTTGTTTTTTAATCGCTTCATCACAGCAAATTGTAAGTCACCTTGTAGACGTTGTGGTGCTGATTATATTTTTTTCCTTTTTTGTTACACACTCATTAAAAAAATAAAAAATACATAAAATTTAATTAGAATCATAACGTCTACAAAGTGACTTACAATTTGTTGTGATGAAGCGATTAAAAAACAAAATAATCAATTGCAAAATTGTTATTGACGGAGGTAGCATCGAACCCCGAACCTGCAGCACCGTACGCGAGCGCGCTACCGTTTGGGCAACTGTCTCACCTGAACGTCTGGACACTCGGATCGCATTAAAAGATGCCCGCACAGTAGGCTCGACTTGAGCGCGTCGCTGACACGAAAAAACGGCAACTTCAAAAATTCATAACTCAAAAACGGCTGGGCATTGGCACCTAAAAAAAAACACGGTTTCTTATATTAACCTATTCTACCTCTCTGCCAAATTTGAACCCGATCTGAGGTGGACAATCGGTAGCCTCCCCTTGTCAGCTCCGTTTGGCAGAAATACGTCCAAATACAGTTAGGGTGATTAAAAAGCGGGAAAAGAATTTAAATGCGTCCGATTTTCCTGACCGGTCTGGACAGTGGAAATGATCAAGATCAACATCCGCCGCCACGACCGCGACACGCGCTGATTTCACGCTGAGATCGCGGCGCGGCGACGAGAGCAGAGCAGCCGCAGCGGAGGAAGCTCAAAGCAGCGCTGGGCAACTCCACGAACCGCGAAGGTCGAAGATCTAGGCAACGGACACGGCAGATACCGCCAGCTGAAAATTCCAGCATCTCGGTTTCTCGGCCTCAGATGAAACCCGGCTACACAACAAACACAAGAGCCAGGTTCCTGCCAGCATTGCCAATTTCCGCGGATTTACCGCTTCGGGGCCGTCCATTAATGAAGAGTGGATATTGAAAACCTGGTGAGTGCCATCAGGAGTACCACTATACTGCCGTGCTCAGAAAGAACGCCGTATGAACATTCAAGAGTTGCCAAATTTCCCTCGATAAAATGTTTATTTTTGGAGAAAGCTATGGATATTTTTCCTTTAAATTTTCAGGAGCTTTAGGTGAAATTGGAATCAATATTATCTGAAAAATTGGAAGAAAAATATTCATAAGTTTACCAGTAAATTCGTGTTTTATAGATTAAAATTTGGCAACGCCTGCAGGTTCATACGGCGTTTTTCCTTAGCCCGGCAGTACACAGCGTGTGAATTAAAGCATCTGCATAACGATCCGGGGGAGGGGGGGGGGGGGGTCAGAAAAATTACCAGACGTCATTTATGGACAGAGCCTTGCATTTTTACTCCAGAAACACTGGTTTGAAAGGGTGCATTCTTCACTTCGCCATTGCAATGTCAGAGTAAACGTTCGCTAACAGCTAGGAGATTAGACCAAAGCGTCCTTCGGCGTGCAATGCTATTTACCACTCTAGAAACGTTTGTAAACACTCTCGGTCTGCCTGTGCAAACGTTAAGCTGAGCTTTTCCGTCAGTACGATATAGATTTTAATGTACTGCTAATGGTTTTCGAATATTCTAGGAATTGTCTTGGATTACGCCGGGAACGATCTGAAAATGAGCCAGATGCGCTGGTCGTAGAATCGCGTCATGGTGATCATCACGGAAATTATTTCTTGAAATGTTTCCATGGCGAATTGAGTTTTTTATTTTTCAATGAAAAGCCTATAATCGCAATGCATCAAATACTGGAAACGTAGCGACAGCAAGTTATAGCAGCGCTTCACAACGTTGAACTCTTTGCTGCGTGGGAAGCGCTAGCCAAAACGCCTTCAATTCGTCGCTACGCAAAACGCACATTCGTCAAGCGCGAATAGTTGCATGAAAGCGCTTAGCAATGTCGTTTCTCATCGAGCATATCGGGAGCCTAGGGCTCATATTCTGCCATGCTAAGGAAGATCGCCGTATGAACATTCGAGAGTTGCCCAATTTCCTTCGATAAAATGTTCATTTTCAAGGAAAGTTATGAATATTTGCCCTTGCAATTTTCAGAACTTTTCGGTAAAATTGCGAGCAAAATTATCTGAAAAATTGGAAGAAAAATATTCATGACTTTACCAGAAAATTCGTGTTTTATCAAAGGAAATTTGGCAACGCCTGAAGGTTCATACGGCGTAATTCCTTAGCACGGCAGTATTGAGATAGCCTCTTAAATTTCAATATCCACTGATTTAATTTAGGAATGAACCTCAGCCACCTCCTTCTATTTCAGTTATTACATATTTTTTGTGAAACTTTCCCAATTTTTTTTACGGGATTGTATTTACAATTTTATATAAGAACATTGAAAATTTCGAGGGAAAATATTGATAACTTTCCTCATAATTAAATACTTCATCGGAGGAAAGGCAAAATGTGAGTGCTAATACGGTGCGTTGTGCCTATGCGGGATCCAGTTCATCGAACCGTCCTATCCATTTCCGAGGCTTTCGTCTCGAAAAAGCAGATATCATGATGACTATAAAATTCATACTGGAGTCGTGAAGCAGCCGATAAATTGAAAAATTCACTAAACAGTTAAGATGTGAATATGTTTGTCATTAAATCATGCTTTCGCATTTGATTTATCATCCGAAGGCTCTAAATTTTGATACGTGATAACTCCCAATTTTTTAACACCAATTTTAAAAAATACCGATTGCTCCTCATAGCGCAGGGCTTTCTTGCCAAATAAGTTTCAAGTTTGTAATCACCCCGAATTGTTTTACAAAAATCTGTTTTGAAAAAATCTTCTGATAGGATAGACATTTCAACCTTGCGCTGTTACAATGAGACTTTACGAGATGATATGTTTTATTTTCAAATAAGCGCTAAAAATGCATGATAATCTTATTTTAATGAAGTTCCTCTATAAACAGGACGCATATAATCCGCGGAATAGACATACATAACGTTAATCACTAAAATTTCAATTTAAGAATTCAAATTTTCGACACTTCTAGGGCTAAAAATCCTTTCTTGGAAGAAAAACTCAGTCGTCCATTTTTTAATTCACGCGTGTGATGTAAATTAGCCAAAATTTTATTCATGTATGTTTCGTTGATTTCTACCAAAAACATTTTACGAGAAACAAAACATCTGCCCGCTAAAAATTGGTGAAAATATCTTTTGTGGCCGTTTCCGGTAAACTGGTGGTCATCTAATTTTTTCAAACGCACCATTATTGTTTAAAACATGGGAATAAAATGCCCGTTTACAAGAGTGTCTAAAGAATGATAAATGATACATGAAAATACTTAAAATGTTTGACTTCCTTTGTTTTACACATCTTGTGAGAACGAGAAAGGATTTCAATTCTGAGTATATCAATTTTTGTCCTTCAGTAAGTTCTTTTACAGTTAATTATCAATGCCATTTTTAAACAGAAATCTACCGAAACATTTCAACAACTTTTGAGGAAACGTTTGTCCTAGGATAAATAACCACACCAAACGCGAAGTAATAACAACCGGTTTTCCTGAATAAAAATAGAATGTGACGTGGTTACAGTTCGATGGCTCAAGTTCCAAAACACGTCTGGAGCATCGCGACGTGCCGTTGCAACGTGTACTTATATATTATTCCTTTTTGATAGAGCTAACCAGTTTCTTCTGAAAAAATTCACTTGGGATTTTTTCTGATTTCATTCTTGGTAAATATCGAGCAAATAGCACATCCTATTACAGTTTACGTTTTGAAGCGGGAAAACTCAAAAATACGCTAATATCTAAATAGATTCCGAGATAAGCAGTAATTTGCAGACTTTTGCAATGCGCTCATCGGAATTTTGAGCCGTTTTCCCAAAGGTGGTTCCTCAGCGATTCAATGCTCGATCGATCAAATGATTATTTGGATCTTAGAAAATTTCGTAAGAACTATCGATCATGCATCACGCTATCGTATCTCAGGTATTTATAGGCAAAATTTTACTAAGAAAGGTTGGAAATAACTCCGACAGCACGTCTTGTGTGAATAAATCAATTGTTTGCCCTTTCGATTTGCGCTATTCACTTGAGGCGTACTCGTAAAACTATCTCAAAGCTTTTCTTGGTACAATTTGGTATGCAAATACCTGACATACTACAGCATGGCGTAATGCTCGGAAATTCTTACGAAATTTCCTAAAATTTAGAAATCATCGGTTCATCGATCGACGATCGAGTCTTTCTCTGAAGTGCTGTAAAACCTACCTTAAAACTCACATGGGATTTTCTTCTTTCATCATTCTCGGAGGCCGTTGAGCAAGATATATTACACTGGCGGGCGTGACTATATCCGGTAGGCGTTCGGTAGGAGTGTTAACTTTAGGGGGGGGGGGGGTCAGAAAGGTTCACTCCCCTTCCTTAAAGGGGGGTTCGGGGGGCCTCCCCCGGAAACTTTTTAAAAAATGAAGCCGCAAGAACACGATTTTAACCCTTTCTGGTGAAAATTGTGCCGGTAAATTGTCATTGAAATTTTGTTCTTTTTACCGATCGTTTTCCTGTAATTTATTTTGTTAAATGATAACGTATTTTCGCAACACGCACCTGCAGAGAGAGGTGGGAGAGGGAGACTGGGAAACTGGGAGATGCGGCCCGCAGGCGCAGGGGGGAAGCGGAGGGCGAATCGCGGCATAGAGGAAATTCGGCGGTTCGCAAACCCCTGCGGACCACTGCTATAGGAAACAGCTGGACTGATGAGCGGCTCTCCTCTCTCGTTCTTTTCCCCTCCCTTTTCTCTCTGCTGTGTTCCCTCCGCGAGCGCGGTCCGCACTCGTCTCCGAACCCAATGCTCACGCTCCGCTCTGCGCCGCGCGCCGGTGCCTCTCCTCTCTCGTGTACCCTTTGCCCCTTCATCATTGCACCCAGGTTCTCTCTCCTCACCGTACGCAGATCATCCAGGTTCGGTAGCCGGTGCGGACCACGCGTCACAGGATTTTCTCTCTCCGCCGCGCCACATGCCGCTGTCGGAAGCCAAGCGCCCGATACTTATTTGCGATCTACTATTCTGTATTCTGTATTGCTTCCCACATTCTTAGCCATAATTTATTAATTGTTTCAAAATATTTTAGGGTGTTCGGCGAACACTGCGAACCTATGGACGCCACGTATTAACCTAGCGGGCTGATTTTTTTAAATTGATAGACAAAGCTATAGATGAAGGAGACAAAGAGAAAATTAAGGGATTCTATTGGTTGTCATAGACTGAGGAAAGACTGCTGGACTAACTACAGGGTCCCTCGTGCGTTGTCGTCAGTTAGTCTATTACTTACCCCCTCGGTCCATTGCAACCACAACCGCCTCCGCCTATAGGATCGCTGTATTTTCTCATTTTCTTGTTTGTCTGTAGCTTTGTCCATTAACTTTAATAATCAGCATTACGATGCCATGTTAAGGAAGGAGGCTGTATGAAGCCTCGAGAGCTGCCAAATTTCTGTGTATTTTTGAGGCAATTTGGGAGTATTTTCCTTTGAAATTTCATGATATTTTAGATGCAACTGCGAACCAAATTTTCTAAAAAATTTAAAGAAAAATATTCACATTTTCTCATTTTCTTGTTTGTCTGTAGCTTTGTCCATCAACTTTAATATTCAGCATTATGATGCCATGTTAAGGAAGGAGGCTGTATGAACCCTCGAGAGCTGCCAAATTTCTGTGTATTTTTGAGGCAATTTGGGAGTATTTTCCTTTGAAATTTCATGATATTTTAGATGCAACTGCGAACCAAATTTTCTAATAAATTTAAAGAAAAATATTCACAATTTTCTACGTAAATTTTTATTACCGAAGAAATATGACAGCGTCTGAAGGATCAAATGGCGTTCCTCCTTAGCACGGTGGTATTTTTTTCCTTAGCACGGTACGGATCAAATTTTCTGAAAGCTTAAAGGAAAAATATTCACAATTTTTTTGGAAAATTATTTTTTTATTGAAAGAAATATGACAGCGTCTGAAGGCTCACATGCCGTTCTTCCTTAGCACGGTAGTATGGTACAAGGATTCATTTTTAGAATTTGCCAATGCGCTTATCGTGACTTTTGAGCCATTTTCCTCGTGAGACGAATATTGTTTCCGCTCCGATGGAAGTTCGACCATTTCAACACCTTTTTGGACTTTTAGCCGTGAACGAAAGACTTGGCCGGCTCGACAACGTTGAGGTTGCTGCGTCAAGACTGGCGAGCGGGCGCCCGGCGATGGGCACGAGTATGGCGGCAGCGGGATCACGTAGATTATGCACGAGGAATGCGGGGACTCGAAGGGCAATTCCCAGCCAAGTTCAAGGCCCACCGAGTGAACCACTCCGACCAAATTACACCGTCTGCCCCCCCCCCCCCCCTCCCTGGTCCGCACACTTCCCTTTTGGTTGTTTTGATCGTTATGGAAATCACAAAGTCCCACCAGAGTCACCGAAACTTGCTAATGGTCAACCGAGTCCCAAGACCAAGCGCAGCGTCGGCGTATTATACAACGAGGATTTAGGAGCTTTCCGGAAAAGAGTAGTCAGTAGCGCTCGAAACGTGCATTTCGATCTCGATCACATCTTCTCGTCCTAAACTGAGGATGGACCACTGGAGGATAGGGTGAGAATGAAACTTCTGCAAGTCATGTTTCCTCATCGCAATCTCACGCTCTTGCTGAACGAATCAAAATCCTCCAAAATTAATTCTTGAATGAGCTATGAATGTTTTTTTGCGAAGGCAAAGCCTGAGTAATAATGATTGAGATGAATTGTGATTCGACCCTGGTAAAGAGAAGGCAGTAGAATCTGTGTTCCAAAATACCATAGACCTACGGCCGGCTGTAAGATTTCCAATAGCTTCTATAGCCGGCTACACAATCTCTTATGGCATTTTTTAGCCGATGATGAATAAGCAGCAGCCAGGCGATAAAGTGTATGCTAAACGTCACTAATTACGGATGCTAGGACTTAGTGAGTTTTTGGACCACTGCTCTCTTTTTGGGCCGTAGTATCTTGATTTATTTTGCGTGGAAAGCTCCGTACTTTTGATGGATGCCTGTCATTCCTAATATATTAGAGCGCCTTCAGTTTCGTATGATACTGTGCAATACCTCTGGTGTGAAATAGTTGCTTCAAGCGCCGTGGCGACCGTGGCGTGGCACGCTGCAGTGCGGCAGGCGGGCGAAACGCGCATTGGCGCCTACAAACCTAACAGGGATACTTCACGCGTTGCGCAATGCGTGAAGTATCCCTGTTAGGTTTGTAGGCGCCAGTGCGTCGCCGCTCCGCTTTGTGTTAGGCTCTAATATTGAATCTGGCGGAGTCAGCGTTATTCAACTCATGATTTTGAAATGTTTGCACATCCTGTATGGATTATTCTCATTTTAATTGATGAAAAAAAAATATGTATTAAAGGAAAATATAACGTGTGTTTTGTAAATATTAAGGTGGTTCCGTATCAAACTTAATGATTTTCAAATCACACGAATTTCTACACAATTTCTTATAGCCTTTTATAATCGATGGCGAAAAAACAACAGCCAGGCGATAAAGTGTAAAGCCCGGCGATAGGAACTATAGTCCGGCTCCATACTTTTTTATCGCTTCGTATAGCCCGGCCGTATGATTTTCTCCGCATTCTATAGCCAGCTATATGATTTTCTGTAGCCTTCTTTAGCCGGCTGTAAGAATTCCTATGGTATTTTGAAACGCAGCTCTTATTGCCAATTTTTACCAGGGGATCGGAGAATGTGTCGCGAATTTATTCGTTGATTTATTCCGAAATTATCGGATAAAACATTGCGATGAATTGCGATTACATCGCATACATTTGCGGTAAAAACGGCGCAGAGATACAACTATTCGTACATGGTGAATGTACATGGTGCATCTGAAAAATTGAAGGCGGGATGGCGCGAGGCGTGAACTCGAATGCTCTGCGCTATGCAACCATTGAGCAAGGCGGATACAAATATTGGTCGCGTTTCGAGTTGAGCCGTCATTTTTGAGGCTGTGACGCGCAGAGGGTAGAAAAGCAGATGCTTCGCCATGCAAACAGGATGTAACCGAAATGTACCCGATACCGTGTGACGTCAAGAGGTTACGAGATGCGGCCACCATTTTTTATCCGCCCTGGCCATTCAGATGCCACTCAGATTCGGGCGGAAAGTGGAAAAACGAGGCTCGAATACGTCTCCTCGATCTTGGACTGTGTTGTTCACGACTCACGAGGCTCTTGAAGCACCACTACAAAGAGGATAAACGAAAACGAGCACAATTACGGAAGTAGAGCGAGGGAAAGGACGCGCGTCCACGACGGCGCAGAGATACAACTATTCGTACTTGATGGACGTCCGTGCTGCATCCGAAAAATTGAAGGCGCGATGGCGCGAGGCGTAACCTCACGATGCTCTGCTATAAGGGTTAGCTGCCAGAACGGCTAGTGAATAGAAAAGGTTGCAACCCTACATTTCTTTTGTTACCTATGCTACGATGGAAATGTAAAATGCCGCGCCGTCGTATGAGCACCCGATTGTTCCCAAATTCTTTTTCCATAAAATGTTCATAGATTGATTACAATTTTCGATTTAAATTTGTAAATACACCAGATGAAAGTGAACGTATTTATAGTCAAGAAAAAACTTTAAAATAAATAAAACAAAAAAGAACTATACGGTTATGGGCTTTGGGTATGCTTCACGATACCCTCTAATTTTACTGGTTTGTACATAGTTCTATACAGCATAATTACGTTTGATTGCGAATAAAATACCTAAAAACTTCAAAAGAAATATCCAGGATTTTCCTCACTTAAATACAAATTCTTGGCTTGGCAGAACAAATATGGCAACGTAGGGGGTTTAGGGGTTTTTTTTTTGTTTTTTTTTAGCCGAGCAGGGCGATTGTTAGAAAAATTCTGAAATTCTGGTTCCTGCTAGTTTCGCAAATCTCGCGCATAATCACGCTGAAAAAAACTATGTCGCAAGTTTATTAAATAAAAAAGAACTGTGTAAATGGGATTTGCGTGATTTATAATTCCTTTTGATGCAATGCATTTTCACATAGCCCTCCTCCCCTAGCCGAGGCCCAACCGGATTTTCCACCTCAGAGTCGGATATTATCCACTCCTCAAGTTTCGTTACAAACCGCTTTTTTCCAATGACTCACAATTTACCGTACTGCATTACGGTGGGTGGTTTTTTTCGTCGCCGAAGAACAGGACCGATCCACGCGTTGGCTCTTTTGTTTTTTGTCTTCATTTTTTTAAAATGTTTTTTCGCTCAGGTCGTAAAACAGGCATTCTGCGTGCTGCGAGACTAGTTCCTTTCTTATTTTTTATCCCGTCTGCGAATAGCAAGTCCAGATAAATTATTTACCCGCTTGAATATTTCAAGTTGCAGAATTTATTAACGGCATTGACGCGTGGATTAGTTTGGGACCGTTGCCACCGTAGTTCTAAAAATCATAACCGAACTAACAGAGGAAATTTAAAATGCACAATCCGTTGACTAAGCTGTTTCTGGAACTCGTTACTATGTAAAAATCTATGAGTCAATAATAATTCTGTCAAAACTCTTAATTGCCTCGGCCCATTTTATTTGCCGTCATAATAAATCTTGAAAAATCAAACTATTTAAAAATCGGTCAAGTAGGATTTAAACTTAAATGTTAGTTGATTGAGAGATTGCATTTTACATCACTTGTTTTAATTAGAAGAAAAATTACGGAAATACAAATATAATTGGCTATTCTTATACATGGCGTCAGGGTTAGTATATGGTTGGTTATTATTATATTTGTTTTTATATATTTGGCTAGATATATAATTTTTCTTCTAATAAATGTCAGATACCTGCGTAGATTTTAAGTAAGACTGAAAAATCAAGCAATTTGTCTGTGCAAAACAATAAAATTGGAGGACCTTGCCATGACCAGCCTGACTATTTTACACGTTGCTAAATTTCCTCTCATTTATAATTTGTTTAGTAAGATAATTAAGTTAACGTTCTGCTTTAAAATTTTGAAAATAATACTTTTCGCGATTTAAAAAAAAATACAAAATATGCCAAGGCTAGTTTTTCTATGTATAAAAAAAAAACATTAACATGAAAAACAAAAATAGACAAATAAAAATGCGAGATGCCGAAAGGCTAAATTTGGTTCCATCCTCCTCCTTCGTCGCTTAGCTGACAAAAGGGCGTAATTACGCTGAGGGATGAGCCCGGAAAAGTATTGAGTTATACGAACGACAGGGTTCATCGCACAAGGTAGTTACGTCCTTCTGTTGGGAGGGCAACGAATTAGCGTGACATAAAACCTGGGATTCATTAGTAATCGATCTTCCTGTGCTTCTTACGATCGTTAAATGAAATGCGATAAGATTTTTGGTATTCGCAGGATAAAACATTTTACGCAGCAATTTTTTTTTCAGCAGTTAAGTTTTTCTTACATAAAATAGACTCTTGATTTCCTCCTTAATATTTTATTACCTCCTATTTAAATAGATATAATGTAAAATGCCTCCGCACAATAGCCGGATCCGACCACCGGGTGCGTCAGCAGATCGTGTTGGATTTTCCCACGATCAATGCCTATGTTTCCTGCTATGGTAGAACGACGTATGTAGATCCCAATGTAGTCGAGTCTCTCCCGTTAACGTACTTACACATCGGAAAAAGTGTGAATGTTTTTCTTTGAAATTTTCAGGAACATTCGATTAAATTGAAAATGAAAATCCCTGGAAAATCGGAATTGGAAAATTCAATAGTACTCCAGAAAATTCATCTTCAATCAGATAAAACTTGGCATCATCAGAATGTTTACACTGCGTTTTCAAAGTAGGATGTGGTACAAGTGCTATTTTCTCATGCTCAATTCAGCGGTTACCTCAGTTTTCAGCGCGTCAAAGATAAAAGTTCAAAACAGCCTGGGCATCATTAAGTGTTGTTTAGGTTGTACATGATGTTGTATTCCGTAAAAGAACCTAAATGCATCATGCTCCATAAACTTTTTCTTATGAATAGATCTTGGTCTCCACTCGTCCTTTCCCAAACGAGGAACGCGTTGCAGAATTGACTAAAAAAATTCTACGTTTTATAAGAATAAGACCAGGAAAGTGTCCAAAATTTTGTTGATTTTCGGGTGTAGTCAGAAAAATAGTCTTAGACAACTTCAATTAGAGTCACCCAGCAGCGTTTAGGTAAAAATACAATATGCGAGTAGAAATTTCGCAACCTTGAAATGGACTACATTTTGCAATTAGGAACTATAGATTCTGGCTCAGTATGAAAACAACGTAGGAGCCATTAGTTTCCTTATGCACGTAAGTGTTTTTTCGGATGAGCCAGAAATTATAGTTCCTAATTGAAAATGAAGTCCAAATGTAGTTACGTTCTTTGGTCAAGGGAACGACGAATTGGACTGCATTTTGCAATTTGGAACTATAAATTCTGGCTCATCTGAAAAAACACTTGTGTGCATAGGGAAACTAATGGTCCATACGTTGTTTTTAAACAGGGCCAGAATTTATAGCTCCAAATTGCCAAATGAAGTCCAATTTTAGAACAAGAATTTTATATTCTCAGGCCATTAGACACCCGTTAAATGACGGAAACTGTTGCACAATCCTAGCAATACGCGCACTTAAGATGTTTTGAAATCCCACTCTCCGCGTAAAACTGAGTTGTAAATCTTGGTCTGCCTTCAATAAACAGAGATATGCTAGATTTCGGCGGGGCAAGTAAATAAGACGTCAAAAGAACGCAACAATGTTCAGATATGAGCCCCAACGTTTACGCGATTCCATGCTCTCCGGGGCTCATTTGAAAATTGAGTTAGGTCGTTTTGTCCTCAAAGGAACAGATTTCAGATCGTTCGTCATGAGTTTCACGACCAACACGACGCCGAGCTTATCCGTGATTAACCGCCATTAATATTCTGAAAGATTTCCACGATTATCCTTGAGAGCTTTGATACTTTATTAACAGATCTTCGGCGGATGTGCGAAGACGAGTTATGCCGTGCTAAGGAAAAACACCTGATGAGTCTTCAGGCGTTGCCAAATTTCCTCCGATAAAAACCGAATTTACCGAGGAAATTGTGAATCTTTTTTTCCAAAATTTTCTTACAATTTTTTACGCAATTTAATCTAAAATATCTGAAAGTTTCAAGGGAAAATATGCATAACTTTCGTCAAAAATACATGTTTTATCGAAGGGAATTTTGCAGATCTCGAATGTTCATACGGCGTTTTTCCTTAGCACGGCAGAGTTGACCGGTTGAGCGTCGCTTTTCCTCCGGATTCTGAATTCGATCTCGTCTTGAGTACCGGGTCTTGACGCAGTTATACAATAAACACATAACTCACAATTGAATCAGTCATTCCGAAAAAGACTTAAGTGCCAAAAATGCATCCACAAGGAAAACGGTAATCATGCACCATCTTGATTGAACCGTTCTAAATATCAGAGCTCTAAAATATTAAAGCAATGAATTAATCGATGACATTTTTCATTAATCTGCGATTTAAAACTGGGCGTTTAATGCTGGTTCTACTTCTTTTCTTGTATTTTCATATTTGGCGCATAAGTCTTTTTGAGAATGGCCTATTCAATTCTGTTTTAAGCTGTTTCGGAGGTATGATAATGCGCTGAAAAAAGTTTTAACGCTTTAGATTACTGACATGGGTCATTTTGATCCAAGGCTTGTTATCACGGAGAAAAATTATCACAATCCCAACTAGCTGATTTTGGCGCAAGATAAAAAAGTAGTTGTCCCAGTCAGAGGTATGAATGAGTCTGCCGAAAGTATGGTTGGATCAACCATACCTCTGGCTGGTGCAACTACTCCCCTGTCTGGCGCAAAAATCAGCCAAGAGTATAGTTGGGATTGTGATACTTTTTTCAGTGATACTTTTTTTGTGCCATTTTTACTTGAATCGATCTAGAGATCTTTGCTTTTCAGTATTTCTCGCACATAAACCTTTAACAACGCGATTTTATTGAGTTTTCATTTAAAAAAAAAAAAAAAAAAAAAATCTTGGCTCTTTCATTTCAACGCCTTAAACGACCAACGTGGGCCTAGATAACCCGCGCGCATTCAAAATGTATAGCATTCGCAGGTGTTGCTTGGAATATCATTACTTATTTTGTTGGCAAAAAGCAATAAATCAAAGATTTTCCTATGAATAATGTTTTTCTAGACTACATTTAAACGTGGACGGTTACACATCGCGAATGATCGAACTGCGGATTATTGAAACTTTATTGTGTAAAAGTACCTATCTGCTTCGGAAGGTAAATGGTACATTGTAATTTCTAACATAAGTCAAAAATTCGGTTGCTTTTGAGTGGTGCAAACACGCAGTTGAGATTTGACTATCTGCGGTCTGATTTCCTGCGATTCTGATTATTCGTGAGCGGTCGATGATGTTTTTTTCCGCGTAATTTAAAGGTTAAATTGAAAACAGAAATGAGGAAAATTAGCAATCTTGTCAAAAAAAAAAAAAAAAAAAATTCGAAAAAGTGTAGTATCTCATATCATCCCGAAAGAATAATCATTTATTCAGTGTGTAATTGCCTTAAAATTTGCCTGTAATTTTTGCATGTGAACATAGTATTCTGAAGTAAGAGTGTCATAAAAGCCCGTAGATAATGGATAAATAAAAAGATGGAATGTTAAAAAATTAAAAAAATATCTTCAGCTGTCAAATTTCTTTCAGTTAACTTAGGCATTTTATGCGGCACGTTCTCGTACATCGAGCATAATTCGTCGCTCTCTGACGTAAGGGCGTAACTTGATTTCTACGTGACACCTGTGCTCCGTATAACTCTATGCTTTCTAAGGCTCATGCAAAATCTAGATACGCCCTTACGTCAGAAGAGCGACGAATTGGCAGGATTTAATCCTGACAGTGCTTCATTATTTTCTCTCATTATTCCGAATTTTATTACCGTTAATTTAATACGTATATCTGTCCTTGAATTGCATTCTTGTAGAGTGCAGTGAACTCAAATGATGAACTAAAGTCTAGGGTTGCTCGAATTCAAGGCAAAGCTCGCATTAAGTCACAAATAAACAATGAGTTCAATATCTCTCGGTAACGGGTTTCCTAACCCATTCCAAATGGACGTATTTATTCAAAAAATAAATATGTAAATCGGAAGAATTAAATAAAAAAAATTATGAAGCGCTAAAATTTTTAAAACTTAGTTTCTTTTCGTTCAACGAGTGTGTACAAGGTCCCGTTTTTACGTCCACTGAAGCCTTTCCGAACGTAATTATGGGCTTTTATCTCACCCAAGGTATAGCTAAGGGGGTTGTTCGGAAAAGGGCAACTTTGTTTGTGGAAAGGCAGAGCCAAGAGCAGAAGCAGATCTAGGAAAATTTTGTTGGAGGACAGGACACTTCGTCAAAGGAGGTCCACGTGACACTAAGAAACACCCCGTTAAGGAGGCTTTGTGGCACTCCCCCACCTTCAAATGGGGGCTCAAGGGATTTCCCTAACGTCAGCAGGGGGTGGGGAGCGGACCATTTTTAAAAATTGAGTCATCTCAGATGCAATTTGCTAAGCTGTATTCATTATCAACAAATTTATCGAATTTAGATTAAGGTGAGAAACAAGTTACACTTCGTTCAGAAGAATCTCACACATGGAGGGACTAAGTAAATCTCTAGTGGGGCCAGGCCCCCTCTCTCCGTCCCCATACTAATCCGCCCATGAGCAAGGCCAAACTTTCAAAGCTCTCTTTAAATCCCCTGAAATTAATTCAAATGGACAAAATTACCCCAAACCTCATGACTTGCGAGAGAGGGGTTGTTTCGAGTGGGTAAAATTTACTTTAGGTTGGGAGGTCAAAACTTCAAAACATATCTTTAAATTGAACGTATTTATGCTAAAAGGTACTATGTTACACCCAAACCCTATGTACATAGTTCCTTTTAGCATAAATACGTCCAATTCTTCATAGAATCGTTCTAAATGAACTAAAATGGCCGAAAAAAGGGTCAACTCGTCAATTCCCTCACGAAAGAACGTAACCACATTTCAAGTTTGCCAAGTTTCCCCTTGTAAATTACATTTTCACCAAGGGAACCTTTGACATTTCGCACTGAAAAATCAACTGATTTTTCTTCAGATTTCATGCAAAAATTAAGAAAATTTTTGGACAAAAACTACACAGATGCATTCTTGTAAAAAATTGAATTGTTTGAGTCAATATTACAACCTTGGAATGGAGTTATGTTCTTTCGTCCGAGAAACGACGAACTCTGCGATTCGGGAGGGGGATGGGGTTGAGAGTATCGAGCCCCCCCTCCGAAAGGGTCCGACTCCTGGTCCGACCCTCCCACTAAAAAAATTGCATGCAAACATACGTGGTAAAGCGTTATCCAAAAGCAGGAAGCGGCGAGCTAAGGGTTGAAATCCGGGGAGCGCACTTTGGAAGGACCGGACGCGGTTCCGGGCTGGAGGTGAACTTACTCGAAAGAAAAACGTGAAGAGGAAGACGATGACGGCGACACTGGTGAAAACGGTGAGGAAAAAGTTGAAGAGGGAGAAGGCGACGAGGAACAAGAAGAGGGCGAGGGGCGATATTTTGAAGCTTGCTCGCGACCGAGACCGCGTCGAGGACGTGAAAGAACGCGGGAGCGGACGTCAAGACCGCTGGAGGAATCGGCTCCGAGAAGACTGACCCGAGACCCGCCAATTCGCGCCGTGCCCCCGTGCCCCCCGTGTGTCCCCCTGCCCCGTTGCCCCATGCCGCCCCCCCCCACCCCCCGTCCCAGGCTCAGCGTCATGGAAGCGTGGATCTAGGCGGCCCACCGCGCACCGTGTTGGCGTCTTCTGGGCGCAAGCGCCAGGAGAAAGAGTACCCTGGGACAGCGGTTCCCAAACTTTTTTGCTCGAGGACTCAAGTCATACGAGAGTGTGCCTGGAAGGGTCGTATTCATTGGCGGATCCAAGGGGGAGCGTGCACCCTCCCCCCTCTTCCTCCGAAAAAGAGGAAGAGAAAGTAGAAAGACGTATAAAGAAAAAAAGAAAGAAAGTAGTAGTAGTAATATAAGTTTATTTTAAAGCGGTGCTTTAGCATCTGAGGCCATTTACACCTCTAAAGAAGGTAGTAGTAGTAATATATTTACATGGAAATAAAGAAAGAGAAAGAGAGAAAGAAAGAAGAAAGGAAGAGAGGAAGGAAGGTAGTAGTAGTAAAATAATTTTATTTTAAAGCGGTGCTTTAGCATCTAAGGCCATTTACAAATTTACATGGAAATATCAGTAAAAATACAAAAGGGTTGAGGGGAAAGGTTAAATTTTGAGATTAGTGGAGCGCATAAATTCAAAAAGTTTCACAGGATGAGTATTCAGAAGTAAATTTTTAAGAGAGGGTAAGGGGTAGGGAAAAAAACGTTTTCGGATATCTTTATAAAGTGGGCAACTTATAAGAACGTGATCTACCGTTAAGGGGAATTTGGACAAGAAGTGCAAGCAGGACGGTTTGATTGGGTCATCAAATAGCTATGGGAAAAATTTGTGTGACCAATTCTCAGTCTAGTTTGGACTACTTGTTGAAGTCGAGTCAAATGAAAGTTTTCGGATGAAGGTGAAGTAGGCAATGCAGGGGGGCATTTAGCATTGGTGAAATGCTGCCACTCAGTAACCCAATGGTGGAGAATTTTTCCTTTTATATCTAGAAACAGATCTTTAGAGGTAACCGATCCCTTCGAGAAGGGGCCAATTGAAAGGCTAGACTCCCTAGCTGCAGAATCTACTCGAACATTACCCGGAATATTAACGTGTCCTGGGCACCAACAAAACAGGATAGAGAAATTTTTAGATATAAGGGTGAAGACTAGATTCTGGATCTGGGTAAGGATTGGGTGAAGATTATTGGGGTTACCTAAAGCACTTAATACACTATATGAATCTGAACAAATAATTGATTGTTTACAATCTGTATTATGGACATAATTTAAGGCTTTGGAGATAGCTAGAGCCTCAGCTGTAAAAATAGATGTGACTGGTGATAATTTAAAAGAGTATAAAGAGAGGAAGAAAGGAAGGAACGGAAGAAAGAAGAGAGGATTTCGCTTATATTCGACAATCGTTCATATCGAAATTGACTCAAACTGCGTGTTGAAAGAGAGAAAGAATGGAAGAAAAAAAGTAGTAGTAGTAAAATAATTTTATTTTAAAGCGGTAAAGGAAGAAAGGACGAAAGAGGGAAAAATGAAAGAAAGAAAGAAAGGATGGCGCTTATATACGGCAATTATTCATATGGAAATTGACTCAAACTGCGTGTTAGATGCTCTGATAATTTTCTGGGGGAAGTCCCTCGGACCCGTATTGCCCCCTCCCCATTGGAAATGGCTGGATCCGCCTATGATCGTACTCATAAACGTTCCTTAAACAGCTCCTTCCCTCAGGAGGCCCCATATGGTTTACATTGTGATTAGGGGAGATTTAAGGAAATCCCTAACATAGCATCATAAAGAAGACAGTTTTTGCCAAAATAGAATAAAATTCAGCAATATAAATTTTGAAATGAAACCTTGCTAGGAATCGTAATGATTTCCCATTGCAAAAAGTACAAATACGGGAGCGAAATTATATACGGTTTTGATAAACGCATGGTAGATGCGGACATACCTTCAAATGTACAAAATTCTCATATATTTTCTCTGGATGTTCATTATTTTTTGTGATGGTAAATCTTTGTACTCTATTTCGAGAACTTATTTCCGAACTCAGGTTCCTTTTAATTAGGTATCGTTCTTTTTCATTTATGCATAATTAATTTTAACATACATACGTAAGCCGCGTCATGAAGATGGTATTATATGGGCAAACTCTTTAGCGTCATACTTTCTGTCTGATTTGAAGGTTTTGGTCGTTTTTTAGTCTATTTTTTCCTTTCAATTGCGTTCTTTTTCTGCATTTCCTTCACTCTGAACATGCATCCTCTATTCACTTTCTCTACTGGTGTCGTTCTCGTCTCGTCCCGCGACCAGCGGCGTGGCGTGCTTTGCGATAAATCGGTTGATTGGCCATTTAAAGCTGTGAAAAAGTATCGATATATCGTCACCTTCCAGGCAAAGTATCACAAGCGCCATGCGACGTTTAAAAATTTCCGCCGCCATTTTATTTTTTTACTGAGAAATTGTTGGTTGAATCTGTTCGAAAATTTCACTAAATTTTATCGGCAGCACAAAGAAAATTCGGTCTAATTTTCGGACAGCTTCGTTGAACAATTTCTCTGTAAAAAAATATAATGGCGGCGGAAATTTTTAAACGCCGCATGGCGCTTGTGATACTTTGCCTGGAAGGTGACGATATAAGGTGTTTGCGGCGAACACCTTAATACTCGATAATTTACCATAGCTTCAAATTGAGAAATATCGATAGATCGCAAAGCCCGCCACGCTACTGCCCACGACGCGACGCGACGCTCCAAGGGGTCTGCAAGCCACAGTTTGAGAACTCCTGTCCTAGGCTATCGTTACACGATCAAATGGGTCGGTTGCGTATGTCACGGACAAAGAGAAAGAATTTTAGAGACCTCGCAATAGCGGCTTGATCAATGTCAAAGTTTTGGGGATCACCACCATTTGCGTCTCCTGCTGATTGATGAATCATTAATGACGTCATTAAACGATATGCAGAGCAATCTGTTTCATCTGTTAGATGTAGTTTGACGAACTTACTCGTGAAAAAACGTCATAATGCGCAATCAGACGCTGAATTTAGACTGAATGTGGAAGTCACAGTCGTCGCCCAACGGCTGAAATTTAGCAAATTCGAGTTATTTTCATCAGATGTGTATTAAATTCCGAATAGTTCAGACAAATTCAAAATTGTCGTGGTTGCTGAGAATCGTTGCTGAATTTTGCGCGTCACGCGCAAAATTCAGGCATCGGGCGATGACTTCCACATTCAAGCCCATTCAGCTCCCACATTCAGCGTGTGATTGCGGAGTCTGATGAGGATGAGTGTTGCTTTCCACAGGGAACAGTAACTATAGCTTTGAGGCATATTTTAGTTTTTTGGTTTTGTTTTTTGATTTTTGGCTTCTAATATTACATTTTATCATTTTAAAGTGTCAAAGTGGTTAATACTTGGGGCAAAAAAATTTCAAGAAATCCTTAAACGCCTACAAGACGGGTTCCCCTCCTTTCCACAAAGTTTCATTATGATATTTAAAACTTGGAAATAGCTATCTTGAAAAAAGAACGTCACGGACATTACAAATGCTGGTCTTATTTTTGTAATGTCCGTGACGCTCTATTTTTCAGTACAGCTCCCTCTGAGGTTTAATTATTTTAATTGATTGAAACTTTCAGTGAAAGGAGCAGACCGGGGGATCCCTCTCTAAAGGGTTGAAGGATTTTTTTTTTTCTACAACAAAAAAAAAATTATCCGGATAGATAGACTTTTACGACACTTTCAAGTGTCAAAATGCAATGTCCGTGACATAAAAAATGCCCACGCAAAAGTTGGCAACTTATCTCGCGCGAACTTCAACGGAAACGGAGACTAGTTGAATGCTGAATTATTGTGATCGAAAGCACGCGATGTGAGATCTACGACTCAACGTTGACACTGACCTGCAGTTGGTCGAGGAAGGAGTGTGCTCCTAGAAAAAGTAACACTCTCGCCAGGCCCTACCAGTGATGTCGATATGGCCGTGCCATGACAAAACGTCATATGAACAATAGTGTGTCGCCAAATTTCCTCCGATGAAATGAGATTTTTCTCGAAAACTTGAAGATTCTTGCTCCGAACTTTTCGTGAATTTGTGATTAAAGTTGAAAAGAAATATATTCAACTGTTCCCAAAATCAAAAATATTCTATTGGAAGAAATTTGACAACATTCGAATATGCATACGGCGCTCTTCCTAAACAGGGCAGGTATGACTTTTCTGCCGTGCTATGGATAAACGCCGCATGAACATCAAATGCTGCGAAATTCTTCTTTACAACAAAGCGAGGCGTAAATTATCGATAATCGATATTTCCCCGTTTGAAGGTGTGTAAAGAATCGATTATTAAGATGCTCGTTGCGGGCAACCTGTTTATCGATCCTTTTCCTTAGATTTAAATGACAGATCAATCGATATATCGAAAGCACCCCACGCCACTGCTGTATAACATTAATTTTTTTTAAAAGAAAATTATGCAAAAATTGTCTAGACATTTTCAGATACTGTAAATTAAACTGTGGATGAAGTTACCTGATAATGTTCGAGAGAAATATCCACGCGTCTCTCTGGAAACTCGTATTTTATCGGAGGGAATCTGGCAACGTTGAAGTTCAAAGGCATTTTTCCTTAGTATACGGTAGCACTGGACCGTCCACTCGGCTGGTGCGTGCGCACTGGTTTCATACTTTGACGCCGTTTTGAGCAAACCTCACATTCAGTCATATAAATCCACTTGATTCTTCGTCTTTGCCGTACATCACTTGGTTACGGGCTATCAGTGACCGAAAACGGAGCTGTGATGCAATTTGTAAGACGTAATGAGTATTGTACATCGTAAATAAGGAACGTGTTCTAACGTCCGAGCTACGACGGCCACCTACCTACCGGAGAAAAATGGAACAGCCTTTACAGGGTAACGTTGAAAAATCCAGGACGAGTGAATTAGGTTTCTGAGCCTTCCAGTAGGGAAATGAGTGTTCTTTAGCAAAACTAGGGAATTCCGCTGGCTTTTAAATAAGAAGCAGTGAGACATAAAAAATACAAATCTTACTAACCAAAATTTAATAAAACTATTGCTATAAAATTTTAACCGCCTACCAAAATTATCATTAAAAAAACATTTGTAAATAAATATAAACCGATAACAAAGAAACTAAAATTATCAATCTAATTAAGAATTTTAAACCAAATATCAAAAATGTTTGACTACTACCCATTTAATTGTAAATGCAGAAAAAGGAGGAAATCTAGCGATTCTCGCTGTCTTAGTTTCCTATTATTAATTTTTTAAGTAAACCTACCTGGTTAAACTTAAGAAGCCAAAGGATGTGCCAAATCAAATAGCGGAAACTTTAAGGATCCATTCTTCAGGCTCAGATAATAATATTTTTTCTATCAAAATTTTTCGTTTGAGCTATTTAAGGGGATATATATTTTCATGGGCGCCCAAAATCCCCATGTTTTCAGTTTTTACTTTGCTCGGCTCAAGAGATGGAGGAGCTTACAAAAATGTCCTTCGGCCCCAAATTTCATGTAATTTAACGTTAACCGTACTAAAATTGGAAAAAATAATTTTTTTGAGAGACTTTGAGGGTCTCCGACTGGCTCAAACATAGGACGATGACGCGAACAAGATAGGCTTAATTTGGTTCAGAAAGTCGACCCCAAAAGTTTTTGCCATTATATTTGGAGCCCGTAGAGAATGAGAATGACTGATAAAATCCTGGATTCTAATTAAAAAATTTGAAGAATGTGGGCTCATTTACATTAACCGAGCCACATTAATCATCAAAATTGACTGGTTGCATTTCTAGATCTAATAATTTTATTAAGTCGTTTCTGACAAAAATCGAAACAGTTGACTCCTTACAACCGAACTCGATTTAATTGCAGCAAGAGATGAACGCTTAATACTAAGCTTACAATTCTTTCCGTGCGTTAAAGTTTCCAAACTCAAACTTTCTCATCCTCATTGTCTATGCGACACAATTTCGCTGAATTAATTACATTCGCTGGCACAATCCTTAGGTGGCCAAGATAATTTTGGCATAACTACGATGTAACTAAAATAACACGTATATCGCATTACGACGTTGCAATTTCTTACGAATTGCATTTGATTTTCATTATATTTACTATTGTATTTTCAAGAAAGATACCCGCGCCTTAACTTCCAAAATTTCAGGAAAATTTTCCTCGCAGAAAATTTCATGCAAACTGTGTATCTGATGTAAGACTAGGGGGTGCGGTCCACTCCCCCCCCCCACCATAAAGGAATACACGGGAGAAACCGGTTTGTGATATGATTACCCTTATGATATTATACTGCAGAGTATGGTACGTATCTCAGATAGCTACGTTGTAAATCTCCTCTCATGTTTAGTTTGAAAATTAAATCACAATTTTTACTAAAACTGTCTGAAAATTTTTCTCACTCATCCCCAAAAAACAATACAAAATTGAAAGAGAACAGCCTCATCAGTTCTCCTCGAGGAAGGTAAATGTAATAGGAGATTTTGACGGTGAAACTGCAAAAATATGTACCCCGGTTGCGGTGTTTCAAAAGCTACGTTCTTATTTTTTCATTTTTTAAAAGGAGACCGAACATAAATCTTCCCTTGAACTTTTCACAGAATGTTCTACGCATAGAGAAAAATAATCGCCGGAATTTTCAAGAAATGACGATTAGTAGTTTTCGATGTAGAAAAGAAAATATACGGAGAGTTTGCAATGCCGCAAACATAAGCTTGCGTAGGTCATTTTGCTAGAGGCCGGAAATCGCATTTCACCAGTTTCATCATCGATTTTGTAAACGTTGCAATTGGACGTATTTATGCTAAAAAGAACTATAAGCATAGGATTTGCTTGTGACATAGTTCCTTTTAGCATAAATACGTCCAATTGAGATACCTACGCATTATTCTCATTTGGTTATCTCCATATCAGCAGCTGTGCTTATAGAGTGACTTCAAGCAGTTTTTATCTTGTTATTACCAATGATACCCATCCTATTTGTAATTAAGTGTGCCAAAGCGTAGATTGCTTACATAATTTCTCTTACAATGAAGTCAAGTTTCAAATAAGAGAAAATCCTACTAGATTGGTTAGGTTTCACGCATCTGTTAAATGCTTGTCGCATCAATTGAGAGGAATCAAACAGGTTGTCGCAGCTCTGTGTGTTTTGTGCTAAATAAATTACTACGCGCGGTGGCAGTACACTTCGATTTTATTACTTTTGTAAGGCAACATCCGCGTTGCACCCATTAATCGATGACTAATCAGGAAGCTCTGAGTAAGAATTTAATTTATTCCTACGTATTTGTGTTCATCGTGTCCGTTCCTCAGTCACCGTTCATGAAGTGAGTAAGCTCACCACTACACGCTCATTAGCGGAGGAAGTGTGACGTTAACTAAAGTGTAGGATCGCAAAACATTTTTGTATCGTGTTCTACATTTCCATGGATAATTTCCAGTAGATCGGTAGTATCGGAAATGAATATTTCCCTTTGCGAGCGTAGAATCAGGAATACTTTGCATATCATTTGAGGGGTTTGGAGGACAATGCGCATAAGTGCCGTTTTTGAATCAATTGAGATGTTAACGATTTCAAGTAAAATCTAGTCAGAACACATAGTCTGTGAAAAATTCGCTCCCCGAAGTCCAATTTTTAAGCATCAAAAAATTAGTTGGAACCCTCTTTGAAACTACCGGGTGAATAATCTGAAATTTTTCGTTTTCAGCATTGTAAAATTATAAACAAAATTCAGTATAAGTTCAGTGAATTTCATGCATTTGCTTTAATTATGGTAAATGAAACGTCTGGAGCGATCCTGAGACACCCGCGTCCACAAAATGTCCCTTCTGCACCCAGCGGTTCAATCCCGGTTGAATTTGCTCAGGTAATCTTGTTTCACTGCAATTGCACCGAATCTATCAAAACGGAACCAACCCACATTTTCGAAAAAATTTAGTTAAAAATGTATTTGAGTTCCACTAGCCGTATATCTTCTCCTGCCGAAAATTGAAAGTCAAGAAAATGAAAGTTTGTGAAAAGAGGAGTTAAAGCTATTTTCTACACGGAGCCTTACGCAGGAATAAAACTTCAAACCTCTATTTCTGAGTTTCAACTTGATGTGGGTTGGTTCCTCTCTGATGAACTCGGTCCAATTCAGCGCCATCTCGATCAATATAAAAAAATGTTTATCGTGGGTGACTTAGTAGGAGGAGGAATTGGTGCAAGACTCTGTTTCGGCGCGATGGTCGAGTACTGCAAAGCTCAAGTTGAAGTTGAAGGTCGTTGAGGGCTGTGAGGTTGACGTACGAGCGATGTAAATTCTTAATATATCCTTAGACTCGAAGTTGAAAAAAATGGCGAACTATTAAATAGATGGCGCAGCAGGCGAAGATCGGCCGACTCTGGAGGCAAACGGGTCGAGGCAGGAGGCAGGAGCTGAAAAGTTGCCCCGGATCAGGAAGCCTGGTCTAGCAACCCGGCGCCGGCATAGGTAATTACGCGTATCGCATGTCTTGAAACAGGTCCATTGTCGCTCCTCAGCAGCTCCTCGTTAAAAGCTTCACTTTTTGGCTTCCAGATTGCGCCACCACGTGCGTTATATGTATTTGCGCGGCAGTATTTTTCAGAGACCCCGCTAGACTGCCGTGACAGCTAGGGGAGCAGTACTGTCGTGCTAAGGAAAAACGCCATATGAACCTTCAGGCGATGCCAAATTTCCTCTGGCTTTTTCATCTTCAGGAAAATGTTTGAATATTTGTCTGTCAATTTGTCGGATAATTGGGTTTGCGTGTTGATCCAAAGTGTCTGAAAATTTCAAGGAAAAATATTCACAATTTTCCTCAAAAATAAACATTTAATCGTAGAAATTTGGCGAACTCTCGAATGTTCATACGGCGTTCTTCCTCAGCACGGCAGAGTGAGTGTCAAATTTTCGAAATCGAGTTTCCTTCAAAATTCGTCTAATCTCTTTTGGAAGAAATCACTGAAATAACTAAAACAGCAAAATTCATCTTAATTGTACGAAGACGAGACATATTGTCGCTTCTCTGACGAAAGGGCGTATCTCGATACCCAGATGAGCCCCAGAAAGCATGGGTTTACTTATAAAAAACGGTTCACGTGGATTTTGAGATACGCCTTTACGTCAAAAGAGCGACGATATGAGAAAGCCGTAAGTACGCAAAAAATGACGTAAGTTCAGGCAAGACAGCAGTAGTGACATTATTCCTCCAGAGAGTCAATGAAAACAATGCTTTCAAGTTATGCTGCCTTTTTCTGCCAATTTCTAACCTGAAAATGTGTTCGTTGTGAGTCCAAAACGGTAGCACTTACGGCTGCCTTCGCTGTCTTGCCTAACACTAGCCTAACATGAAAATGAAAAACAAGCAGGAAGCTCCAACGCATTGGCGTCGGAGAGCGGCTCTGGGGGCAGTAGTTGTAGTCAAGAATGAGGGCCTAGACACATTTTGTCATTGATGTACAATCCGACAACTGTCGATTCATGTTTTGTAACTTAGCAGATTTACGTAGCCGGTGTATAAATGTGTATTGGGCTTTGATATGGCGAATACATGGCATTATCACTTGTTGTATACTTTTAATTTTGAAAGCTCTTTGGAGGTCCGCTTCCTAAAAAATCTCTGGTTGATAAGTCGTTTAGCGAGGCTGCAAAAAATTTGCATTTTTATATCTGAAAGTGTAGGTATTGGTTTTTTGTATAATTGTTTTTTTGGATTGCTGGAAAAGTAACGCATACTTCTATAATTTAGGACTGAGTCAGGGAAATATAAGGTTCGTTAAATAGTAAATATTCCTAGTACCGTGTGACACTATTGTTAACGAAAAGTTTTTGCAACTTGTCAAAGAGGTTGTTGAATGATCTTCGAATAACTTTTGATGAGCTAGAGGTAATGGTTCTATCTGCAGCTCGTGGACTTCTGTACGATATTGTCCAGAATCATCTAAATTTTCAAAAAGTGTCCGCTTGTTCGATACCCAATTTGCTCATTCATGCATACAAGGAGAAGCGCATGAAAGCTTTAGCAGACATTTTGGAGATGAATCAAGAATTAGATGAAGAATTTATGACTTAAATCACGGCACCTTAATCACGGGATGACCTTAATTACGGCAACTATTTATTGTCCATGAGATGCAGATGGTTCCATTTCCCTAGCTCATCAAAAGGTATTCGAAGATCAATTTCATCAGCCACCCGTACGAACCACGTTTCTAGTGACCCGTACTTGCTTCGCACGTATGAAACATACAATCAGAGAAAACAGAATTCATCTTACAATAATCAATAATCAGTAGGACATGAATCGTTGCGATGTATAATACGACATTATAATGCGGCATTACTATTGTAATTCATTTTAATGTTTAGGGGCATTATAAATCATTATTGCCACGTCGGAATGAAATGTTGTAGACTGAATTGAAAAGCATGTTGGCAAAATTTATTATAAAAATAGTATAACATGTAGGTACATAACATAAAGGTAATACAAATTAAATGATTAGAGCGTGTATATTTCATTACATTATAGGTATATTACAATCATTTTTGTCATTGTTGGAAATTTTGATAGTTTGAATTTTGATAGTTGATAGTTGATAGTTTGAGAGTTGAAAATTTGGTTATTTTATTTAGTTAAGGTGATTCGATAGACGCCATATTTTGTGTCAGAATGGCATGCGACATATCCCATCAATTGGTTCCATTTTTTCATTTACTCATCATTTTTCTCCAATTTTAAGTTTCGCAATTCTGTTTTCAGGAGACTAAAGCACTCACTTATCAATTTGTATATTTATATTGAGTTAAGGGTAGAGACGTATTCCTCACCGGAATTGAGGAATGGAGGTGTTACAGTAAGTCCGGCATTAGGTTCCATTTCGACATCAGCGACGATCAACGCTACGATACTGGAAGCCAGTCTTCCGATATTAAATCCCTAGCGGGGAAGAAAAAAAATGCCTAGATTTCGCTAAAAATCCCTAAATCCCCAGATTTGCTCAAATATACTTAAAAAATCCCTAGATTTTGCAAAAAGCGCCATTTTTTTATGAAGAATCATGATGTCATTCGATGTAGCGATTTGCAATATTTAAATCTGATTGGCTCGTTTGAATTTTGGCGCTCTCTGAAAGCAGTGCTAATCCAGACCAATAAAATGAAAGAATATTAGTTGATTTCTTATTATTAACAGGTTGAATGCAGTTGAATGTCAAGTACATCGAAGGACGCAATCGTTTTAATTTCCGGCTTATTTGCGGGGAAAATAGTGTTGCCAAAAAGGCCTACAAAATATAGATGAAAAAATGTTTTCGATTGTCGAAGCTAGAATTGAGGTTAAAAAGTTGATTTTTGGTAACTTTACCTCATCAAAAAAAAATCCCTAGATTTCCTGAAAAATCCCTAAATCCCTGGAAATTCCGGAAAATCCCTAAATCTAGGAATAAACTCTTAGACATCGGATGGCTGTTGGAAGCATTAGAGTCAACATTTGAAACGCTGCTGCAGAATTTGCCGGGAGTATAATCGAGTGTTGAAAGTCAGTAGAATTGAACAATGTAATAATTGCTTTCCGAAATAAGCGTTATAATAAAAAAACAACGAATCTGAACTGTTAATACTGGAACACACCTTCTGTAAATGTACCTTGCGAGAGATAAGTAAAAAAATAGATGTACTGGAGGAGAAGTGCTTCTCCACAGAGTTTGAAGAAGGAAAAAAAATGCCCAAATTTACTTACTTCAGCATTTTCGGCAAAATCACTGCAATTTCCGAACCTTTTTCTGGCCAGGGGCCAAAATTAAATGATTATGAAGGGCCACTTAGATGTTGTAGATAAAAATAGGACTGTTGAAAAAGTCGCCGTTTTCAATAAATATGTACCCGGAATGGAAGACATCTAGGGGAAAATTGTTACGATTTTCCGATGCAAATATTTTCCTACAATCTATTTTCCTGCGTTTTGGGATTATACGTACTAAGCAGGCTAAGGGCCCGTTCGCCAAAACTAATCGGAACTGTATGAATGAATTGCTCCTTTTAAAAATCAAAACAATATCGAATTGCGATATATTACACAGTTAAGATAGGGCTATGTCCTGTCGTAAGCGGCGACATAAAGTCGATATCATTTCAATAATCGCCCCAATGGCCACGATAGTTGTTAGACGTTTACGGTTTCCCTGGTAACCTTTGTTTGCTATCAGCTGATATCGAGTAAATGACTAGGAAGCTCCAACCCAGTGGTTAAAGCTTCCTTAACCGCGAAAACTTTAAAATTCAAATTTTCAAATTTTGAACGTAAAGTACATTTTTTCCATCACGAGATAAAAGCACAAACAAGTTTTGAATTGTTGACTGTATCACCATGATTCCAAAAATACAATACACAACATAGCATTGACTAACAATAAAACAGTATGCAATAAAATAAAGTCATGACAAGGAACATAGCCGAAAATGGCGCCGATTCCCATCAACCAACGCGCGGTCTCTACAATGTAACATGCTGCATTGATACTCCCCAGCTGGGACCGTCCGGAATAGCAGCTCTAGTGCAAGCACCAGAGCCGCTAATACCCTTTTTGTGTAATTGAAATAAAATCGGTCGATTTTTATTTTTTCAAACAATTTCAAAGATTATTTCTTATGATTAGTGGCAATTTGACAAAGAACGGAGGCTTCTACCAATGACATTTTCCGGTCAGACGCTTCTGAGTCCGTTTTCTCAAAATTTCATTTTTGGGTTTCAGGACATTTTGTCAACGATTTTTTGTCCGCGCACCTGGTTTGTCCAGTAGTTTACGCCCACACAAAAAATAAGCAACAGTGACTTGGTTCAAGCGTTATATTTTCGTCGGTATGTAAAATTATATTGACAATATGGAAATGAGAAATTGAGAGAGAAGGAGGTGTTGTTATGGTCGCTCATTTTCTAAATGAAATATTATTACTTTCTCCTTTTTAATCATCTTTTTAAATTGTCATTGGTGAATATTTGGTTTTATTTCTATCCTTAAAATATTGAATGTACAATATACCTTATATATGTATAGGTACTTTTTTTTTTTTTTTTTTTTTTTACGAAATTATTACTTCATTTTGAAAATATTCATATTTTTAAAACGAGACAAATATTTGTAAAACCTTTTCCAAGCGACATTAATCTCAACGAGCCGCAGTTGTGCCGACAGAAACTGCAAAAATGAATAAAAGAGGGAAAAAAACCAAGAAGCACGCAATCTTCAGTTTTAACCCATTTGTACATCGATCTTTTAGAGTCAAATACGTCAAATTTTGAGCATTTCGTTGCGCGTACACCTCACTGCAGCACAATAAAAGCACAAAATGTAAAAGAAAAAATTAAAGTGCTTTGGAAATCATTAAATTTGACACGGAACCACCAATATTTAAAAAAACACACATTAATTATATCATTATTCTCCTTTGATAAATTGATACATATTTTTTCCCATGAATTTAAATGAGAATAATCAATGCAGAGTGTGCTAACATTTCAAAATCATGGGTTAAAATACGCTGACTAGGCGAGTATTAATATTAAAGCCGAACAGAGCGGAGCGGCGTGCTGCCAGCGCGAGAGGCTCACTGGCGCCTACAAACCTAAGTGGATACTTCACGCATTGCACAATGCTTGAAGTATCCACTTAGGTTTGTAGGCGCCAATGGGCGTTTCGCGCTGGCCGCCCGCCCGCAGTGCGGCGGCGCCTGAAGCAACTATTTCACAACAGAGATGTTGCACAGTATTATACGAAATTGAACGTGTTAAGAATGACAGGCAACCTTTAAAAGTACAGATCTTTCCTCGCAAAATAAATCAAGATACTTATCGTACACAGGAAAAATCTAAGAGCCTTTAGCTGAAGCAAATATAAAGGTTTATCCAGTTCAGGTATAACAAGGTGGGAATTTCTTGAAAGATAATTAAGTCCTGTTACACCAAAGGGGTGTAGAGAGTTTTAGTGAATTTTGTCTCATGGAATTGACGCAAGGTCATTTTTCTGGGCACCTGAAATCAGCACCATTTCAGGATTCTCTAGCTCTTTCGAGCACTGCTGTTTTAAGTCTGTAAGAGAAACAACATCAAAATTCACCGTAGCTGTCCCCAAATCTCTAGTTTCGTGGTAAAATTTCAAATCTGACGAATATTAATGGGACCGCGCTAAGCAGAAAGGAGCCAAGTTACATCAGCTATATCCAAATTTAATTTGGCAGTTAATTTTTTGACATGGAAACAGTTGTTCGGATTTTGGGGGAAATTTCAGTGAATTTTCTGCGTAGTACGAAGCAAATTCCTGAAACTTTTCAAAGGAATCCGTTGAAACGTTCTCTTGTAAAAAAAACAAATTGCCCAATTAAATTTGGCAATAGCTGATGTGGCTTGGTTCCTTTCTGCCAATGCGGTTCAATTAGACTTCATTTCGCAATGAGGCACTAGGTGTTATCTCAAACTCATCCATAAAAGTACTTATTTGCATACGGAAGGTATTACTGAGCAATAGGCTAAACTTTAAAGAGCTATCGTTAACTTTTAGAACTTGAGAAAACTAATAAACTAGTTTCATCTGTTCAATCTGTTTACATGAAAGTGGAGCATGTGCCCCCCCCCCCTCAACACTACTCAGCAAAAAATATAACAGGATACAATTATTGTGTCAAATTTAAAAATAGTCTCATCGATAGGGTTTCCTTTAGTCCTTTACTGTTTTAAAGACAAATAAAACGGGATACAATTTTCACGTTAAATTTAAAAATATTCTCATCGACTGGGTTTCCCTTTTTTCCTTTCTACTGTTTTAAAGAACGCCCCTCAAGCCCATATCAAGTTGCTCCGGGATCTTGAGATCAAACGAGAGAGAATCAATGCGCGGAACTCAGTCCGCCTTTAATCCAGAGGTTATGCAATTCCATCTACTCGGGAGTGAAAATAATTGTATTACACATTCCAATCTGTCTGCGCAGAGAGTTGCGCTTAATCGTGGCACTATCATGATCATGTAACTGAGAAAATCAGTTTCTCCAAAGATCCCGTCTTTTTCCGAAATTTTCCCTCGAACTCGGATTTCTCCTTGAAGATTTCCCTCCAGTTTCCACATAATTGTCGATAATCATTGAGCAGACTCAGAAATTTTTAAGACGAGGATACTCTTGGACGGAGGAACTTGACTTCATTCCAAGGTTGCAAAATTGAGTATAACGATTAATTTTTTTTTTTTTTCACATAAATGTACTTGTGCAATGTAGGTGTTGCATGTGTGAGGAATTTGCGATTTGACTGTTAATTCTCATGTAAACTTTCGCGAGAAACACGATGGTGCCACTGGTTTTCTCTGAAATCAACTCCCAAGCTCAAAAAAAGCTCTCAAGTTGAGGCCAATTGGAGGGGATATCCCACGCTATCCTAAGAGTTCACCTCTACATCAAGACAAACTCTTCATGCCAAGATAGGGAGTAAATACATTGACAGGGCTGCCACTTTATTTGGGGACTCGAAAACTGATAACACGGCATCACTGCTAATGTATTTGCTCCCTATCTTTGCATGGAGAGTTTGTCTCGATGTAGAGGTGGACTCTCAGGATAGCGTGGGATATCCCTCCATTTTTGCCTCACTTTGAGAGATTTTTTTGAGCTTGGGAGTTGATTTCAGAGAGAAACCAGTGGCACCATCGTGTTTCTCGCGAACTGTTACATAAGAATCAACAGTCAAATCGCAAATTCCTCACACATGCAACATCTCCATTTTTGTTCAAAATCTTTCTGATTTTGCATGAGATCTGAAGAAAATCAGTGACATTTTCAGTCAGGAATACTAGGAAGCATTCTTAGGAATTCAGCATTCAGGAATATAGCATTCAGTCAGAATCTTAGGATTCTCCTGGTAAAGGTGCAATTTGCGAGAGGAAATTTCGCAACATTGTAATGTTGTTGGGGGTTTTCTCTCGAGGGAAACGACGAATTCATCGCTCTTCTGAAGTTAAGGCGTATCTCTGTTTCTACATGAGCCCTGGGAAGCATAGCCAAAAGCGGATCCAGCAATTTGGCAACACCGGGTTTCCTCCATTTAAACCTATGTTAAATGATCGATTCTTGTCGGAGCATCTGGCCGTTCCAAGAATCGGTACATTTCCATAGATTTAAATGTGGATAAAATAATGTTGCCAATTTGCTGGATCCGCCAATCAGCATAGCGTTATATGGAAAACAGGGCACATGTGGAAATTGAGATACGCTCTTACGTCGGAGGTCAGAGGCGGATCCAGAAATTTGGCAACACCGAATTTCCTTCATTTAAACCTATGCTAAATAATCGATTCTTCTCAGAGCACCTAGCCCCTCCAAGAATCGATACATTTCCATGCGTTTAAATGGAGGAAATCCGGTGTTGCCAAATTGCTGGATCCGCCAATGTCGGAGGAGCGACGATTTGTTCCATGTTAGACTGAGCAACAAGTGGTATCCCATAGACAATGCAGTATCTTCGATTCGTGATAACTTATTCGAAACCAACCCGGGTAGATACTTACAAGATGAATTTTTCATAAAAATTATCACAGTTTCTCCCGAAGATTGCTAGGCACTTTTCATAAAAATCAGGAAATTAAAAATGAATTTTTCAGACTCAATAGGAATTAATAGAATTCCCAGGGAATATTCCGTTTAAAACTTATTCTAAAAGCTTGGGACCCCCCCTCGCATGCTTAAGTCACTTAAATGGAACATGGAGATTAAACAGGCGAGAAAAATATCCACGTTTTCAAAGTAAGTTTTTAACGGAATATCATGAATTCCTCTTGTTATTGAAAGTTTAGCTTTTTCTCTTAGGTATCATCAACTGGATAGCATTTAGCAAAAAGGAACCAGCGCGGTTACAATGTTGTGAAAATGTTGCTTCTTCATAATTATCTAAAAAAATCTCTCAGAATAGAAAATAGTTTTTGCTTCCCACCAAAAAATTGTTTATTTTAAAGGAAAATTATTGTGTAAATTTCGGTGAAAATTTCACAGAAAAGTGTTTACGCTTGAAAAAGTAGTTCTCGGACCTCTGTTCACCACTATCAAGCGTAAAAGCACCTGTCTTTACTCCTAGCTCTCTCTCTTCTTCCGTTCATTTAAGACATTTTCCGCATATATTCTCGGTCGTAATATTTTTTCTCCTCTTATTTTGCTATGTGTCAGAGAGGCGCATTTTTGGCGCGCCGAGGGGGCGTATCTGCCAATGACAGATTGGCCTTATGGCCAGTTCGAGCCTGCTTGGCGATAGCGGAGTCAGCGGGACGAGACCAAGCCCTCCTTCATTCTTGTGCATAGTATACGTTCTGAAAACGTTTTCTCAAAGATGGGGCGAAAGACGTGATAAGTACAACTATTTTAAATTCAAAACAGGTAAAATTGTTTATGCACCAAAATGATAGATTGTAAGTTGATTGTCAGGATTGGAATGGATGTATCTTTAATTTTAAGACATTTAACTCTAGTCTTCGCTCTGACCTAGGTTTAGGTACCAGACCCACTTCGGATTTGACCGGGCAATTTCCGGCAAGAACTCGTATTGACAAACTTATGGCTTTTGACATTGGTTCTCTTTTAGCTAGACGGCCGCAGCATCCGTGTGAAGAAGAAAATAAACATCAATTTCAGCGATACGCTCATGCGATGGCTCAAACACTCATATGGGGAGGAAGCTAATGTCATCATGCGAAGGAAAAGCGTCGTATGAACATATGGACGTTGCTGGATTTTTGCGACTGGATAAAAGTCAACTTTTCTCGACTAGATTAATGAACATTTTTCTCTGAAATTTTCATAGAATTTCGTTAACAATTGAAACGAACTTTTCTTAAAATTTTAAAAAAAAAATCGGAACAATCCTCCAAAATGAAAATTTTGTCAGGCGAAATTCGGCAATGCTCGAATTCTCTCACGGCATTACTCCATAGCCTATCAGTATGGGCCTTCATCTCGAGTTGCGTGTCCTTTGAAGGCGCCAGAAATGGAACGCGTTCCACACACATGTATCCAGTCCTCACTTGCCTTAAGTTCAGCTGAAAAGAATCGGCTCAAGTTTTCAAGAAAAAATTACCCAAGAGCCGTAAGAATTTGCATTAAAATTGTCTTAGGTCTAAAGATTGACAGCGAGTAATAACTCCAACTTTAACCTTACGTTTCAAAGCGACATTACAGAGGGTAAAAATGTCACTCAATTCACAGGATGGTCTCACGTACCTAATGTGTATTTTTTCAGGAGATTTAAAACGAGGACACCTTTCGAAGCTTATTTCATATTTGGACCACGTTTAGCAGAAAGGAACGAAGCCACATCAACCATTGACAAAAATTGGGCATTTTAATTTTTTACAAGAGAACGTTTATGCGGAATCCTTCGAAGATTTTAAGGAATTTGCTTCGTACTATGCAGAATATTCACTGAAATTTGAACAAAAATCCGCCTAACCGTTTTTATGTAAAAAATTAAATTGCCCGATTAACTTTGGCAATAGCTGATGTGGCTTGGTTACTTTCTGCTTAATAACGCGGTCCATTCAAGGTGCTTTCATGCGTAAAAGTGTCATCCGCTGAGTTGGCATTTGTTTACTTTCCGCTTAAAAACGATCGCGATGCCATCATCCAATAGAGATCGAGGATTCACCCCAGCTCGATCGCGAGTTTAGTCAATCTTGGATCGCTATTGGACAACTGCATCGCGGTCGCTTGCAAATGGAATGTAAACAAGTGCCAACTTTTAGCTGACGACACCTCTAGAAAGTTTCACTGGTAGAGGCTAAACCAGGGCCCCTCACAATTCTGCCGTGCTAAGGAAACACGCCGTATGAACCTCCAGGCGTTGTCAAATTTCTTTCGATAAAATACGAATTTACTGGGAAAAGTTGTCAATCTTCTTCTTCCAATTTTTCAGACAATTCTGTTCGTAATTTAATCCAAGCCATCTGCACATTTCAAGGAAAAATATGCATAATTTTCCTACAAAATACATATTGTATCGGGGGAAATTTGGCATCTCCTCAATGTTCATGCGGTGTTCTTCCTTGGCATGGCAGAATTAATGCGGAGACTTCTCTCCGAACTTATTTTGCCAGACTGTAGATTGGAGTGGACGCACGATGCGCCTCAGCGTAATACTCCGTTTGCAAACAGACCAGTATTGTGTGCGGTATTCCTCCGCTTTGAAGGCGCACTCAGAAGCCAACATCAAGAGCCTCGCGCTCTTTCTAGTGAGAGGTTATGCATTCCAGCGACAGGTAGCGCCTTCTCTCGTTCGTTGAATAGCAGGCGGAGGTATGTTGAACCGGTTATTAGCCGCAGCGGTGTCCGCTCTCCCTATGGAAATAAAAGAAGGGGGCGGCGACCAGCTCTTTTTACCTCGTACCTGCCTACGTCACGGACGACCGCTCCCCTCACTTCCATCGTTCGGCATTAAGATTCTTCTCTCCCTTCAGGTGTAGCCACTGACGTCATCACGATGGCCGTCGAGGTGGATCTGCTCCCGCCTTCGGTTCTTCCTGCGCGAGCTCCCGCGGTGATTTCTGTGACGGTCGAGTGCTCACCTGATCAACGATCTCGCCTCCGACAGTGTTGAGTCGAAGTTCGTCGGCCGCGGAGTGTGTAGTTTCCAATTTCGTTTGTTGATGCCCGTCATACATCAACAAGGTCGTGTATTCGAGTGATTTTGGTGTATAATTCTGTGTTTTCATTGTGCCGTGGATTGGATTGTTAGGTCTTGAGACTCTCGCACAGTTACTACGGTAAGATGATCTTATTATGATCGGGGGTTGCTACCGGGCTTGGTTTTTCTTCCTTTTTTCACATAGTAAAACGATCTTAACTCCTGATCAATACTGTCGTGCTAAGGAAAAACGCCGTATGAACCTTCAGGCGTTGCCAAATTTCCTCTGATATAATACGAATTTATTGGGGAAATTGTAAATATTTATCTTCCAATTTTTCAGACTATTTTGTTCGCAGTTTAATCTAAAATATCTGAAAATTCTAAGGAAAAACATTCATAAATTTCGTCAAAAATACTTGTTCTATCCGAGAAAATTTGGTAACTCCCGAATGTTCGTGCGGCGTTCTTCCTTAGCACGGCAGAATAGCTGTGAATGATAAGGCTCTTCATTCCGTTTACTGATTTAAGGCGTTAAGCAACCAGATTATAAAACTGTCGGAATGTTTTGCATGAAGAAGTCTAGTATTTTCCGGCATCTAGAGGGTTTTGAATTGAGAATCGTGTAAAATTTTTGGTAAACAAGGGTGCAGAAAGTGCTCGTTTGGCCGGTCGGTCAATCGCGGAGCAAATGTGAAGGCACCTGGAAAGGGATACAAAAATATGAAGGCAATTGGGAAAGGGGGAAAACATTTGAAGGCTTTAGGCATAAACCAGCTCAGCGCATAGTTTTTTTGCGCAGGAAGCTGTAAAACGCGCTCTCTTATGCGAAGAAAACGTAGAAGCGCGCAAGTCTTATGTGGATAGCAACGTGAAGGCAAAATCAAAAAATGCGATGGCGAGGAACTTTCTGCAACCATGGTAAAACAGGAAGGCTATGAGAAATTGTGTAGAAATCCGTGTGCTTTGTAAATCCTTAAGTTTGGACGGAATCACCTTAATATTTGCAAAACGCACATTATATTTTCCTTTACTACATATCTTTTTTCATCAATTGAAATGAGATTAATCTATACAGAGTGTGCAAACATTTCAAAGTCATGAGTTGAAAAACGCTGACTTCACGAGATTAAATATTAGAGCCTAACAGAAAGCGGAGCGGCGGTGCACTGGCGCCTACAAACCTAACAGGGATACTTCACGCATTACGCAATGCGTGAAGTATCCCCGTTAGGTTTGTAGGCGCCAATGCGCGTTTCGCGCTGGCTGCCCGCCCGCCGCGCCGCGCCGCAGCGTACCACGGCGCTTGAAGCAACTATTTCACATCAGAGGTATTGCACAGTATCATACGAAATTGAAGGCGCTCCAACATATTAGGAATGGCAGGCACCCTTCAAAAGTACGGAGCTTTCCACGCAAAATAAATCAAGATACTACGGCCCAAAAAGAGAGCAGTGGTCCAAAAACTCACCAGGTCCTAGCATCCGTAATTAGTAACGTTTAGCATACACTTTATCGCCGGGCTGTTGCTTGGTCGCCATCGGCTATGAAAGGCTATAAGAAATTGTGTTGCCGGCTATAGAGACTATTGGAAATCTTACTGCCGGCTGTAGGTCTAAGGTATTTTGGAACACAGATTCTACAGCCAATTTTTACCAGGGTAAGGAAACCCGTCGTATGAACCATCAGGCGTTGCCAAATTTTGTTTGATAAACGCGAGTTTCCCTGTACATTAATGAATATTTTCCTCCCAATTTTTCAGCTAATTTAGTTTGCAATTTTACCTAAAGTTTCTGAAAATTTAAAGGAAAAGCATTCATAACTTTTCTAAAAACTAAACATTTTATCGAAGGAAATTTGGCAACTCTCGTATGTTCTTATGGCGTTCTTCCTTAGCACAGCAGTATTCCAGTTTGCGACGTTGCAGACTTCCTGTTGTTCTTCATGTTTTAATCGGGAAACTACTCTTACGTCAATTCTTGAAAACTTCTGCGATTTTTCTTCTCTGCGCGGCGCGGAGCAAATTCTGAACAAACTTCAAGGAAAGATGTTGATACTCGTATTTGAGGACTTATCTGTAACAATAGCGGATGTGAAAAATTACCTTTTCGACACACATCCGAAAAACTGTTTTGGCATCGAGAAATTTTGAGAAAATACTTGAGATGTGATCTTCGAGATCTGTACATTATGCCAGAGCGAAACATATTAAATTTTTGTGTGAACAAAACAGTTTTTTAACGTGTTTCGAAAAGGTACGTAATTTTTCACATCCGCTATTGTTACAGATGAGTCCTCATTTGTTCTGTCGTAAAAAAAAACGTAATAAGCGTGGATATTTTGAAATGCCGCAAACAAGGTACACAGTTTGGGCATTTCACCTTCGATATCTAAAATTTCACATTTTCTCCAAGAGCACTGTTACGAACTACTTTTTTTAAAAGAAACCCTCTGATTCTCTATATAAATTATTAATTAAATTAATAAATAGGAGAATGGAATTTTTTTATAAAAAAAACTATTACTAATTGTCTTGCTTTCTCGCTCGATTTCCGGCATGAAACAGGCTCGCGATGAGGGATAAATGGGGAGGGGGGAGAGAGAAAGGCCCCAAGAAAGACGACTTGGATCGGCCGTGGCACGTGACGTCAACGCCTTTTGCGCGCGCGTAAGTACGTGCCGCACGGGCAACGCGCTCCCGTGCTAAGGAAAAACGTCATATCGACGGTGAAACTACCAAACCACGTATCTCGTTTGCGATGTTTAAAATCTACGCTCACATTTTATTTTTTTGAAGTAGACCAAATCAATATCATTCCTTGAAATTTTCACAGAATTTTCTCCGCACGATGAGGAAAAATCACAGAAATTTTCAAGACTGGACGTTAAGTAGTTTTTCATTTAAAAAATAAAGTATGACAGGAAGTCTGCGACGTCGCAAACCGAGATACGTGGTTTGGTAGTTTCACCGTCGATATGAGCCTTCAAGCATTGCCCAATTTCCTCCGATGAAATACGAATTTTCAAGGAAACTGCTGGATGTTTTTCTTCAAATTTTTCAGACAATTTTGTACACGGTTTAATCTAAAATATCTGAAAATTTCAAGGGAAAATATGCATAACAAAACTCAAAAATACATGTTTTATTCGCGGCAATTTGGCAACTCTCGAATGTTCATACGGCGTTTTTCCTTAGCACAGCAGCGCGGCACTAAAGGCCAAATTATAACGTGCTCAGCTCTCGAGCCAAGTAGCTGAACACGTTGGGGGGATGATCGCAGATAAGGGGGGCGTATATCCACCAGATAGGGTAGTCCTAGAGAAAGGGGAATGGTCTAGGGGGGTGTAAGAGCCCTATCACTCTATATAGATGGTCACCTACCTCAAGAACGTATCCTAGAATCCTAAGGAAAAGAAGGAACACGTAAGTAGGAGATGGCCACTCGATGTATTGGGTAACGGTACAACTACAACTAGGTCACACAGACCTCTAACAACTATCACACAGATACAACTACTACAAAAAGGGGGGAGGGGGTCTCCAAGCAGGAAGAGCCGTCGGGGAGTGCTGGACGGGACTTTCGGCGAGGGGAGGGATACTCAAAGCTCAATCACCGGGGTGAGACGCGGGATGGGGCAACTTGAGGAGTCGAGGACTCAAAAGGGGGTGAAAAGGCCGCTGGGGCGAAAGGGGGGTCGGGGACGGACCGTAGGACCACAACTTTCGGCCGAGGGATACTCGAGGACTTGACTACGGGGTGAGACGCGCGTCGGGGATCCGCGAGGAGGCGTAGGCACGGTTGGCGAGACGACTGACTTCAGGGGATTTCAGAGAGCTCCTCGTGGGCCCCCTAGGCCTGCTAACTTGGGCGTCGTTCCCACGGTTAGCTCGCCAAAATCCCCTGACCAAGCATGTCACATCCGTCAGGGCTCCGAAATCCGCGGAAAGCAACTGGTTAGGTTGCCACCCGTGGACCCACGGTCGCCCGGCGCCCGAGACTGGGGTATACGCAATTGGGGGATTTCTCGGGCTATCTGGCAAGGCTGTGTCTGGTGATGTCACCGAGCGATGTCACTGACGGATGTGACAAGCTGTGTCATGAAAAACTCGCGGAACCACCGATTTCCCGGCGCGATATTGGCTCGCTGCTTCCAAAACCGCCGTAACTCCAATATTCCGTTATACTCCCCCTACAACGACACAGGATAATGACCTCATTATCCGCAGTGGGTCACTGGGAGGTCGAGCGTTTTGGAAGCAGCTAGTCAACACTGGGGTATGATTTTGTAGGGACTGGGGAAGTGTGATAAAAATTATTATCAGTCATCGCGCCCGTCCGTTTGGGAGCATTAACCTGCTACTGTCATTCTTAAATCTAAACAATGGGTCTAATTACAAAGATTTAACTGTACAGGGATAGATTGAAAGTGAAATATGACGCTGGGGAACGCTCGGCGGTTGTCGCCGGCGTTATACGAGTCGATCAGCTGGCGGGAAGGCCGCTGACTCTCGGCGCGGGGCCGGAGAGCGAGGAGCTTCTTGTTCATATCGGGTGTCTTGAACAGCTGAGCGTTGTTCGGCGTGTAAACTTTTGGTCATGATTGATGCTTGACTGGTTACGTGGTTTTTACTTTATAAAGAAGAAAAAAAAAATATTTTACTCCTAATTATGTATGTACACTTAAAGCTAATGTTTTTTTACTCATTTCACTCAAATTGTGTCGGCGGGGGGGGGGGGGGGGGCGTTCGCCCTGGGCCCCCTGGAAGCAGAGGCATGGGGTGGGGGGTTGGGGCGTCTGCCCTGGAACCCAGTGAGGCTGAGGTCCGCTTGCAGTCCCGTGAATTTGGTGTGGCCCGTGGGTAGAGCTTTGGGGTTGAGTTTCTTTGGCGCCGCGAGAGTTGCAACATGGTAATCCCTCTAATACTCCTAGTTCTGCATTTTCGAGCGGTGTTGGCAGCTTTGAGACGATTGGCCACTGGCGATTTGGGCGACGATTTCGTGGTTGGTCGGTACATGGCAGGTCGTTTTGAGTGACCGTCGAAGTGGGGCGAGGTGAAGGTAATTTTCTGGAGGTCCTGAGGTCGGCTTGATTTTTAGCTTTTTCGGAAAATAAAGGCTTGAGCAGTGATATAATGGATTTACTCAAAAAATAAAGATTTTTCGCGATCTCCCCGACCTCAGTCTGCGATTTTGTGTTGAGTAACGCAAGTAGCAAGAATAAAAAAAAGGTGGGCTTAATATAGAAGATTTTGCCCCATAAAAAAAAATGCTATTTCCTCCTGCAGATCTCCGCCCATTGCTGTCGTGGAGATCAATTTGGTAGTTCAGAGTTGTTGCCAGTTGGTGTTATGATAAAGGAATTTGGGTTTCTTTTGCATAGCGGGTTTCCATGCGTTTTAAGTGCTGTGTAGATTGTTGGGCGATTCGGCGGAGTTGCCAATTGTGTCTGAATACCCTGGTGTCCACATCTTCGTGTTGGTCAGATTTCCACATGAAGTTAGTGCCGCGGTGACTGATTTGGTATGTCGGCGGGGCTGCTAATTGTGGTGGAAAAAATCTGACGTAAATCCAACCGAAATCGCACTGTTTGGTTGGATTTAAATTGGCGACCTGGCGGTGTTGCCAACTGCTGTTCCACGTTTTTTTGGTCGCGCTCGAGTGTTCGAGCTCGTCAGGGCGTGATGAGCTGCTTCGCGCTGAAACTTGTGGTAATGGAGTTGTGAGGGAGGGGGGGAGGGGGGATCCCTTCCCCGCTAAGGCGTTGTTGCTGGCGGTGTCCATTTTTCGTCATCCCTTTTGCTCTATGGGGTCCGTCGGTCCGACTGCCGGAAGCTCATTAATTGCCTGTCCGCGGAATTTGAGTGGTTGAGTAATTTCCTTAGGATTTTTAATGTTCTAATGTACATACTATTTACAATGTTGGGTAAGTGCATTCAATGCTAAGTGCATAAGTGCAAAACTATTTACAAGGCCTGTAACAAGAGGAAGGGGAGGAAAACGGATAAATCTTCTTTCGTCTGAAAAAGTTAGTTTTTTTTTTTATCAAAAGTAAGAATTACCCTGTACGAGGTTCTTGCTGTATACAAGCCTTTTTTATCTCAATAAGTTAACTCTTCTACTAGTACGGAACTACTTAGCATGGAAGAAAAAGTGCTGCAAATCATGCGACATGCTAATAAATCATGCGAACTATCGTGGAGAGTTGAGGGTGGTTAGGCATGTTTTTTAAACATGTAATTATGCAAAGTTATTTATGTGCACTAGTATGGTTCATTTCTTTTCTGAAGAAAAAAAAAAAATTTTGAATTACTCGCTGAAAGTACTTTCACTAGGAAGTCTCGTCTCTTCTGAAGCGTCTCTTTCTAGGTATTTGTCTGTAATGGGTATTTTTTTTTAAGGCTGATTTTAAGCATTTTAAAGCAGATTCCAAAGTCTACAAAGTGTGGAATAACAATGTTTCGATTCATGCGACGATCTGTCATGCAAAGTCAAAGTGCGAGGTGCAAATTGCCACAAAGTTAATTGCATTCGCTACATGCATTGTGCGTTTGCATTATGTATTAGGAGGTTGCTACTAAACTACTGAACTACTGAACTATTGATCTACTGAGCTATTGATTTAAGTTTTTTTTTTGTACTGTACAAGGCTATTAACAAGGCATGAAGGCTGAAGTAAACAAGGCTAAGATGGTTGTATGCGCTAGGCGGCGCAAATAGCTCGACGTAGAGAACATTTCAGCTCACAATTAAGGTGCAGAGGAGGGTCGAGAAATTTGGCAACGCTGGGTTGTCTCCATTTAAGCAATTAGTTTAATTTAATTGCATTTTTCTTAGCCTATAGTTACTCGAAGTTATTTACATCTTATTTCTAATGCCTAAATTTTATTTCGAAATGGTGTGGCTACTATTATTATTGTTATATTCATTTATTATTTATTTTATCTACATGTTTTTGAAATGATGTGGCAGGTAGGGGCCAACGCAATCACAGTGCTGCCAAAATGCTGCCGTGAACGATCCCGTTCGGTTCTCGTCATGAACTGAGGGATTTTTTGAGGGAGATAGTGAGTAGATCTAATTAACGTGTCGAAGATGAAGAGTTACTTCATTTTGAGAACACTGCGGCTGCGCTGGCCTCTACTCTGGCGCTCACTTTTGCTGAAACTACTAAAATGCATTCTGCTGTTTGAGTTTATACTTTAAGAGCGCGTTACTCATTTAGAATCTCAATCAAAAAGTAAGATAATAAAGAATAAACACATTTATCAAATTAGGGCGTATGCCTGAAAATCATTTTCCGTGAAGAAAATGTTTTAAGGTGGATTTTTTGTTGTGAAGTGAAATTATGGAAAGAAAGAGGAAATCTGGCGCAAAAATGGACTGAAAATGGTGGTGAGAGCTGGAGAGTGTAAGGAAGTGGAGAACATGCTATTTTTCTTTCGTTTACGTGATTTAGAGAAAGTTTGACGGGGAACGAAGTTTCTTCTCTGCCGAGTAAAGGTTCTTGGTTGTTCTTTTTTCAAAAATTGTGTAAATTTTTTAAATTTACATTTACGAAGTACTTGATAGTACTGGGATTTTCCAGGTTGTAAAAATTTTTGGCACACTTTCAGACGGTCTCTAAGTGAATTCACCGGTAACATGGAGGAAGAGAGGAAGCGTTCACCTGCGTTAAAGGCACAAATACGAACTGTATTCGCTGTTGCTTCGAAATATTGGTGTAATGGGTTTTTTAGATGTGTTAGCCATTCTTGAATCGTCATTACTGCGCAAGCAAGGGCACAGCAGATTACAAGAATTGGAGGTAAATTTTTGTATTGAGGCAATTTGTTAAGTTTTTCGGCACATTTTTCATCGGAAGGAGAACTCATCTGTACGCTGGGTGGTTTAGTACGTTCCATCCCTGTTACGAGGTGTTAACAGGCGATGTTTAACTGTTGATGTTTACATCAATGATAAGACCGCGATGCCGAGATTTTCCCGAGCGAGAGTGGTGCGTTTACTAGGTAAGATTGACATATTTTCAAAACTGAAACTTTTCAAAAATGGCTAGTAATTATGCTTTGAAAAAGCAACTTTGTTCTTTTGGATAATTCTCGTCAACAACTTCAAAATATTTTTGTTAAAGTAACGCAACGTATGGATTCCGCGGCCCAAATTTTCCGTTTAAAAAATACATTTTTTATATTAGCAAGTTTAGGCGCCTATGAGGCCTTTTGTCCGGCCAAATCCGGCCGCCGGCCCCTCATGCGCCGCCGCGTCCACGTTCGCTCGGACACCGGATCCTCCGCTTTTCGCGAGCGCTTGCTCGGACACCCGACGCGGGGCGCAGAGCTAGGGCGCTCCGCGTTTCGCGTGTTGCCGGATTTTTTCTGGGTCAATGAATATATTGAAAATTGATTTTTAAAAGAAAATAAGAAATAAATTATAAGTAATTTTGGAAAATATTGATAATATCGAAAATTATGGTAATTATGGCATTTGAGAATATTGTGGGACCAATTAGTGTGTTACGAGGGATGGGGGTGTAAGCGAATTAGAGAAAAGTAGGAAATGCTTTTCTTCTTCTTTATTTTTCAGTATTTAGAGAAGGTCGGACGAGGGACGTAGTCCCTGCAATTAATTTTAGTTTTTCAGTGATTACGAATTTATTTCAAAAATAACAATTGCTGATTTGTGCGAAGGGAATTCTGGAATTTTAACTCGTAAGGGCCATGGACTAAGAGAAAATTTCAGCAAGTTTTTTGGTATAGTCGGCAAATGAACTATCGAGTGAATTATTACTGCAAATGCAGGTGTTTCACAGTTCTGTTTGCGTAACAAAAAGATTGAAGATGAAGGGTCATAAAAAATTAAAAATAAAAAGTTTTGCGTTATCATAAAAAAAATCGACGCATTTAATTCTATAGATTATTTAAACGTCCCTAGTTCCAGTTGTAAGCGCTCGCCCGGCTCGAGATTACAATTGTGAACATAGCGAAGTGAGTTTTAATTTTAGCACTCAAAAAAAAGGAAAAAATAAAGACCTGAAATGGATAAAAAATAATAAAAAATTTGAGTGAAAAAAAAGCGGATGCTTGTTATTTGCAGATGAAAAGCGGTGTTGCAATGTGTTAGTTTAGTAGTATGAAGAGATAGGTTTTCAGTTCATAGATGAAGAGTAAATTAACAAAAGACAAACATTGGAAGATATAAGATTTTGTCGGCTGCTTTCTGCACCTGTAAAATCACATACAGTAAATTTACCAATTTACCTTAGGCTGGCATTGTTTGTCGTCCGCTGCAACCTAGAGAACCTGAAAAATGCATGCAGTTCTGTCTTGATGTTAAAGGAACTAACTATCGGAGTGCTTTTCGTACTTAAATCGCAAGTAACCGTTATTTATGGGACTTAAGAGTTGAGAGGAGGAGAATAAAAAAAGAAAGAGAAAACTTATGTTTTCATATAAATTTATAAATTCTCTTGGAAATTCGCTGGTTTTCAGAGAAGGAAGGGAAAAAAAAATGTTATTAAAACTTCGGAGATAAACAGTGTAAAAATTAAAATACTTTGAGTATTTCAAAAAGTTGCGGGATTAAAGACAAAATTTAATCACTGTCAGTGATATGTTGCCGAAGGCATGTAAAATGAACAAAATTTTCGAAGAAGGTAACCAAAAACTGGTGCTGAAAATACTAGAAATCGCAAAAATATGAAGAATGGGAAGAAGCGTAATTTTGAAAGAGGAAAATTGAAGGTGATAGATCACTGAAGGGTAAGCAAGCAAGCGTGAAACAAATAGCTGAGTGACAGGGCTCTTAAGTGGGCAATTTTTACCCTGACATCAGTTTGAATTATTTCCGGAAATATGGGAGAAAATCAGAGAGAACAAAGTTAAATTAGAAGTTTATCAAGTTGGAAGAACGAGGGTCAGAAATTTTATCTAGAAAATTTAATTTCGTAGGGGTGATTTAAAATCGTGAAATTTATTTCACAAGGGGGGGGGGGAGGTTAACACTGTAAGTAAACGCCGAGATTGTGTCAAGTCTAAATTTCCACCCCTCAGAATCCTGCAAGACGTTAGCGAAGTCAGATCACCTTGGTCGATGTTACAGACTTACTCAGCCTTGAACCGCGAGGTCACTAAATAAATTAAATGACGTCAATTCACAGTCCGTAGCCGAGCTACAGTTTTGAACCGCGAAGTCACCGAAAAAAAATTCGGTGACGGCTATTCACAGTCCGCCACTGAGCTGTATCGGGGGTGAACCACTTTTCGCCAAGTTTACAGAGCCAAGAAAGTCAGAAATGAAGAATTAACACATCAAGGGAGATCACAAACATTAAAGAAAAAATGAAAACTGAAGGCAATTACTAACTCAATGCATTTCGATTGAGTGAAGTTATATAAGTTTTATTGCTTTAGCCGGGGAGAAAAAAAAAAAATTAAAAAAATAAAAAATAAAATTTACAGCTTAACAGAGTGTGTGCGGAGAAAAGATTGGATTAATTGGAGTAACTCTATGGCCTTATGGCCGTAGTTTTTTTAAAGTAAATTTTGGGGTAGAGCTTTTTTTTTGAGAAAGGAAAAAAAAAAATTGAGCAAAGTATGACTAAATTTATCGGAAAATTTTCAATTTTTAAAATTTAAGAAGTAAACTTAAAATTTAACTCCGAACGCGAGTTAAATGTGACAATAAACTTCAATTAATTTACAAAAAAAATAAAAAATAAAAAATTTCTAAAATTTTCACACTCAAAAAAAAAAAAAAATTGCTTGGCTGCGAATGAGGTACGGGACAATAGCACACTCCGGGGAGTATAGTGTTATTACCCGGGGCCTGCACCACTTATAACGTGCTCAGCTCTCGAGGCCAAGTAGCTGAACACGTTGGGGATGGTCGCAGATAAGGGGGGCGTATATCCACCAGATAGGGTAGTCCTAGAAAAGGGGAATGGTCTAGGGGGGTGTAAGAGCCCTTCACTCTATATAGATGGTCACCTACCTCAAGAACGTATCCTAGAATCCTAAGGAAAAGAAGGAACACGTAAGTAGGAGATGGCCACTCGATGTATTGGGTAACGGTACAACTACAACTAGGTCACACAGACCTCTAACAACTATCACACAGATACAACTACTACAAAAAGGGGGGAGGGGGTCTCCAAGCAGGAAGAGCCGTCGGGGATGCTGGACGGGACTTTCGGCGAGGGGAGGGATACTCAAAGCTCAATCACCGGGGTGAGACGCGGGACGGGGCAACTTGAGGAGTCGAGGACTCAGAAAGGGGGTAAAAGGCCGCTGGGGCGAAAGGGGGGTCGGGGACGGACCGTAGGACCACAACTTTCGGCCGAGGGATACTCGAGGACTTGACTACGGGGTGAGACGCGCGTCGGGGATCCGCGAGGAGGCGCAGGCACAGGTGGCGAGACGACTGACTTCAGGGGATTTCAGAGAGCTCCTCGTGGGCCCCCTAGGCCTGCTAACTTGGGCGTCGTTCCCACGGTTAGCTCGCCAAAATCCCCTGACCAAGCATGTCACATCCGTCAGGGCTCCGAAATCCGCGGAAAGCAACTGGTTAGGTTGCCACCCGTGGACCCACGGTCGCCCGGCGCCCGAGACTGGGGTATACGCAATTGGGGGATTTCTCGGGCTATCTGGCAAGGCTGTGTCTGGTGATGTCACCGAGCGATGTCACTGACGGATGTGACAAGCTGTGTCATGAAAAACTCGCGGAACCACCGATTTCCCGGCGCGATATTGGCTCGCTGCTTCCAAAACCGCCGTAACTCCAATATTCCGTTATACAAATCGATGGCCAAAATGCAAAACCGCGTATCTCCGTTTGCGCTGTTGCAGACTTTCCTTCTTATTGCATTTTTCCGTTGGAAAACTAGTCATCTCAAGTCATCTTAATTTCTTAAAAACTTCCTGTATTTTTCTGCTCTGCATGCAAGATATTCCGTGTGAATTTCAAGCTACTATGTTGTCTTGTTTCTCTTCAAAGAAATAAAATAGGAGCGGAAATTTTGAAACAAAAAAATGGAATTACGTGCTTTCGTACTTTGGCCAGCGAATTTTTTATGTCCAGCGGTCTGCTTCCCGCTCCGCTCAATTACCTAGTTCCTTAATTCTCAGCCATGCGCTTTTGAAAAATTATTATTAAATTACTTTTTCCATAAATAACATTTTTCCTTGAAATGTTCAATAACTCACGGAGAAATTGTGAACAAAATTATCCGGAAAAACGAGAAGAATGATCTTCATAAGCTCACTAGGAAATTCGTGTTTTATCAAAGGAAATTTGGCGACGCACTGAAAAAAAAAATCTCGGTGTATTAACTAAGAAAAGGGTATAATTACCAAGACTTCAGGGTTCTATTTGATCCCAGTTTTTTCTTGGTAAAATTACCATTTATGGAATTGGTAGTTTTACCGGGAAATCTCGGTAAAATTATTGACTTCCTCGGTAATTTTACTGGACCCCGGTAAAAACGCCAATATTTTTTATCGACTGTGGTAGAATTACCGAGATAAAATGGCAAAGTTACCGAGAATTGATTACCAATAAATAATAAAAGTGGTATTCCTACCTGAAAAAAAAACAGTAAAAATACCGGTTTTTAGATAAGCTTACCAGTCTGTCTTGGTAAAATGACCAATAATTAGTAAAAAAAAGTGAGATGGTAAAGGTACCAACGGACCGTGGTAAAAACGCCGAGAATTTTTTTTCAGTGCGCCTGAAGGTTCATACGGCGTTTTTCTTTCGCACGGCGGTGTGTTAGCAGCGCTTGTACTAAAATCTTGGTTGAAAGTGCGGGAAGTTTGCGGAGAAGAATGGGCAAGCGCAGCTGTGAAGAAGAGTAGTAAGATCTAATGTGTGAGCGTGCGCGTGATGCATACCCGCTGGATTCAGTGAGAATCTGTTTTCTCCTCTCGCCTTCCTTTTTGCCCGTGCGCCACTTTTTACCCGAGCGGGGCCGATGGGCCGATCCGCCGCGCGGGCTCGCTGTCCGTCTCTTCGCCCGACTCCCGTTCCACTCTTTGGCAACGTTTCCCCCAGATTCCTTCACTTTCAATCCTCACTAAAAACCACCAACAACAATCACAGGCCCAATGAAACCGTCGCTCCAATACTCCCATCCTACGGAAAAACGCCGTATGAACCTTCAGGCCTTGCCAAATTTCTTCTGGTGAATCACGAATTTTCGGAAAAATTTGTAAACATTTTTCTTCCAATTTTTCAGATCATTTGGTTCGGTTGGATTTTGATCATTCGGGCCGGATGCTCCCACAAGAATCGATTATTTAGCATAGGTTTGAAATGGAAGAAATCCGGTGTTGTCAAATTGTTGGATCCCCCGCCTTACCCTCGGGGGGGGGGGGGGGGGGCGAGGGTAAAGAATACCCCAGGAGGACTGATTCGGGGGGCCCTCGAGCGTAAGTAAAGAATGAAAAAAAGTGAACATGTACCAAAATGCTCAACCTTTCAAGTAAACCTTCCCGGAAACTTTAACGCCTGGATAAGAAAAAGTGAGCCTCCCCAATTATTTCCCGAGCAGGACCGGACTGCTGGAAAAAGGCCCGGCTGAACTTCTAAGGGACTCGGGCCCTACACCGGGGGCGGGGCATATCCCCATGACCCATTTTTAAAAAGCTTCAACCGTTTGACGTAAACTTTGCCAAAAAATACGATAAATAACAGAGCATCTACAAACCTGGAAACTTCGGAGTAATCAGGGAATTTTTTTTATTTTTTATATTTGTATTATAATTTGCATACGATATTTTGTATCGTAGGTTCTGCCGTGTTGCATTTGCGAATTGGCGCGCTTTTTCAACCTAGTACGGGATTTCTCTCGTTTTATGTAGGCTTGGCTTGAAAATTAGATACTCGACGTTGGTTGATCCGCATCCCAACGGCGAAACAACAGTCATCCATCCAAAAAACTAACCTAATCAGTCCCGAATTTTTGCCAACATGTATGGGTAAGACATTTTACTTTCAGATGGGTGAATGAGCGTTGCTATAAATAGAACGGAAGTAGGTAAATAGGGTTGATATCCACGATGAAAGAGGTAGAGCTGGGCGGAATATTGGTACTATTGGTAGGTATGAGCCGTGAGCCATGCAAAAGCTGAGTAGGCGCGATAGGCACCGGCAGGCTATAATTTAAGAGCTAGTTTAATGGTATATCTGCCCAAGTGGGCTATCGCATCGTAGCATGAAACATGGAGTCGCCGCGGTTGTGGCTGTGGTTGTAGCTGCGCCGCACAGTGGATCCAGTCAATAAGAGAGGTCAGACAAAATTTGGAAACTTTAAAAGCTTATAACTCCTTTTACACAAAATTTAGAGGTGTTAAAAGTGGTTTCATTGGTTTCCTCATAAAATTTTCTTTCAGAGACACCCCTTACATTTCAAAATTTGATGAATTAAGCATCAAAATTTGCTGTTTTAGTTAAAAATGTCATGTCCGACCTCTTCGATTGACTTGATCCACTGCGCGGCGTTCCTCTCCGACCAGTGCGAAAACTGGTTGGCATCGCGCCACATCCACCAATCTACACCCGGGCCCTCCCGCCAAAGGGAAAACGCCGTATCAACAACCCGAGTCGCCAAATTTCACCCCGTCAAATATTCATTTTTCAGGAACGTTATGAATATTGTCCTTCGAAATTAACAGACTCCGTGGATCGAATTCCAAATGGTATTCTCCTAAAAAATGGAGGGAAAATATTCACAATTTTTCCAGGAGACGCGTATTCTATCGAGGGAAATTTGGCAACGTTCGGAGTCTCTTACGGCCCTTTTCCTTGGTACGGTAGAATGGAACCTAGGCCAACGAAACGCGGACACTTCTGCCAACTTTCGCCTGAATTCCTCTACTTTACTTTCGTTCGGCAGGGAAAACTCGGGGAGGGGCGTTATTTTAGTGAAATCTTAGTCGAAAAAGGGGGAAAAGCTTGGACGCATGTGGTGGATGGGACAAAGCATGATCTTCCGAATTTCTGGATGACCTAGGAGATGCGATCTTATTGGCGGAAGCCGGTGGTTGCAATGGGCAGAGGTGAGTAACGTAACTTAACTAACGGTAACCCTCCGTTAGACCCTAGACCCATAGACAGCAAACCCTATCGATATTCTAGCATTCCCCCTTAATCTAGCAGTAGAATCGCTCCATGTTCCCTAAGTCTTCTTGGTCTATTTCTTTGTCTATTGATTTCAATAATCAGCCCGCTAGAAGGATAATGAGTTTTAATTAAGCTCCTCCTCACTTTGATTCTGAATAAAGTTTCGACTGTCTCATTGCTTTCATATACGAGAATTAGAAGGACATTTGACAGAAGTCGTACATGAACACGTGATTAACTTCTGATTGGTGCCGGATGACATCATTCGGTTCGGTGCGAAACCAGGGCGTCTTGAAATTGCATGCAAGCTTCTCCCTTTGAACTGCCAATTTCTCGCTATCTGAGTTTCTTTCGAATATTTAATGTAAACGTCCTGTTCTACGTAGCATTTACCCATGGAAAAATGTATTCGCAAGTCAAAGTTCGTTCATTTTTTAGTGAGCCATTCTTGAAATTTGTGATATTTGGACCGCGTTAGGCAGTAAGGAACCAAGCCACATCGGCTATTGCCAAATTTAATTGGCAATTTAATTTTTTACTTTGCAAACGGTTGTTCGGATTTTCGTGCAAATTTCAGTGAATTTTCTGCATAGTACGAGGGAAATTCCTTGAAATTTTCAAAGGAATCCGCACAAACGTTCTCTTATAACAATGAATTTGCCCAGTTAAATTGCGCAATAGCTGATGTGGTTTGGTTTCCCCTGGTAAAAATTGGCAGTAGAATCTGTGTTCCAAAATACCATAGACCTAAAGCCGGCTGTAAGATTTCCAATAGCTTCTGTAGCCGGCTGTATAATTTCTTGTAGCCTTTAATAGCCGATGGCGAAAGTTTATGCTAAACGTTACTAAATACGGATACTAGGGCTTCGTTAGTTTTTGGACTGCCGCTCTCTTTTTGTGCCGTAGTATCTTGATTTATTTTGCGAGGAAAGCTCCGTACTTTTGAAGTTTGCCTGTCATTCTTAATATGTTGGAGCGCCTTCAATTTCTTATGATACGGTGCAATACCTCTGGTGTGAAATAGTTGCTTCAGACGCCGTGGCACGCTGCGGCGCGGCGCGGCGGGCGGGCAGAGAGCGCGAAACGCGCACTGGCGCCTACAAACCTAACAGGGATACTTCACGCATTGCGCAATGCGTGAAGTATCCCTGTTAGGTTTGTAGGCGCCAATGCGTCGCCGCTTCGCTTTGTGTTAGGCTCTAATATTTAATCTCGCGGAGTCAGCATTTTTCAACTCATGATTTTGCAATGTTTGCACACTCTGTATGGATTATTCTCATTTTAATTGAAGAAAAAAAATATGTTTTAAAGGAAAATATAATGTGTGTTTTGTAAATATCACGGTAGTTCTACACAATTTCTCATTGCCTTTTATAGCCAATGGCGATAAAGTGTAAAGCCCGGCGATAGGAACTGTAGCTCGACTGTATACTTTTTTATAGCTTCAAATAGCCCGGCTGTATGATTTGCTCCGCTTTCTTTAGCCAGCTATATGATTTTCAATAGCCTTCTTTTGTCGGCTATAAGAACTCCTATGTTATTTTGAAACGGAGCTTTTATCGTCAATTTTTACCAGGGTCTTTCTTCTAAACGCGGTCCATTTTGGGCCTCTGAAAGGACGGCAAGGAGTGCGGCAACTATTTGGCAACGTTGCGTATGAGCGATGGACAGAGGTTGGCGCGGTTGATCGGCGGCGGTGGATGGTGGAAGTGGTGGGTCTGGGAGCTTTGGCGAGAGGACTGAGAGAGACCCCTGCCGAGGGCCGAGGGCCGATACGAGGCGCGAGGCGGCCGCGGCCCAGGAAAAGAGGCCACGCAACAGAATATTCTTGTATTCCTTCCGTCTTCGTCGCACGCATGTGCTCTTTCGAACACGCGCCGCGCCGCACATGGACCGAGCCCGTAAGAGAAGTCGGACAACATTTGGAAACTTTAATCGCTTATAACTCCGTGTATACAAAACGATGAGATATTTAAAGTGGTTCATTGGTTTCCTCGTGAAATTTTCTTTAAGAAGCTGCCCTTAATAGTCAAAATTCAACAACTTAAACATCAACATTTGCAGTTTCAGCCAAAAACTTCATGTCCGACCTTTTCTACTAGCACGTTTCACTGTGCGCCGGCCGCCTGGACAATGTGCTCGGACACTTTAAAACGCGGAGCTGAGAGGGATTTAAGCGGAATTTAATGGGTTTTCTCTCCTCTCCTCTTTCGCATCCAACTCCGACATCTAGCTTCATACCGCCGTACGAAGTAAAAACGGCATATGAACCTCCAGACGTTGTCAAATTTTCTTTGATATAACACGATTTTACTGGTAAACTGAGATCAATCTTCAATTCCTCCCATTTTTCAGATAATTTTTTCGCAATTGCACCTGAAGTTATTGAAAATTTTAAGAAAAAATGTTAATGACTTTTCTCAAAATTAAAAATTTTATCGAAGGAAATTTGGCAACTCTCGAATTATCATACGGCGCTCTTCCTTAGTGCGCTGACCCGCGTTTATGGTAGCTTTGTTAAACCAAAATCAACGACTCTCAAGGCCCCCCCACCCCCACCTTCCAAATGTAGGACTTTCTGAAGACTTCCTAAAGAATGCTAGCGGCCTAAGACAGTGTTTCAAAGAACTATTCAGTTTGTCCCCTTGCGTAGCCAGAAATGTCCCACAGGAGGAGGAGGCGTGGTTCCCTGGTTCCTTTGGGCTTTCTCTATGAAGAGCACATCGCGGTACATTCATTACGTTTTTAAGTGTGCACAGACATAAATTGAATTATCATAATTTGAATTTGGAAGGACCTTCATCTGAAAAGGAGCAAAAAACAACCTGCAGCACTTTTAACTCGAAACGTCTTTTGACGAATATTTGTCGTATTGGATCCAAAATTCACTATTTAAGACCAACCATACAGTCATGGGTAAAGAGGGCTGAATATTCAAAAATTAAGAAATTGGAATAAAACTCTACTATAACATTTGAATCGACGTATTGCTAGTTCAGCCAAAAATTCTTGTACTTACAAGTGACAAAGTCATCATAAAATATTCCTGCGTGTTGCGATATCAATTCTATATTTTGAATTTTTGAGTGCTAAGGTCTGTTTTCCCATGGCTGTATAGTTGATCATAAATGATGGGTCTTTGACCCGATCCGACAAAAAATCGTCGTCGTCTTCTTCTTCTTCTTCTTCTTTTTCTTCCATAAACGACTAGGGCACAGCCCCGTTTGTCCGGCCATCTAGTATTGCTTCCATTGACTCGCATTAATATTATGAGATCTAAAAATCGTTAAAAATAAATTAACATATTTATGCCAAAAGGAACTATGTCTCACGCAAACCATATGCACATAGTTCCTTTTAGCATAAATACGTCCAAATGACTCGTAAAATCAATGAAAACACGATAAAATCATCATCCTTAGGAGAAGAGTTTTGGCAAAAAGTCGTCACTCTGGGCAATTCCGTTCCTCGAAGTAGAGATGTTAGATTTTTGGAATTTTCAAGAGAGCATGAATTGCAAATGATCTCGTGACCTTTTTCAGGATCTCCATGTGCATAGGCATGGAGGCATACTTGGAACCGCTATAAATCGATCATCTGAAAGGAAAGAGAGAGTGCGGAACAGTGGAACTAATGATCGTTCGGTGGAAAACTGCTGTGACTCTGCGGGAGTGGAGACTTTCTTTGATGAAACCGTTAGGTGTAAAAAAAAAGCTGTTCTTGGAATTGGATTTACATGGTCATGAGCGGTTGCGTCGAGATAAAAGTAGAAGTGATTTCATCGGCATGATGCGCTACGGATATGGAGCGTTTTCTCAAATGAATCAGTTGTTTTCAAACGGGAATAGATCCATTCCACGATGAGTCTTAGTTAGCATGTCATTATATGCAAGCCAAGGCTCATGCAAAAAAGGACTTGTTCCTTTTCAGCAACTGATTCAAATAGGGAGAGGGGCGTGGCGCGTCGCTCGGGAATAAGTGAAGAACCGCAGAATTAAATGTCACAAAACGTTTTCCAGAAGGAAAAAAGATATAAACTGTAAAGAGCTATGGAGCAATTGGACGTATTTCTGCCAAACGAAACCATGTGCATTATAACGTGAGTCTTGATATGCACATATTCTTTTGGATCTCAGGGATCATGTCTTAATGCACATAGTTCCGTTTGGCAGAAATACGTCGAATAGTAGAAATAGCTAATACGAAGTATTAGCTATGATAAAGGTCAATTCATAAATTACGAGATAAACTTCGATAAACATACCTAAACAAAAAAAACTTAAAAAATCATAAAATACTTAGGCATCACATTCTGAAAGCGTGCGTGCATATCATTAGAAGAGGTAGATGACGAGCCATACTGGAAGCCTGAATGAGACAACGGGTTTTGTAAAATGTTCTCATTTGCGTGAGCCCCGAGTAAGCGTGCCATTTAAGGATGATACCACTATTCGACCACATGGGAGCTCGTGTTGCCTGCACAAAAAATTGAAGGCGAACTGATAAAGCGTTAAAGTAACCTTTACCCGTGTGGCGAATCGCTATTTTTAGTGGGTTTCAGTCATTAAGCGTGCCATTTCACGGCGATATCGCTATTTGACCACATGGAGTTCGCGCGGCTTTCATTAACGTTGTTAAACATACACGGTATGAACATTAAAGATAAATGAACCTAAACCCAAATTAGAACTCTACACTCAAAAAACAAGTATGGGAAGAGTGACTTGCCGGCCGAGTTATGGATCATGGAGTCATAAAATATAGTTCGTGGAGCCATGCTTATAGGTTCACGACCAATAAAGTATGGCTCAGAAATCCATACTGTAGACGGTAAGTCACTTTGGTTAGAAATTATGGATTTCCGAGCCATTTTTAATGGGTTTCAGAGTCATACCTTTTTTTGGGTGTATCCTCATACGACCGAAACGCACACCATTAAGAAATTTGAGTGAGTCGACGTGATTCTAACAAAAGTTATCGTGTCTGCAACAAATTCGCCCAAACAGCCCACCTGACTATCATTCGGGGAATTCTATCCGGAACCCAATCAAACGGTCACAGCCAATGAAAGTGTATTAGTAGGAAAACAAGGGGAGGGCAGGAAACAAGGATGTAATACACAATTATTTATTTTTTTCTTTCTCTCAGATCCCGGCCACCACCATGTAGGGCTCAGGTTTTTTATCGTTTTTTTAAATTTTTATTGTAACATTTCCGACTGAAAATAACTCAGTTTTGAGTCGAAACGTCTCGGTTTTTTTAAATTGTGTATATTTCAGCCTTGTTTCCCGTTTTCCCCCTTTGTTTTTCTTCTGTTGCCAGTGTCTCGGACTGCTCTTTAAAAATTTGTATCTATGAATGTGTATTCCGCTTCCTCACCGATGTTAATTTTACAAAAAAAAACCACACCGAGCCAGCGTATGGTGTTATTTTAAGCCATTTCCACTCACTTGTTATCTCACTAAGCAAATATGAGTGTCCATCCTGCTCGTAGCTTTAGCAGGATGGGAGAGGCTTTCAGAATTTAGCGTCAATCCATTTGCAGGGAGAGATTTGAAGAGCGTCGTATCCATACATCATAGTAGATGACGAGTTACGCACTTTTGCCGACGTCTCGTTGTCAATAGTTTGCATTCATACTTCCATTACCAATGTTCATGCCGTCTTAGTTCGCGCAGTGTGCATCGTGGCATAGATGCATATACGTGTATTGAAATCTTGGCGCGCAGGTGATAATAAATTGCATTCAGGCAAGTAGCCAATCGGGAAAAACTATCAGTATCTAATTTATTGACGGCATATAGCTCGTCTCTGGCACTCGAACTATTCCATCGTTGTCGTCCGAGACAGTAGCAGTGTCGGCACTATTTCACAGCAAAGACAATTGTACATAACGGAACTATGTGCATTATGGCGTGAGCTCTGTTATGCATATATTCTTATGGGTCCCAGGGCTCATGTCTTAATGCACATAGTTCCATTTGGTAGAAATACGTCCAATTGGAGGATCGAAATCTTCCAACAGGGCTGAGTTCGCGATTGACGCTGTGAAAGTTGTCACCGATCGACGTAGAGGCTGTTGAAGTCAATTTAATTGTGATCTGGACTCGATCGTTTCCTGGCCTCAGGTCTCGTATTATTGAGTTATCGCGTAAAAATTATGCGCGTTACTAGCTCTGAGATCATTCTTCAAGGCCATCGGCTCTGTCACGCCGTGAGTTTCTAAACAATCGATACTCTAGGAATTTCAAAGCTGGACGTTAATTGGTGCTTAAATATTCTATCCGATGACGGATGTTAATTGGACGTATTTCTATCAAACGGAACTATGTGCATTAAGGCATGAGCCCTGAGACCCCCCAAAATACACGCATAACAGGGCTCACGTCATAATGCACATAGTTCCGTTTGATAGAAATTACGTTCCGCAATTAACGTGACGAGACATGACGGTTTGGAAGGCAAGTGCCAAATAAAATAGTTGAATATAGTTCGTGAGCGCAAAAAATTTGTATTTATCAAATGATGCCGAAAATATTTGGCATCTTTGTATCTGAGCCAGGATAAGGAATAAACAAACCAAAATACGCATTTTTTTATCGTTTTTACAAGAGCAATTACAGTACAAGAGTAATCACAGAATACAACAGTATGTTAATTTAAACGATGAAAAACGCGTGTCCTGGTTTGTCTTTTCCTCATTTTGGTAATTAAAAATTACCTAGGAAGCTCATTACGAAACAAGGACCTCGGTTCCTGGGTGCTCATGGCAAATAATACCCAACCGAAAGATGGGATCCTACTTTTCCGAATCAGTTGTGCAAAACGACAGGAAAGGGAAGATTTTAATTTGGATCCTTCGTCGCGATGTCCAAAACGTAACGATTGCAAACAAATCGTTCAATTATCCGTTTTCAAGTGAGCACCGGTGCCGGCGCGGCGCACAGTGGATCGAGTAAATAGGAGAGGCCGGACAAAATTTGGAAACTTTAAACGCTTACAACTCCGCTTGTATAAAACCTCGAGGTTCTAAACGTGGTTCCATAGGTTTTCTCGTGGATTTTCTGCATAATGCACCCCTTGAAATTTAAAATGTGACGGAAAATACATCGGAATTTGCAGTTATGGTAAAAAATGCCATGTCCGAGCGCTCCAATTGGCTCGATCCACTGTGCGGCGTCTCGCGGAGGGGAGCACTGAAGCGTAGTGATTCGCGTCCGAGTCGCGGAATCCGTCCATGTTATACTTTTTTAGTGAAAGTAGCGGATGAGTGTCAAGCAGAGTTGCCAACATTCCTTCCCGAAAAAACTCACGGTTTCTCACGATCGTATTCATATTCGTTCTTTAAACAGCTCCTTTTCTCTACTGCCGTGCTAAGGAAAAACGCCGTATGAGCCATCAGGCGTTGCCGAATTTCCCTCGATAAATCACGGATTTTCAGGAGAATTTGTTAGTATTTCTCCTCCAATTTTTTAGATGATTTCGCTCGGACTTTGATCTATTAATTCTGAAAAGTCAAGGAGAATATGCATAACTTTCTTCAAAAATAAATCTTTTCCAAAAGGAAATTTGGCAACATTCGAATGTTCATACGGGGTTTTTACTTAGCACGGCAGTCTAGGAGGCCCCATTTGGTTGACATTGTCATTAAAGGAGGCCTCGAGCATAGCATTATAAAATAGGCAATTTTTGAGAATCTCAAATAAAATTCAGTATTATAACTCTGGGGATGGGAACTTTCAAGGGATTACGATGATTTGCCACTGCAAAAAGTATATTGCGAGTTTTGTAAAATTTAACGTATGTTCACACCTACCTCAAAGTTTCAAAGTCGAAATCATTATTGTTTTTCTCTTGAACTTTGTACTTTTTGCAGCGGCAAAGCATTTTAATCCCCTGTATAAGGACCCATTCCAGAGTTATAATACTGAATGTCACCCGAGGTTAGCAAAAATTGAAGTGTTGCGTTCAGAAAGGGCATTTCTTGGTTGCGGTGTTTCAGAATCGCCACCAACATTTTATTCACTTAGTGAAAGCAAATCTGTGGAAATCGTTGAAACTTTTACTGGATTCCCTATATGACTTTGCAATGCTTTTAGACAAAAAATTCACCCAGCAGTGTTCTGTCTAAAATAAAAACTAGCAGTGGAAATTCTGAACCACAGCATGCAAATGCTCTTTTTGCACCGAACGCCTCAACATTGTCTGTCTAATAATACATTCAGCTGTCATCATTGGGGGAAATATATGCTCAACACTGTTGACAGGGTGTTCGCAGCAAAAACCTTAATAAACGACTCTTTACCGTAGGTTTAAATGGCATAAAAATCGATACATCGCAATTCACGCCCCGCGTTGATGCTCAACTAGTTGCTTCTCCATCTATATTCCGCGACTTGTGACTTAATTTTTGTCTCACCTTACCCTCAGAAAATCGGCTGCACAATAGAATTTTGAAACACGGCCTGCGAGCCGATTGTTGAAATCGATAGACAAAGCCATGGGCAAAGAAGACAAAAAGGGTATGGTGGGATCCTGTTGGTGGAAGAGGATGGTTGCAATGGACAAAGGAGGTAAGTAATAATAGACTAACTAATGGCAACCGACAAGAGACCCGACAGTTAGTCCATCATTTTCCCTCACAGTCTGTAAGAACCACTAGTTGCGACCAATAGGATCGCTCCATGCTCCCTATGTCTTCTTTGTCTATCAATTTCAATAATCAGTCCGTTGGCTATATGATTTGTCATTGCCCGAATAGCTAGACTATAGGGATAGTGAGAAATCCTATAGTCGGACCTTCCGGGCTATAACAAACCCTACAGCCGGGCTACGTTCCAAATTCTCTTGAACAGCCAATTCTTATCAGCGTATGCTTACATCGCTAATACCGGGTCTCAGAATATTTTGTCTCAGAGAGAACGGCACAGGAATGGCAATGGTTACGCGATGCAAAACACTCTGTCCAGTTTGGCAACATCACGACGATGTTCACAGTCATTTCGCCTCCTTTTTTCTAGAATATAAATAGTGATCTCGCGGCTCGCGCCGGCACTCATCGGGCAGAAGCGCGTATCTACACTTGGAGATGAGCCCTGACACCCGTTTAAGTGAATCCCTCTCGGGGCCCGCGCGGGAACGGTGTTACGTTTTTCACCGGGAAAGTATTCTCGCCACCTCTTGAGGCTCCTTTATCAGGCGTTTGCTCCGGATTGACGCTCGTTTAAAACAATTTGACTGCACGCAGCCTCGCTGCCCTCGGATCTTCCATCGACGTGGAATTTCGCCGCTTAGCGGGCACACCGTCTCATATTTAGGTTGGTGATCTCCGAGATAGGAACTACGAGTTTTTCTAGTTTTACAAGAAAAATTTTAGAAAGATCTCACTACCGAAACGGAGCCCATACACTTATCAGAATCAAGTCGCAGGATCGTGTTCAGAGGCGTTTTCTGGCTCCAGCAGGGCCGGATAGAAACTTTAGGGCCCGGGCGGCTGGTATGCGTGAGGTGCCCGGGGGGTCTGGAGGATATGGAATACCCACCAGTGGACAGGAGAGGTCTTCTCCGGAAATTTTTCAAATCTGGGAACCTTCAGACCCCATTTAATCGATTTTCGTGTTGAAAAATTGTGGAAAAGCTGGAGCTATTTTGCTGGAAACTAATTAATAAATCTGAAAAAGGGTCCTAAATTTTGGGTAAACAATGGCCTTAAACTATTTTTGCCAATGTATACAACTAGAGAAAAACACTGAGAAAAGCTACATGTAAAAAATAGTAGAACAACCACGTTCAAGTTATTTAAGAGATGAATGAATTCAAAAGCCGAAGGATGCAAGCGAAATGAAGCATATTCGTCTCTGATTGCAACGTTGTGTTCTAATTGTTATGTTTTATTTGTTTACACCGTTGTTAAAAAGCTGCACACAGTTTTTCCACGAATTTCCCTGAATGATCTCAAATGTAAGCATCGAAAATTTCGACGCGATACTTTCGTTTAGTCTATTTTCTTTTTATGTATCAAAACAAAAAAATTAAATATCCTCCGAGTTTCTGAATCGTTAAAATGAGGACACATATTTTCCCTTTACTTATGGTAAAAACCAGAGCAGAGACGCGCGAATGAGGACACGTAATCCTAGTTTAACGGTGACTTCAGCGTCGCGCGAGCAAAGGGAGGGGCGTAACGCGGTGGAGTTGTCTCAGAAGGGTGACGCGCCTTCCATTCGGCCAGCGGTAAAATGCCAACACCCATGGTCGAATAGTTATCTTGTTACGCCTGCCGTAAATGAAATCAAATATCGACGCCCGCACGCGGAAAAAGGTGCTCTCATCTCTAATTGCAACGTTGCAGATCTATAATAATTTTTTTTTAAATCAATTTTTGTTTTAAAAAAGCTACTCACAGTTTTGTAGAAGTTTCCGAGAAATTTCCGGGATGATTTAAATAAAGTCTCAAAAAATTTTGACGCGATATTTTCGTTCGTTCTGTTTTCTTTTATTAAACCACAATTAATTTTACGCGAATCAAGTTTCAGAATCGCTGCATCGACTAAACATCGTCCGAGCTCCTGAATCGTTGCAATTAAGATACTTCTTTACCCTTTAATTGTGGCAAAACCGGGCAGGGACCATCAAAAGAAATGACGCGTGGTCCAGTGCTGGTCCTAGTTTTGCAGCGACTTTGACGTTGCGCAAGCCAGGGAAGGGAGCTCAGTCGAGTGTCGAGTCATCTTCACAATGTGATGCGCCTTCAATCCAGTTAGCGGCAATGTGCCTACACGGGTGGTCGAATAGTTATCGCTAATAACGCTCGCATTGCATGTGCTGCAATGCGAGAAGTATCCATGCAGTCTTGTAGGCGCTAATATGCGTTCGACTCCGACTGCACTGTTTGGCGCAATGCGTGAAGTATTCCTACAGTCTCGCAGGCGCTGATGTGAGTTTGACACCGACCGCACCGTGTTCGGCGCGATTATTCGAACTCGCGTCAGGATAATCGCGGCATCGAAAAATGGGACTTAAAAGGCCCATGCAGTGTTTCGACGCCGTATGAGCAATTTTGCCTCGTTTCTTCCGATAAAACATTTTTTCTCAGAAAGTCAGAAAAGTTTTTTATGTTCGCTTTTTTAGGTTGAGTGGATCATCAAGCAAGTTAATAATTTAAGCACTCTCATATACATGATTATTCAACAGAGTTTCATGCAGAACACGACTCGAGCAACGAAAACTACTGAAATCAACTTCTAGCTAAGTTCCTAGCGTTTGTCCATTGGTTGCGGGAACTGAATTCAGAGTGTGTACAGCTTGAGCTCAGCGTCAAGATTGATGTTGCCATATATTTTCATATTACTGAGTCTGTCATAGTGACGTTTGGCGTGCAATTTAACCCTAGTAAATTATTCTTTCTTCCATGAGCGGAAACGTTGAATTTATTCATAAAAGACGCTATTACCACGGATAGGCGTTAATGTAGGGTTAGGATATATCCTCGTTGCTTTTTGGTGTTCACACCGCGAGCCTGCAATCTTGGGATCGAAGAAATGCGGAAATTTCCCAGCTTTTTGTTTACTTATTTTTTTCAATTTTTAAAATTAGAAAGAAGACAAAATAAACGGAAAACTACTCAACAGCAATTCTTTAGAACTGCCGTAATTTTTCTTCTCTGTGCGAAAAAAATTCTGCATAAACTTCAAGAAACGATGTCAATTTGTTCTCCTTTACAAAAATAACATAGAGGCGGAGATTCAGACACCGCAAACGAGATATGTGATTGTGGACTTACGCCGTCGATATGTTGCTCCCAAAATGAGCCGAATATAGCAGTTCCTTATTGCAAAATGTAGTCCAGTTGTTCGTACTCTCTCCATTAGTGTTGTCTGACTCTACCGTCGCGTCGTCGGAAGAAAAGCATTCAGTGGCGAGGCGTGAATGATCGATTATCGATATTTCACATTTGAAGGTATGGTAAAGAATCGATTACTAAGGAGTTCGTTGCGAACACCCTACTCATCGATCCTTTTCCATAGGTTTAAACGGCAGAACAATCGATATACCGCAAAGCACGTAGCAGTGCCGTTGAAGAACATCGAAGTGAATCAAGTGCACAACGCTGATGTTCACCGGCGTACTCGTCGCGTGACTCCACACCTCCACACTGACAACTTTCGAATTTAATGGGTTAGCCACGGTGCCCCCCCCCCCACCCTCGCCCCCACTGGCCCCTCTTCCCGGCTCGACGCGTGTTGATAAGGTGGTTAGCCGTGCGATGCAACATCCGAGTCGAGCGAAAAACGCGTAACTGCACGAGGGATTCACTGTGGCAATGAGTGGTTTTCACCGGGATGGCGAGTCGCAAATTTGCCATGCACTCGTAGTCCCCTGCGTAAGACCGCGTGAAAATAAACATGGTTCATTTGTCATGCGCTACTACACTGCAATAGTCGAGACTTATCGTCATTCGCACCGCGTTGGGTCAGGCGCCTCCGCACGTCGCGTCGTCGCCTGCGAAACGTTTTTGTTCGCACCGTTGGTCGTTTCTCGGACGAAGGAACGTAACCTCATTGGTTGCAAAATCGACTCGAACGATTCATGTTCACGGAAATAAATGGATTCCCGATTTAACAATTAAGTTGTCAAAAAAGCTAAATGTTTCAAATGAGATTACGTAGCATGGTGTCAACGATCATGGTGTCAACAAACAGTTTTTCTAAGTTTTTGTTGACACCATGATCATCCAAAAATAAAAAATTCTGACTCTTTTGAGAAATGATCTTGGTGTCAACGATCACGACGTCAACGAAACTTAAAACTTGCCTCAATAACATCTTTCAAATTTCAAGTCTTGTTTTTCTTGTGTTATTTACTCTAATCTAACCTAACCTAACCTAACCCCACATGACTTTAACCTTATCTACCTACTTAATCTAACCGTAAATGTCTTGACCTAAACTAACCTAATCCAACTATACGTGACCCTAGACCTCTCCTGTACACTTAATTTTTTAATATTACTCTTAAAGAGGGTATTTTTCTGTTTGTTGATACCGTGATCGTTGACACCATGCTCAGGGCCCAGTTTTTGCGTTTTACTGATTGAGCACGACGTCAACAATCGTTGATTCCATGATCAGATTTTTGGTTTGTTGACACCATGATCAATCGTTGCCACCATGCAACGTCACCTCAAATGAATATTTCACAATCCTGCCGTGCTAAGGAAAAACGCCATATGTGCCCTCCTATGGGAAAAGATAAATGCAACAGGGTGTTCGCGACGAATATCTTAATAATCGATTCTTTACCACAGCTTCAAATGAGGAATTATCGATAATCGATCATTGACGCCTCTCCGCTGGACTGGAGGGGAGGAATCAGTGATGACGGGAACGTTAGACAACGTCAATGCAACGCTGTTGGGTGTTGAATGCTAATGCTACGGCTGCACTTGGCGCTTCGCGTCCGACAACCGGGTCGCAACGGTCGAATCGTCGTTTATCTGACGACGATGCAAAGGCGTGACTTGAATTTAGTATGAGCCCCATTGTCCATACAACTCAATGCGCTCCACAACTCATATGAAAATTGAGTTGCGCCCTTACATTGGAGGAGAGACGGAATAACACGGGAGGAAGAGGGATTCAGCACCGGGAACAAATCGTATCATCCCAGTGCGTTTCACACCATTCGCTCTCTCCCACCGTACAAGTTGGTTCAGGAAGTTGTCGAGACTCTGGGCATATTTCTGTTGCTTGGTGCGATGATGCACTATTTTAGTTCGTTAGTTAGTTCGTTAGTTAGTTGGTTAGTTAGTTAGTTAGTTAGTTAATATATTTTAAGACGTTCAGCGTCACAGGCTATTACCAGATAGGCTGAGTCACTGGTATATATTTATTATATAAAGTATCTTATAATCAACCAAATCCTGAAAGAAACGAGCTAATAAAAAATGTCCGATTGTAAAATAGCCGATATAAATTATCATGGAAATATACAAAAGTATGTGCACTTTTTACACTTCACTTCATCGTTATCTCCTCACCGCGGTTGTTGTCGCTCAGTTATTGTTTTTTCCGCACAGAACACCGATATTTTGGGAAAACTGGTTGCTTCTCGAGGTCCCTGGTGAAACCGTTATTCCCATCTACTTTTCTGCCTACCTTCGAAGGCGGGTCGAGAAATTTTGAATTTTATTCAGACACTGGTCGCAGATGAGCTCAACAGACTAGTGATGGGGGTCGAAAAAAACCGTTTTTCTTTAGGAGTTGGTCGAAAAAGTCAACCAAATCCACCCGCAAAAATTCGCTTGAGCAAAGTTTTCCTAAATTTTTATTTTATTTTCAACATTCAACATTCAACACCCGCATCGATACTCCTACAGACTGTCACTCCAGTTTGAAAGTCTGGAAGGGGCTACACTGAAGAAAAAGTTACGGGCTCTCAAGACACACCATCCATTCCGGGCTCAGAGGCCGAAAATTCCGGGTGCTGGAGCCGTAATCCCGGCTGCTCCGGGTGCTGCGCCCAGAGCTTTCGATCTCCGAGCCCAGAACGCGGATGGTATGTCTATACAGCCCGTAAGTACGGGTTCCACGGCCGCAGTTTTTGTTTCAGTGTATTGTCTGTGGTAAGAATGGCTGAGTTGCTGGACGCTGTCTATTGGACATAACTCTGTCAAACTATGTGCATTATGGCGTGAGTCCAGTTATGCATATATTTAAATGGGTCTCAGGGCTCATGCCTTAGTGGACATAGTTCCGTTTGACAGAAATACGTTCTATTGATCCTTGGAGGCTGCAAGAGCGAGATCCGTCGAGTTCCTTCGGGAGAGCGGGCTCGGGTGCAAGTGAATCCAGTGAGCTGTGAACAGGAGCCGTTGAAGCGAGGCCGTAATTAATTTTCAAGCACACTCGAACGCCGCGCCGCGCCGAGCGGGCCGCGGGCCGTGACCTTGAATATTAACTGCACACGGTCATAGGATCCGAACGGAAGGGAAAGTAGGGCACCGGATTGGTGGACGCTGGACGTTGGATGCTGGACAGACGGACGCCGTCGACGGATGGGTGAATCGATGTGATGGACGGCTCTTGCCCGGTTGTTAGAGCCCCGAGAATCCGAGGGATTAAAACTCCTCAAACATCTCGCCGATCGAGTCCGCCTCGGATCGCCCGCCCGGACTCAACGCCTCGGGTTTCCCTTCTAATTATCATCCAATATCCAGTTCCGTTCGCGGGAAATGCTCCCCAGATATTACGCTTCACAATTTGCATCGTAATCAGCATGAGCGTAGGAAGGGGGACGGGAAGGCGTCACCATCCCCCCCCCCCCCAGAAAAATTATGACTGTGTATTGTCGGTCAATACGACCGTGCAAAGAGAGAACAGGTTATGCGGCCATGCTGAGGAAAAACGCCGTATGAGCCGTCAGACGTTGCCAAATTTCCTTCGACAGATCTATGCTCCCGAACCCCCCCCCCTCCCCCTAAATTGAATCCTTACTCGTGAAATGAAACTTAAATGAATTCGAATCCAAATGGCCCCTAAAAATCCAACTCAACGTTTGTACTACCGCGCATTTTGAGGATACCCCTATCACGGTAACGGCGCATGAACAGTGGGTTTCGGGGAGCAAAATCAGGAGGGCGAGTTGAGGGTCTACAGGGAGACATAACCATTGATAAAGGAATTCAAATGGTTTCCAAAAAAAAAATTAAAATATGCAAGTTACGAGGTGCAGGTTCATGCTATTGTTGAATCCTGAATGAAATAGCTTTTTTTTGCGGTATGTACATTTCCCAAACTGAGAAATCCAGCTAGGTGCAAACACTCAATTAAATCATAGAACAACCTAAGTTACTCATTTCCTACTATATAAGTTTCAGTTAGGTCAAGGGGGCTGCAGAAATGCTGAAAAAAGGCGTTACCTAATTTAGGGATGGTCCCTGTAAGTGATCAAACCTACGTGGTTTACTTTCTTAGTCCATCGTTAAAGTCTCCGGGCTCAATTCCTGTTCCCGCTGGACTTACCACCATTTAATATGGACTCATGATGTAAAACGACATTGGCGCATTATTTCTGGAGCTGAATCTAATATTTCCTCCTTTTTCTTGTTTCAGATTCGATTGCGGGAGCTGAGGGGAAGCTGCGATGTGAAATGATCTGCGGCTAGATCAACTCATACCTCAAGGACTCAACGCCTACGCCTCGCTGGGATATTGAGTGACCGTGTCTTAATGTGTTCATTTCAGTGTTTTGCTTCATCGCTATTTTGCGAATGGCGATCGTTGTCCTTTAATTAAAAGAATTTAGTACTATAAGAAAAAAATATAGATGTGAAAGTTTTAATGGGTATCATTATTAGAGTCCCAATTTGAGGAATTCAATCGTAAGAGAATCTACATTTCTTGAGGTAAGCTGGACCGTAATTTTTTCTCATTCTACTTATTCCGATTAGCGTAAGTTTCAGGTCAAATAATAACTCGATTGCATTGAGTTTTAGTGCGTATTTATACAAGACTGCTTACGGGACTGCAAACGGTCCTCCGAATTGAAAAAATTAGAAATGGGCTAGGGACTACATTTAACAATTGTTCCGTGCCTATTAATATAAGAGCTCCAATATGCATAAGGAAACTAATGGAACATATGTTGTTCCTAAAATTAGCTAGAAATAGTTTCATATTTTTGCTGAATTTATCCTGTTAATTGACGTTAAGGCACCGCTGCAGTGGTGAATGTAGGAGAGGCACATCGGTGGCATGGATGGCCCCATCTGTGTTCCTTATTGCAAAATGTAATCCAATTCGTCGTTCCCCTCGTGGAAGAACGTTTAACTACAATTCAATGTTGCCAAATTTCTTATTGCATGTTGCATTTTTATCAATTGGAATCTTGCGTATTTACCTGCAAAATTTAGACAAATTTTGGACAACAATTTCACAGGTAGATTCTGGTGTTAAAAAACTGATTGTTTGAATCAATTAGGAAACCTTGGGATGGAGTTACGTTTCTTCGTCTGAGAAACGATGAATTATGGCTACACTATGAGTTTGAGAGTGTAGTAAGAGTCTGCGTGATGCGGAAACCTGATGTCACCTTGGCTGATCAATTTGATCATAACCTATGTTCAGGAAAAAACCGCGTTAAACAGAGACAAGAGACCCTCCACGCGCCTCTTGGCGACAGGTGAAAGCTTTTACTCTCGGGGATTCAACACTGCCCTAAAAACAATGTAAGGGAGCAACAGTCATCACTATTTTTTCGGCTGTTGACCTACCTACTTGGTGGATGATGAGCTTCGGGTGACGTCTCGAGCCGAATAAATTTCCCAAACTTCGGTTTGTCAGCCCAACGAAACTGCCAACTCGTTGTTGACCATCATCCAAGAAGATAGGTCAACAGCTAAACGTTGAAGTCCCGAAAGTAAAAGCTTCCACCATTGCCGAGATACTAGTGGAGGGTCTCTGGTTAAAACTTAACGATACGGGTACCTAACCCCCATCCTAATTCGCCACCCCTGCCAGGGCGCGAGGGGTCTCCATGAAACCCAGTGTCCATGCTCTCTCTGTATTGATACTCTACCAGTACGAGTCGCGACTATAACTGAAACATAACTTTGAAGTTCGACACAAATTGGAGAAATTAATTCAAAAAGCCAATAGCAGTGTCCATAGAGAAATGATTTTTGAAAATTGCAGAGATGCGACCCCTGACCAGAATTAAAAAGAGCGGTCGATCACCAGTATGTCCTCCTATTCTGCCGTCCTGAAGAAGAACGCCGTATGAGCCTTCAGACGTTGCCAAGCTTCCTTTGAAATGTTTACGCTCCTATCCTATTTTTCATCCAATTTTTCGGAGAATTTCTTTCGTAATGGAGAATTTGCATGTGTCTGAAATTTGATGAATTCCGTGTCAAAGTGGATGCCACCAAGTGAGCCGAATACGAGGATACCCTTGGTTCATAAATCGAATGATTATTGGAGAAAATACGACAAAATAACCTAATCTGCGAAAATGCATGTGTTTAAATGGGAAATGCCGCCAGATGACGTCATTAAGCGGTGCATTTTCTCACTTTTAAACCTATTTTTATACTATTTTCCATTGCAGAAAAAAAATTATGAAAAATACTGCAAAATCAGCTCTTCAGGCACTTTCAGATGAAACAATAAAAAATTTGCGGGCAAATTCTCCATTAAATCGGGAAATCCTGAAAAATTCCATAAAAAAGAGAGTAAATGTGGCAACATTCGGATGTTCTTACGGCGTTTTTCCTTAGCATGGTTTCCTATCAGTGGACCGTTCGCCCCCGCCACCCGCACTCGCCAACGCCTCAAAGCTGATCGCGACCTTGGAGTCACTCGTCCATGCCTTCAGAAATCCGTGCGTCGCGCCAAGGTCAATGTTCCTTCCCCCCCCCCCCCCTTCTTAACTGACACCACGATCCCCCAGGATTTCTTTCCATAACTTCAACTCTAATAGAGCTCACGCTGTCCCCCTACTATGAAGCGATGATAGTTCTCTCTAATTCCGTCATTTCTCTCGGGAAGAATTCCAGGCGTTTATAACCCTGGAAGACAGCGGCTTAAGTCTCACTTGCCCTTTGATCGGACTTTATGATCATCTTTGTATCGTGCCTCAGGGCTTATTAGTCAAGGGAATCTCACTGCCGCGCCGCACGAAGGAAAAACGCAGTGTGAACCTCCAGACGTAGCCACATTTCCTCCGGTAAAAAGCGAATTTGCCGGGAAAATTGTGAATATTTTTCATGAAATTTTTCACACGGTTTCGTTCCCAATTTAATATAAAATATCTGAAAGTTTCAAAGGAAAATCTGCATATTTTTCTTCCAGAATAAATATTTTGTCGGGGGTAATTTGGCAACATTTGAATGATTCATGAGCACGGCACTTACACCACGGAGCTGCCATGCTAAAGGAAAACGCATTCTGAGCCTTCAGACGTTGCCAAATCTCCCCCTGTAAGATATTTATTTTTGAAGGAATGTATGCAGATTTTGCTCTGTAATTTATAAATATTTTAGATTAAATTGCGGAGAAAAAATCGTGTGAAAAATTGGAGCAGAAATATTCACAATTGTCCGTGTTAATTCGGTTTTTATCGAAGGAAATGTGGCAACGTTTGAAGGTTTCTACGACGTTTTTCCTCAGCATGACAGTGTAAGGCATCGGTTCTCAAACCCAAAGTCGAACTGACCATAAGGCCAATCTGCCATTGGCAGATACGCCCCCCTGACGCATCGAAGACGCGCTTCTCTGCCACATGTAGCAAAATAAGATGAGAGAAAAAATAATGACCGAGAAAAAATGCGGAAAATTCATAAATGAACGGGAGCAGAAAAAGTAAGAGTAAAGAAGTGTCCTCGTACGCATGATAGTGGTGTATGGAAGTCCTGGAACTATATACCGGATGTAAGCCCCCAGGGGCGCCTTGGCCTGCAAAAATGCTAGAAAATTGTTTGGTTTTTTTTTATTTGCTGAATTCAGCTTTTGTATCCGTAGGCCAACATTTTGAAGAGAATGATGTGAAAAATTGGGACATACTGGTTTAATCAAGCTGTGATGAATGACAGTTGTTTCACTCACTAGCAGAAATTCGTTTAAATAAAGAAGGCAAACCTCTGCCATTACGCTTTGTACGCTTTCATATTCCGCTATTACGCGAAAAATTGGTCACTCTCCGTCGTAAAATTAGCTTTGAGGCGTTGAAAATTTTTCTCGATTATAGTTTTCGTAAAGGAGATGATGAGCGTCAGGGATAAGCGTGAGGAAATCTAACTGGCTCTCGAACTTTTGTCAAGTATCAAAATATCTATACACAAAATATCTAAGATCCGCGGTAAAAAATTCTTTCCTTTGAAATGTTCACCTTTTAGGTAACATAGAGACGCTTCATCACCCCCCTCCTCTTCCTCATCCGCCATGTGTCACTCTCTCAGAAGAGGTATAGTACAGTCAATTATAGACGTGCGCCCCTTTGATCGCTTGAGAGACCTCTAACATTAATTTTCTTTTCAAAATGATAATTGATTAGAGCTTATCCTATTTTCGGCTGTGTTGTTCACGTAGCCCTTGAAACACCACTATCAATGAGACAAACGAAACTAACACACTGGAAATAGAGAAAATGGAAAGGCGGTCCAGAGATAAAACTATTCGTGCTTGATGGATGTCTGTGTTGCATCTGCAAAATTGAAGGTGCGATGGCGCGAGCTGTGAATTTGTGATGTTTCACAGCTTCTTTTTATGCTGTCCATGAGGTATCGTGAGAAAAGTTAAGAAAGGAGGCTCGATTATTACGACTCTCCTAATTATGGTTGTGTTGCTCATACACTCTTTGAAGCACTGCTAAACATGCAAATGAGACAAACGGAAACAAACACGGTATGGAAATGGAGCAAAGTAAAAGGAGGCGCATTGATGACGGAGCAGAGATACAACTATTCGTACATGATGAATGTCCGAGTTGCATCTGCAAAATTGAAGGCGCGATGGCGCTATGCGCAAACTCGCAATGCTCCTCCTTATGATGCCGGAGAAGTGTCGCTCAGATTCGAGAGAAAAAATTAAAAAACTAGCTCCGATTACGTCTCGACTCTGTTAATCCTAAGGGAAACGGAGAATTTCCCCTTATGATGAAGTAAATGCGGAAAACGTAATTAATTTTCTACTTTTTATTCACATTATTTCACCTTTTTTGTTTTTATTTTAAATAGCACATTCAAACACGAATCGCGTTTATTTTTCAGCGAATTTGTATATTTTCGCATATTTTATTGATTTATACTCCTTAATCAACAAACGAATGTTGGATTTACTAGAGTGTACTATGCTTTTATCGTAAAATCCGTAGCGTTACGCCCCTACTTGAGATTTGTGCAATTTGTGACTTTATTCTCGTGACTGAGAATATTGTCAAATTTTATGAAATTTTCCTTCATTCAGTAAACATATATTCAGTGAATACGTGAATGATGCCATCTAATCGTATTATGTTTGATTTCAGGTATGACAGATTTGGAGCGAGTGAAAAGATGCTGTCTAAAAAAGGGAGAACTGTGGGAGGACCCCGATTTCCCTGCCACGCAAGCATCTGTATTTTATCATCAAACTCCACCTTTCACATTCCAATGGAAACGACCAAAGGTAACGAGAAATTCCATACATTTTGCATGCAATTTTTAATAGGAACTGACATTTTGTTCGACAAGGCTGCAGAGGAAGACCTATGTAAAATATGCGCTGCAGTGGATTGAGTGCTTATGAAGAATTCGATGTTTATAGTCAAAAGTTGGTACCTCAATTGAGACGCTTATGAATCCTTGACGTCGTCTTGCTACTTTTTTTTTTTTTTTTTTTTTTTTTTTTTTTTTTTTTTTTTTTTTTTTTAAAGTAAATTAACTGAATAGTTTGTGATTTTCCCAAACATACGAATTACTGTTAATAAAGAAAAATGTTTACCAATTCCACCACTGACAAAAAAGACATACCATCCGTCCTTGGCTCAGAGGCGGAAAGTTCCGGGTGCCACATCCGGAACTTCCTGCCTGTGAGCTCGGAACGCGGACGATACGTCTAAACAGCCCGTAAGCATGGCCTCCATGGCCTTAGTGTTGTTTCCAGTGAATAAAACATGTTTATCAGTAATCTTTCAAATGAATAAAATAAGTAAACTTCTCGAATCTAGATACATCTTTTTCTACCATAACCATCGATTTGGATTTTCATAGCATAATTTTACTTTTTGTAATTTGATCGTTTAGAAGTTCAAGCCAATTATTTGTGAACAATATCGAGGCTAGTATGGATGATGTTATTTGGTGCTCAAGGAAAACATGTTTTGCAACATGGGTGATATACCCATCATGTTTCACTTTCTTAGTCCATAGTTTAAGTCTCTGGGGTCAGTTCCCGCCAGTCAGCTTTCAGTATTACTACTTGGTTTTCAAAGAAAATATTTTTGAACAATAACATTCACAGTGTGGGTAATGAACTCATGAAACCTTCTTAGTTTACTTTCTTAACCTATCGTTAAAGTCTCTAGGCTCAACTCCTGTTGCCATACCCTTCAATAAGAACTCACCTGATATAGACCGACTTTAGAGCATTCTAAAGCGAATTTATCACATTTTTAAGAACTTGGAACAGCCAATTTGTAATTCTAATACTCCCAATTAACTTTCAAAAATGATGAAGGAAAGATAAAATGTGACCGCCCCTCGGGCAAGAGACCTCAGTCTTGGTCCGCAAATATTCATAATGTATTATTATCCTGATACCAGAGTATAGTGAGTGTTCTGAAAACATGTTGGTGCATTAAAACCCTCAAAAATACCGCACCAAATCAGGAATATTACATCATTTACTAAAATCAACGTAAATACATCAAACATTACTTAATTATCTTGCACGCTTAAAAAAAAGAAGAAAAAAAAAGTTCAAAGGAAGTTTGCAGGAAGTTTCAAAACGTCTAATTGCTTAGTTTTCCTGTATAAGATTTTACACATGAAGAAATTAGAAAACGTGAAATGACGTTAGGCAGATTTTGATTCTATGAGTTCAGGTAGTATTGAATTCTGCCCCGGAAAACTCGAACAACTCTTGTGCGACGAGTCTCAGACTCAAACTGGACAGTGGTGAGAGGTGAATGATGGACCATCGATATTTCCCCATTTGAAGCTACGATAAAGAATCGATACTGAGGAGTTCGTTGCGAGCACCCTATTCATCAATCCTTTTCCATAGGTTTAAATGGCAGATCAATCGATTTATCGCAAAGCACGCCACGCCACTCAAACCGGAGAGGTCGGGCGAGAAAGAAGCATAGGAAGAGCTGTTTGCAACGGGATTGATATGAATTTAATCAATCAATTACACGTTTTCGGGACTCCAGGTGCGTCGAGTAACGGTCTCACGCGCTGATCGTGCTCGAATGCCGCTGCGGGAAACGTTTCGTCTCGTAATTAGTGCAAGGCCAAGACCAGCGTCCAAGTTCTCGAGTTGTGCTAAAATCGAAAATCACAGCGAATCCTGACCCGTTTTCACCAGTTTTCCCGCTCATATTCCATATACCCTGGCAGCGTGGCGTGCTTTGCGACGTATCGATTGATCTGCCATTTAAACCTATGGAAAAAGATCGATGAATAGGGTGTTCGCAGCGAGCACCTTAATAATCGATTCTTTACAATAGCCTCAAATGGAGAACTATCGAAAGTCGATCATTCACGCCACGCCACTGAAATACTCGAGCATCTCTCAGGGCTGTCTCTTAAGAGTCAAAGGAAATTAGAAATCACTTTAATGCCCGGCAAAACTCAATGTTTAAAACTGCTTTTTTATTTTTTTCAATACTAAATTTTTTAACCAGACCCCTCGAACTGTCATTAGAAGCCGTTATTAAAGACGTAACCCTGAATTTTGAATTCAGCGGTCGCCCATCCCTCTTGTAAACGCTTTTGTGACGCAGGCCTTGATAAAAATGTTTGTGAAACTTTTTTCTAGACTACTGTTGTGCTAAGGAAAAACGCCGTATGAACCTTCAGGCGTTGCCGAGTTTTCTCCCGATAAAAACCGAATTTACTGAGAAAATTGTGAATATTTTTTTCCAAAAATTTCAGACAATTTTGTACGCAATATAATATAAAATCACTAAACATTTTAGGGGAAAATATGCATGAATTTCATTAAAAATACATGTTTTATCGAGGGAAATTTGGCAACTCTCGAATGTTCATACGGCGTTCTTCCCTGTTACGGCAGACTAAGACATCAGTTTCTAAATTATCTGACGTACCTCTTCACGCGATATTTGCAGCTCACCTGCAGTATCAATTCGTTGACCCGCCGGCCATTGGTTCATTTTCGTCGGCCAAAAATACACTCTCAGTGATCAAGGAGTCGAGATAAAAATAAATAACAGCGGTTGGCTAATAAAGCAACAAAGGTCAACGTATTCGTTGATCGTTAAAGGTTCTTCGGGGTTGAGGCTGGATAATCGGTTGTTGTTAAAACCCCTTATCTCCTTTTCCTCATGAGCTTCGACATTAAAGTATTCTTACGAGCTCAGTGCTCATCACAAAATATACATGTTACGTATAAGTTTGACTGATTCTGAGGAAATACCTACGCAGGCAAACATCTTCGCGGACAATAAAGTAAAATCAACATAGATATACCGATCCCTCCGCCTCTGCAATTCGTCAGTTTCGTAATTTATTTCCCTCTGTTGTCGATCCATTCACAATTATATATCGTCACCTTCCGGCCAAAGTATCACAAGCGCCGTGCGACGTTTCAAAATTTCCGCCGCCATTTCATTTTTTTACCGAGAAATCGTTGGTTGAATCTGTTTGAAAATTTCACTGGATTTTATCGGCAGCCTAAAGAAAATTCAGTAAAATTTTCGGACTCAACCAACAATTTCTCTGTATGAAAATAAAACGGCGGCGAACATTTTTAAACGTTGCATGGCGCTTGTGATGTTTTGTCCGGAAGTTGACGATATGTTGATAAAATAAATCGATGGTGAATCTTAAACAATTGAGCAGTGGCAATTCCTGAAAGTTAAAAACACCGTTTTTCCCTTATTTAAATGTATGTAAAACAATCGATTCTGAGCGAAGTAGCTCCATCACCTAAAATCGATATTTTCAATGGGTTTAAAGCAAGGAAAAACAGTGTTGACATCTTTCAAGAACCGTTGCTGTACAATCGATATACGTGTTCGTCTTCGATATTTCTGGTATCGTTTCACTTTTCGAATTAATTCTAAATCACTTTTTTCGATGTTATGTGGAATTTCGAGCATCTCTCACAAAAATGTCGAACAATAAGGACAACATTTTGCAATTAGGAACCATTATTTCTGGCCCATTTTAGATACATTACGCATCACATTGTCAGAGTCAGAGATAGTGGTTCCTTACTGCAAAATGTAATCCATGTAAGAATCATCGAGACGTCTTTAATTGGAATCAACCAATCTCATTTCACGTTTACCTAATTTCTTGTCTATTTTTTATTTGTTTTTATTAGAAATGATACACAAAATGCTTCGGAACTTTCTGTGAATGTTGTCATGAAAATGAGGAGAGCAGTCAAAAAATATCATGGCATTTGCTCAGTTATTCTTAAAATTTAAAAAAATATAAAAGGAGGTCAGGCAACATTCATCGTAGTCATGTTGATTTTGTTTGGATCTGATGATTTATTTCTCTATGGTAACCAAAATTAAAAATATAAAAGTAAATAAGTATGAGCGGAGCTCTTCAATGCCGTAATCATCTTGTAAATACGTGTTCTTGTATTTTTAATTTTTATATATGCACGTAATAAAAACACCATTTCTCATATTGACCTTTAATATTGTTGTTTCCGATTTATTTCTTCAGGAACTATGCACGAGGCCCGTATTTGTCCACGATACGCCCACTCAGTTCGACGTCGTTCCGGGGAAAATGGGTAAGTTCCTACAACAATGTTTTAAATCGTCTGAAATTATTTTATTAGTTGAGCACAATTGAGTGCAATGAGATCATCCTCATTTAAAATAAATTACATACTTGATTTATGTAGTTTCCCAGCCCTACAGACATTTGAAAGGCAAATATTCGATGCGCCACGCCGTGATTGCTGATACCACTACTTCAACCTCTAGAAATGTGTGTTGCATACTCGTCCAAATGAGGGGGAACACAAATTGCGTGATAGTTATAATTATATGTTAATTATAATTGTGTGGATGGGTGTTTTGATCACAGAAGAGATTCTAAAGGATTTATGGGAATCCGAAGATGAATTCGATGATTTCAGTTACTTTCGACCTTGAGTTGTGGTTTTCAAAAGAAATTTTTCGGGAACAGACTCCGTGCGTTGAACACGTTTCCTTTGCTTTTTTCCGATAGAATGATAGTGGTATTTTCTTAGTATTTTATTCAGGAGTAAAAAAAAGGGGACTTTTTAATAAGTGCAATGTGTTTTACATGAGCTGTAAACTAGAAGAGATCTCGTGATGCTCTAATTGGACCGCATTTTGCAATTAGGAACTATAATTTCTGGCTCATCCGTAAAAACACTTATGTTCATAGGGTACTGACAGCACTTACGTCGTTTCTAAACTGTGCGAGCTATTATGGTTCCTAATTGCGAAATGCGGTTAAATTATGGCTCTATTTACTCGCAAAGCTCGCTCGTCGTATATGTTGGGACAAAAGTCAATCTCTGAGTAGGTAGCTCCGACCGCTGAATAGCTAAAATATGGATTCAGAGGGCACCATTGGAGTGATGATTAATGACGTAAATCAGACTTAACTTTCATCTCAACATGCGATAAATGAGCTCCAGCGGCTCATCGGTTGGGCATCATAAATTTGTTTCCTTCCGGCGAGGGATATCACCCTAAGATTTCACAGAAAAAGATTTGGTGAAATTTTTCATGTCTGATGTCAAAACTCGTTATAAAGAGAGAATAGCGAAATGGAGGGTCCAGTTCCAGTTGAAAATGCCGCTGAAGCGCATTGGCGTGGCGGAGTGCGGCGTAGAGCCACGCTTTCACAAGCATCGCGCGACGCAGGGTCACCCGTGCAATCGCAGCATGTGCGCAAAAATCGACGTGATTTCAAACGAAATATCAGTAAGTCCATATTAATCCGCGAAAGAGCTATGCTTATGGATGCCTTGAGTAAAATGGTGCCATTTCCTTTCTAAATCTAACCTTAAAATTTGTTTGTAGTGTGTCCAAAACATGCGCACTGGTGCTTTCCACGGGATTGGGCCCTTCCTGTAAAAAATTCGTGAAATTTGTCATTGCTCAACCACTCGAACTATTTCTAAGTTTCGTTGATAGGCTTCTAGTCAAGGTATAAATCAAGGCACCACGCGACTTGCCTCCTCCTCAGACACTCGTATTCTACGATGAGAGGTCTGGAAATCAACTTATTATCGCGACATGAATGTTTACAATTGACAGTGGTTAGCTCAAGAAAATATAATCAGAGGGTTTGATGGACAAGGCGCGTAAGTGCAGTTTTTGCCATTTCGAGAGATACGTGTTTGAAGTTTCGAAATTACATGGCTCCTTGTGACGGAAAGAAAGTTCAACCTGACTTTTTGATGCTTAAAAATTGGAGTTCGGGAGCGAATTTTTCACAGGATATGCATTGATGAGACTATAGTTTTACTTGAAATCATAATTATCTCAATTTTTTCAAAAACTGCACTTAAGCACTTTGTCCTCCAAGCCCTCCTAATGCGACGTCATTTACCTCGCTCAAAGGTGGATTTCCGATATTCCTGTTGTTTTAATCGTTTCTACGGAAGGTTTCGGAGAGAAAACGTTTAATTTTGATCCCTAGTTGAGACGATTATCTCGTGGTCCATTTTTCTTAAAACTACGTTTTTTCCTTTACTATTCTCTTGAGAAATGCGGGAGAGCAGGTAAGTTGAAAATCGTGGCAAGAGTTGGCGCGCTGCTTGTGGAAGCGTGGCTCAGCGCGGCGTGGCGCCTGCCTGGGCCCCGGGGAACTTTCACGGCTTATCAGAAGTGAATCGTTGCGCAATGGATTTGGAGGTTGAACGAATGCGGTATGCGGCAGGCGCGCAGTCATCCTACTACTCTGCGCATGCGCGAGAAAGTCCCTCATTCATGCGCGCCCAAGTTGCTATACTTGATTTCTCGTCCATGCCACCGCGCCGGATAAAACCAACGAAAAATACGATCAACGTGGATTTTGGATTATTTTTGCTCAACTCCAAAGCGGCGTCTTCGAGCGAGGCCCCAAATAACTTTAGGAGATTCCACACATTCTTAAAAGCAGCAACAATCCTCTTCGCCTAATGATGACTCATGGGAAGACTGATTTAGTGGCTACGTCATTCTTGCTCTGCTCGTCGTTTCCCGAACCCAAAAACGTAACTTTATACCAAGGCTGCAAAACTGACTCAAACAATTCGATTTTTTACAAGAATATACTCGTACGATTTTTGTCCAAAATTTGTCTGATTTTTGCGTGAGATCAATGAAAAATTAGTGAAATTTTCAATTAGAAGTGCCCAGGATTTTTCTGATAAAAATTCAATTTGCGGGGAGAAATTGGGCAAAATTGAAATGCAGTTAAGCTCTTTCGCGAGGGATCGATTTATCGATGCTTTTTGGTTCCGACGAAATCTGAGACTTCATTTCAGGCAAGGGGCATTTGAGGGGAGGGAAAGGGGACAAAAGTCACCGAGAGAAGTTGGAACATGCTGAGATTGGGAAAAACTTCAAGCTCTCGAAAAAGCCCTTTCAATCGATCAAGTTTTGATGATTTTGTGATAAGGCCACCTCTGAAATGCGGAGGAAGGTAGGAATAATGCAATAATGTCCCCTTATTATCCCTAATTGACGCCTCTGAACGCATAAAAGTAAGCATACTCTCAATTTTAAAGTCTGTATTGAGTATATTTGGACTGCATTTTGCAATTTGGAACTATAAATTCTGGCTCTTCTGGAAAAACACTTATGTACATAGGGAAACAATGGCACATACGTCGTTTTAAAACCGGGCTAGAATTTATAGTTCCAAATTGCAAAATGTAGTCCATTTAATATGTGTTGGTTTAATACGAATTTATCATTATTGAATCAATAATGCAGAGTTGCCACAGTCAGGGAAAACTGGAAATCGAGAAATGTCAGCGAATTTTAAAAAGTCAGGGAAAACTGGGAAATGTCATGGAAAATGAGGAAAGTGTCAGGGAAAATTTGTTAAATCACCTTCATTTGCTTTCTAGAATGGTTTTGAGGTTTCGAACAACACATTTTGCCGGAAAAGTATTTTCAATTATGCCTTCTTAACCATCCGTCACATATCTTCAATTGTCAGGGAATTCCACCAAAATGTCAGGGAAATCAGGGCAATTTCAGGGAATTTCATTCTCTAAATTCTGTGGAAACCGCGATAATGAATTAATGGCTCATGAAAAACGAGAAATTCCGATTGCGGAATAGACGCTTCTTGAAACTCTCGCGATCGCTTTGCGTCCTTCATGGTAAGCTAAGTTTCGATAAATCCACATGACTCTCATAAAAATTAGAGTTCCTCAAAGGCACCTTGATTTATGTGCGATAAAGGACATATTCGAACACAAGTGATGAAGAGTTGCCTATGCGCCTTTTTTAAGGTGATTTTTGCGGTTTTGGAGGGGAATAGTATTTGCTTGGGCAAAGGTGCGTATACCCTATGCCTTGTCTTTCTAGTCCTCTACTCTATCCAAGAGACTCGCAACACGTCTTCGACCCATGAGAAATTATTCATAACTCACCGCAGAGAGAGATAGTCTGTGGCTTCCACTCGGCCGGCTAATTATTGACAGCGCTCTATTATCGCACTAATTAGGAATGAAACCAACAAGAAATAAAACTTTCCAAAATATCTTATGCTATGTAGTACTTTCCATGCATCTTACCTCAATGATGAAACTAGGAAAACAAGCATTCTATTTCGCAGCTTAAAAACTGCCTGTCACATTTTACCCTAACCAAGGAAATTTTTCGAGATTACATATCGTCCGTTTCGTTCAAGGGCATCCCCCCCCCCCCAACGTAATGTTTTTAATAAAAAGTAATAATATTCATTTTTTCTTCTTCTTTTTTTCTATAATTTTTCAATACACGCTAAAAAAAAGAAACAATATAATTTACTGTGAACATTGGTTTTCGATTAAACAAAGAAATAGATTTTTCATCCCAAATTCTGTTGAAAAGGGAAAAGAATAAGACAAAGAGGGGAAGGGGAAGGGAGAGAGGGGGGAGGGAGAGAGGGGGGAGGGAGAGAGGGGGGAGGGAGGGAGAGAGGGAGAGGGAGGGAGAGAGGGGGGAGGGAGAGAGGAGGGAGAGGAGAGGGGGAGAGGGGGAGGGAGAGGGGGGGAGAGAGAGAGAGAGAGAGGGAAATATCCTCTTGTGCGCGAAGAATGAAGTAACTGCGAGTTTGAGCTAACTGCAAGTGATTTGAACTACAGCTTATTTTGACTTGCACTGAATGGGACACGCACGAATTAGAAGAGGCAGTGAAATACAATTTCGGACATTCAGCAAGCTCTTTCTCAAAAACCTAAACCCAATGTAGACATGACTAGTTTACCCACCACTAACACTATAGTCCAGGCGCCTGGTAGCTAAAAATGAGGCTACCTGGACTTTCGGGTACGCAGCGATTTTTTTGGCTTACTATATGTTATTTGGGTCGCTGAATCCGAATCTGAAGTTTCCTACCGCGTATCTGGTGAGCATTTTCCGCCATTTTAAAAAAATGGCCCGAAAAGGCCTTTTTTGCGGTTTTCTTGATAAAGCGGCTACGCATGAGAAAAAGTCCCGGATTCAGTTAATATTTTGAATAGCTTACATAATTTGGAAGAAAATGGTATATAAATATACTAGGTTTGCTTAAAAATTGAGGAACCTCGGATCTCGGAACTTTGGAACGCTTCGGAACTTGGCTGACCATGGCGAGCCGGATCGCACGTTGACGGGTACGCCGCGAAAACGTGAATGGGCGCGATGTTCACGATGCTGTATCTTCCTCTATTATTAAGCAAACCTAGCATATGTATACACCATTTTCATCCAAATTATGTCAGCTATTCAAAACATTAAATTAAACCGGACTTTTTCTCATACGTAGCCGCTATATAAAAAAAACCGCAAAAAAAGGCCTTTTCATGCCATTTTTTCAAAATGGCGGAAAATGCTCACCAGATACGCGGTGACTTCAGATTCGGATTCAGCGACCCAAAAAACATAAAGTAAGCCAAAAAAATCGCTGTGTACCCAAAATTCCAGGTAGACTTACCAGGCGCCTGGACTATTAGCGCCCTTAAACTACGATCATAACGGTCGAAACTGCAGTAGCGGCACAGGAAAACCGAAAAATCACGCGGGGACGCTACTTCAATATTGATCTTCCACCTTCTTGCTAAGGCGCAGGGATACAACTATTTGAACTCTCCGGAACGCGTGAGGTATCACGCCTCAATTGAAGGCGTTTTCGCATCTTCTGTATTTATATGACGAGATTTTCCAAATTAATTTGCATTATATTGTTGATTTGAGTTCTCTTTATTATATCGTTAAATTACTCCTGCTTCTTAAGTTTGAATTATTTTGCAAAATTATCCGTTCGTGAAATACAACCCTGACTATAGCGCCCTTAAACTACGGCCTTAACGGTCGAAACTGCAGTAGTGGCACAGAAAAACCGAAAAATCACGCGGGGACGCTACTTCAATACCTATTAAGCTTCCATCGCCTTGCTAAGGCGCAGGGATACAACTATTTGAACTCTCCGGAACGCGTGAGGTATCACGCCTCAATTGAAGGCGTTTTCGCATCTTCTGTATTTATATGACGAGATTTTCCAAATTGATTTGCATATATTGTGGATATGAGTTCCCTTTATTATTTCGTTAAATTACTCCTGCTTCTTAATTTTTAATTATTTTGCGAACATTATTCATTCGCGAAATACAACCCTGACTTTAGCGCCCTTAAACTACGGCCTTAACGGTTGAAACAGCAGTAGCGGCACAGGAAAACCGAAAAACCACGCGGAGACGCTAGGCGCAGGGATACAACTATTTGAACTCTCCGGAACGCGTGAGGTATCACGCCTCAATTGAAGGCGTTTTCGAATCTTCTGTATTTACATGACGAGATTTTTCATATTGATGTGCAATATATTGTGGATTTGAATTCCCTTTATTATTTCGTTAAATTATACTCCTGCTTCTTAATTTTTAATTATTTTGCGAACATTATTCATTCGCGAAATACAACCTTGACTTTAGCGCCCTGAAACTACGGCCTTAACGGTCGAAACTGCAGTAGCGGCACAGGAAAACCGAAAAATCACGCGGGGACGCTACTTCAATACCTATTAAGCTTCCATCGCCTTGCTAAGGCGCAGGGATACAACTATTTGAACTCTCCGGAACGCGTGAGGTATCACGCCTCAATTGAAGGCGTGTAGGTGTAGGCGTGTTGATACGCGGTAGGAAACTTCAGATTCGGATTCAGCGACCCAAAAAACATAAAGTAAGCCAAAAAAATCGCTGTGTACCCAAAATTCCAGGTAGACTTACCAGGCGCCTGGACTACTATCTAGTCGAGGCGTTAGGTTCAGAAAGAGCATTTCTTGGTTGCGGTGTTTCGCAATTTCCAGTCCTTTTTTTCATAGAGGAAACTATTGGCTCAATTTCCTGGAATTTTTCAGCACTGTCAAGTCATAAAGAATATTCTGTAAAAGTTACAACAAATTACATACATTTGCTTTAATGGACCACCAGACAAGGTACGAATTTAAGCACTCTGATACATGTTTTTTAACCAGAATTTCACGTAGAACACGATTCTTGCAACAAAAATTACTGAAATCAACTCCTAACAAAGATATCAACGTTTTAATTTTACATTGATTACAGGAAATTTGAATTGCCTGGTAACAAGAAACTTCGTGACTACCAACCAACCAAATCGCGCCTTACAACGGTTGCAGCAGGCTTCTCAATCGAGCATTGTCCCTTTCCCAAACTTTATCGTTCAAAATGTTAACAATTCGCTAAGGCTGAGCCAAAGCGTCATGATTGAGGCTACTGTGTTTTCGTATTGCAGAAACTGCCACAGTAACGTTTAGTGTGCGATTTGACTCACGCAGACCATTGAGTTTTCATGAGCGGGAGGTTTGAATTCACGCGTCAAGAAACATTCAATATCTTGGTTAGGAGTTAACGTCAGTAATGTCCGTTGCGCGAATAGTGTTTTACCTGAAATTATGGTTAAGAAACATGTATCAGAATGCTTCATTTTGGGAGGGTATGGATTCGATCGACATGAATCGATCGACAAATTATTAAAAAACCGGTGTCGATTCGATCGACGTGAATCGATCGACAAATTATTAGAAAACCCGTCGATTCGATCGACATGAATCGATCGACAAATTATTAAAAAACCGGTGTCGATTCGATCGACATGAATCGATCGACAAATTATTAAAAACCCGGTGTGGATTCGATCGACATGAATTGATCGAAAAAGGAAAACGTGAGTCGATCGACGTGAATCAATCGACACCGACTCCGTCGACCAAATTCGATCGATTCACGGGCTTGTCCATCGACTCACGGGTTTGTCGATCGATTCACGGGTTTGTCGATCCATTTACGAGTTTGTCGATCCACCTATGGGTTTGTCGATCCACTTACAGGTTTGTCGATCCATTTACGGGTTTGTCGATCTGTACCTCGTCTAGTGGTTCATTATAATGGATAAAACCTTAGCGGAGATTTTGAGACACTGTAACCAAGAAATTCCCTCTCTGCACTTTGCGCCTAGTACTTCAATCCTGGGAAATTTCTCGAGATTTTTAGAAGCGTTTTCCTCCTTCTCAAACAAACTGACCAAGCTCTCGACAACTTTTGCCCTCTCGCATTAAGATCCGTATGAAATGACACCCCTACCGAGAAAGAAGTTAGTGGGATGAGGGTCATAATCCTTGTATACTCTTGGAAGACTAAAATGGTGGCGTCGAGTACAGAGAGAACTGGACAAGTCTGCCGTAGTGTTTTTTAGGTATATACTCCGTGTTGTGACTTTGCGAGGAAGTTTCGTTGTCCGGCGGATGAAATAGCCGACTCACGGCCTCTCTCTTCCTCGCCTCGACTCCACGCCTTCGCAATGGATCTCTTTCACTCCGAGCCACGGGCTAATCCACGAGTGTCCGAGGATCCACTGCCGTATTTACTTTCTCGGCTTAAGAGTGTTGACCATTCGGATTGATGTTGGCGCTTGGCACTTGCCTCCACGTCCACGTTGCCACATTTCCTGCACAAATTCAAATTCAAAAATGAGGAATGGAAATGCAAAACCTGCAAGGCGTCGCTACACACACACTGAAAAAAAAACTTCGGCCGCGGAAGTCGTACTCACTGGCTATGCAGACATACCGTCCGCGTTCCGGGCCCAGAAGCCGAAAGCTCCGGCGTACACTGAGAAAAAAATAATGGTTATAAATACCATATTAGTGGTGTTCAATATGAACTCTTAATTAGTAGTTGCCATTGCCAATAATAGAGATATTTTTACCATTAAATGGTAATTTTACTACCGCACACTTGTAAAATTACGATAACTCCAGTAAAAATATCACTATTATTGGTTATGGCCACTACTAATTAAGAGTTCAAATTGAACACCACTACCCTGGTAAAAATTGGCAGTAGAATGTGTGTTCCAAAATACTACAGACCTAAAGCCGGCTGTAAGATTTCCAATAGCTTCTGTAGCCGGCTATATAATTTCTTATAGCCTTTCATAGCCGATGACGATTAAGCAACATGCAGACGATAAAGTTTATGCTAAACGTTACTAAATACGGATACTAGGTTTTAGTTTTTGGACTACCGCTCTCTTTTTGTGCCGTAGTATCTTGATTTATTTTGCGAGGAAAGCTCCGTACTTTTGAAGGATACCTGTCATTCTTAATATGTTGGAGCGCCTTCAATTTTTTATGATACTGTGCAAATATCTGCAATCTGTGCAATATTTCTGGTGTGAAATAGTTGCTTCAGACGCCGTGGCACGCTGCGGCGCGGCGCGGCGGGCGGGCAGAGAGCGCAAAACGCCCATTAGCGCCTACAAACCTAACAGGGATACTTCAAGCATTGCGCAATGAGTGAAGTATCCCTGTTAGGTTTTTAGGCGTCAATGCGCGTTTGCGCAATGTGGGAAGTATCCCTGTTAGGTTTGTAGGCGTCAATGCGCGTTTGCGCAATGCGTGAAGTATCGCTGTTAGGTTTGTAGGCGCCAGTGCGTCGCCGCTCCGTTTGTGTTAGGCTCTAATATTTAATCTCGCGGAGTCAGCGTTTTTCAACTCACGATTTTGAAATGTTTGCACACTCTGTGTGGATTATTCTCATTTTAATTGATGAAGAAAATATGTTTTAAAGGAAAATATAATGTGTGTTTTGTAAATATTATGGTAGTTCCGTATCAAACTTAATGATTTCCAAAGCACACGAATTTCTACACAATTTCCTATAGCCTTTTATAGTCAATGACGATAAAGTGTAAAGCCCGGCGATAGGAACTATAGCCCGACTGTATACTTTTTTATAGCTTCGTACAGCCCGGCTATACGATTTGCTCCGCTTTCTACAGCCAGCTATATAATTTTCAATAGCCTTCTTTAGTCGGCTGTATGAACTTCTATGGTATTTTGAAACGCAGCTCCTATCGCCAATTTTTGCCAGGGTAATATGGGAATTATGACCATAGTTTTTTCTCAGTATAGCAGCCGGAGCAGTCGAAACTACGGCTTAGCACCCGGAACTTTTGGCCTCTGAGTCCGGAACGGACGGTATGGCTATATACCCCGTAACTTTTTCTTTTTCAGTACAGTAAAAAAGTAGCCTCTGTGTCTAATTTAAGTAAAGTTTACGGTGACTTATATAGAATAAATAAAAAGACAAAGCTGCAGACAAAGAAGACAAAGAGCAAATGGAGCTGTCCTATTGGTCGAATCAGGTGGTTGTCATAGACTAGGAGGAAAACATAATAGACTTTTCACCCGTGAGTTGCCGTTAGCTAGTCTATAACTTTACCTCCTTTGTTCATTGTAATAACCCTCCGCTTCCGCCAATAGGATCGCTCTATACTGAAAAAAGTCTCTTGGATCTAGAGTCCAAGCTCTTACAAAATTTGACAAGAAAAATTACCCTTGATCAATAGGATTTTTGCTCGAATCGAGCGCCAAGTCTCTTAATTTAAGCGGATTTCCTTTTGATTCAAGCAAAAGTCCCATAGAATCAAGAGTATCTTTTCTTGTCTTATTTTTAGGAGTCTGGAACCGAGATACTTTTTTACCAGTACATTTTCCTTTTGACTCCTCTGTCAATCGTTCTGTCTTTCAATTTCAACAGTTAGGCCGCAGAATTGGATCCTTCAGTGGCCATTCTCTCGCCATAAAAGAACTTTACCCGCGGGCTATCTAATACGAGTACATAAGAAATAGAAGGGAAAAAATTTAAACTTGAACATGAGGCAACCCTGGACGATAGCATAGCGCATAAGTAAGACGTGCTGAAATGCTCGCAACTCAATCCATTCCAATCGGAGGTCTGTCTCTCTTTCAAGATCAACATCGGCTGTTGGGAAAGACTCAGAGGAACAATGGCTTTTGTTTCTACGAGCTAAATGAAACTCGGCACACAACACATTGAGGTGTTGTTCACTTTACCGCGAAGACAATTCAATGGCTGCAATTCACGAACGAAATTATTAAAATTGAGACGTTTCCAAGCTCTCAAACTGAAATGAATGGAGGAAAAAAAGTTTCATGATTTTGAGAAAGCATGTTCACAGTCTGAACATTACACTTGAGTTACTTTTAAACTGATAGTGCAGGTATTGAAATTGAGTTTTTACCCCGATAGCGGTGATTGATGAAAAGTACTTTTCCAAAAGTCCTAAGAAACTGAAATTTTACCGAAAAGGAAACTCCTTTTGGTCGAGTGGAACTAGGAACTTTTCTGGGGGAAAAGGGGACAGAAGGACATCTCATCAGGAGGGCTCTGTGGGGCATAAGATGACACCCCTTTAAGGAGGGTTGGCGGGACTCCCTCAGGTCGAAGGAAAGTTTAGGGGAACTTCCCTAGCTTAAAAAGAGTGCCCGCAGGGCCTCTCCCCGAAAATGTTGAAAAATTTTGTACCCTTAGAAGCACTTCGTCGTTTCCTAAACGAAGGGACGTAAGTCCATTCCAAGGTTGCGAAATTGACTCATACAATTCGATTTTTCACAAGAATATACGTGTGTCATTTTTTTTCCAAAATTCGTCTGATTTTTGCATGAGATCAGATGGAAAATCCGTGAAATTATCAGTTGAAAACACCCTAGAATGTACTATCAAAATTGCAGTTTCCAAGTAAAAATTTGGCAACATTAAAATATAGTTACGTTCTTTCATGGGGAAAACGACGTATTTCGAGTTGTTCTCCACGAGAAATTAATCCAATTCTAATTTCAAAGAAGAGAGTTATTTCACGCTTTATACTTAGCAAAATCCCTCACATTTCTTGGGAGGGGTCAAGTAGACTTCCGGGGTGGGGGAGGGACGCCTCGGCGGCGGGTTGGACTGGAAAGGGATCAGGGTCCATTCTGCCGTGCTGAGGAAAAACGTCGTATGAACCTTCACGCGTTGCCAAATATCCTTTGATAAAACACGGAATTCCTGGTAAACTTATGAAGATCATTCTTCCCATTTTATCCGATGATTTTGTTCGCAATTTTACCTTAAGTTATTGAACATTTCAAGGAAAAATGTTCATGACTTTTCTCAAAAATAAACATTTCATCGAAGGAAATTCGGCAACTCTCGAATGTTCATACGGCGTTCTTCCTTACCACGGCATCATAGTCCCCCTGGTTAATAATTGATTAAATGATGATTTGAAAGGAACTGATGTTTTGACGGGCTAGTGACGATGATGATCACTAGAAAAAAAAGTCGCTTGGATCTAGAGTCCAGACTCTTGAAAACAGTGACAAGTAAAAAACACTCTTGATTCAATCGGATCTTTGTTTGAATCAAAAGGAAATCCGGTTAAATTAAGAGGCTTGATTCTCGATTTACGCAAATATCCGATTTACCTAATCGAGAGTGTTTTTTCTTTCCAATCTTTTTAATACTCTAAACTCCAGATTCAAGCGACTTTTTTTTCACAGTGATGATCACTTTTTTCGATACGAATTATTTTTTTTTTTTTCAGAAACCGATCATACGATATTCTTGAAGATGTTTTAATTTTTATAGAAAAAATTTTAAAAAAATTAATTTGTATGGAAAAAAGAGTTGATAGTGGCGATAAAGTGTTAGAAAAATTGTGGAGTATGCTACAAGATGTTGATGATGTTGTTTCAGGAGATCGATGGCTGGTCTCGTGCATCGGGGTGCTGTATCTGAGCAAAGGGCTGTTTTACCGGGTGGTTCCGGCCGACCAGACGTTCAGCGACCAGTACGCCGGCGTTTTCCGGTTCCGGCTCTGGTGGTGCGGCGAGTGGGTCGAGGTCCTCGTCGACGACCGCCTTCCCACCGTCAACAATAAACTAGCCTTCCTCCAGGCTCAACACTCGGACCAGTTCTGGCCCGCCCTTCTAGAAAAAGCCTACGCAAAGTAAGTTCCAACCCAGTCCCAGCTAGATTCATTTCACCATAGAATAATACCTACCAAAGGGGCAGCAGTCGGTCATCTTCGCTCCGATTCTTCAAATCCCCGCAACCCCCGCTCAGCCTACCGTTTCAAATTTCGCCGGGAAAAAGAGCTAAGTCCGCCGCTCTCATCCTACGTCTCTCTGCCGTTTCAAATTTCGCGGGGGAAAAGAGCAAAGACTGCTTCGAAAAAGTGATAATACGCGAGCTTACGGGAGGATCTGTCAGTTACCTTTCTGGTAGCTATTATTCCATGATTTCACTCGTCATAACCAACAACGTCGCATAGTGGATCGAGTCAATAGGAGAAGTCTTGAGACTTAGAGATAGGAGAAAATTTGGAAACTCCAAGAGCTTATAACTCCGTTCATACAAAACTTCGTGCTTTTAAAAGTGGTTCCATCGGTTTCCTTGTAAAATTGTCCTCAGGAACCACCCCTTAAAATTTAAAATGTGACGAAATAAACATAAAAATGTACTGTTTCAGCTAAAAAATTTATGCCCGACCTATCTAATTTACTCGATCCACTGTGCGTCGTATGAGCTTTCAGACCATGCTGAATTGCCTATGATGAAACATGAATTTTCAGCCTTTCTAACGAAGAACGCCGCATGAGCATTCCAATGTTGCCAAATTGATTCCGCTCAACTAATTACGATCGTGAAAATTAATGTATATTTTCCCCGGAATTTCTCACGCTTGAAAGTCTTCGCAGAGGTTTACTCAAAGGGCGCATACTTTGAAAATTTTGGCAAATGTCACTTTTTCCTACCCTGGCGTTAAAGTCTCCGAGAGGGTTTACCCTTTAAAAACCCGTTTGCAACTCCGTTTCGCAAAGAGGGTCCAGTTTGGCAAACTTCCTTTGCTGGCTGCGCAATCCGACATACATCAGACATCGTCAGGCCAAAAACTGCCCAACAAAGTTGCTTTGCTAATCAATCATCACTCGGCGAGAGAGGGTGTGAATCTCCAAGCTTAGCTTTTGCCTCGCCCGAATACATTGATTGGACTGCGACAATACAATATATAGTCGCTCCTCTGACGTAAGCGCGTATCGCAATTTCCACTTGAGCCCTGTTGTCCATAAAACTTAATGCTTTTTGGGGCTCACATGGAGATAGAGATACGCCCTTATGTCAGAGGAGCTACGATATATTGTCTCTGGTCGAGGTAGGCTGCCTGGCTGCCTCGCCTGGAATCCATTATTTATAATGGGACTAAAATGTAGGAAAAGCAGCGTTGCCAACCAATGAAAATCACTATTGGCCGTATTTATATCAAAGAGAACTATGTGGAGGTGGGAAAGATGAGGTCTGCTCGTTAGTGCTCGGGCCATAAGAATGAATGGGAAATACAAAGCGACAGTGACGAAGCCGCCGCCGTGGCAGCTCGCGGTCGGCCCTAACTCATGAGCCCTGTTCACAACGCTCTAGACACATACCCATAGCTCATGGGTGCCGTATTCAGTTGACTCACAATTTCACTTGCTGAAATGGAAAAGCGGGATTTTACATTCTGTAAAACGGAACTATGTGCAAAGCGTATGAGCCATGGACATGTGTCTAGAGCGTTGTGAACAGGGCTCATGAGTTAATGCCCTCCACGAGGAGCCGCGATGACGGCTTCGTCACTTTAGGTTTATATTTCGCATTTATTCTTATGGCCCGAGCACTAACGAGCAGACCCCATCTTTCCCACCTGCACATAGTTCTGTTTGATAGAAATACGTCCAATTGGCCTACCTATCCAATCGAAACCACACCAAATTTAAATATCGCAGAGAAGTGAACTCAATATTTTGACTATGGAAATAACTTTGCATTCGATACAGCAATCGATCTTTTTGTCGACATGATCCAAAAAGTCAATGTTTTTCGTTCGCATCAGAATCAGCGTGATCAAATTTCTCACGTTGTGTTGAGGGTTTTCCTTTTGATCCGAGTAGTTCAAAGAGTTCCGGGTAGTAGTGGTAGTAGATCCGAGAGCGTCAGATCTTGTCGGGTGTTAAAAGGAACTCATTTCATCGATTAACGCGGGAAGACAAGAGAGCGAATCAGCCTCACTAGCAATCTGGCAATAATTATGATAGAAAACTGGAGCGATTGATAGAGGCGATTAAAATTGCACCGTTCAAAATTAATTGCTCCCTTCCGGATCAATATTTATTATGCATGAAGTCGCGACCGCAAACGAAGCGCACGGTGGGGCCAGAGTTGTCGTGAGAATGGACACAAAACAAATTTCTGCGTCGTAAACGAGTAGAACCACATTAAAGTAGGTACGTGCTCATTCCCCAAGGGGCATTTTTTAACAGAAAAATCCTCATATTTTGAAATTCAGCTGCGCCTTTTTGACGAATTTTTGGCAATAAAATCGCTCTGATCATCAACATCTGAGCAATTATCCTCGACCTTGTCGCAATTTTATCTCTCTTAGATCGCTTCCGATAAAATCGATTAATTTTTTATCAATTCAGCACAACTTTTCGTTCGATAATATTGCGATAAATCGCCATCGATAAAATGTCATTTTACTTCAAAATGCGATGAAATCGCAATTTACCGCAATTTTCTATAATATTACAATAAATCGACGTTGATGAAATCGCGATAAATGATTCTTATGTCTAAAGAAAAGGACTATGTAATTAAAGTCATAAAGAATAAAAAGCATTCATCACGCACGAAGAACATTCGAAGAACTGTTAAATAAAAGCATTCTTATAGACCTCAGAGTTCATAAAAAATGAGCTTTGTTTGGTCTTAACGTAGGCCGATTAAATAACCAACTGGAGGGAAAAGAACAACAAACAAAATATAATCTAGAAATATCATAATTTAGTATACTAGCTTGAAGGTTAAAACACATGCCTTCTCATGGATACTTTTAATATTGTTTCATTTAATTAGATGTCAATAAATTTCAGTAAAAGGAGAGGAGTATTTGGTGCTGCTGTGTTTAAAAATTTCCTCTCTTTTCATTTTCCCCAGAGATCTTCACCGGATTTTTTTGTACAAAATTTTAAGAATTTTAAGTAAATTATAAGAATGAATATGCGATGACATTTATCCTTCTAAAAATCAAATTTTGACGGAAAATCTACAACGACGCAATCAATCGAATATTCTGTTAGTTTGGTCGTTTTGCAGTTTTATCATTGGATGTATTTTTGCTAAAATGGACTATGTGCGAATGAATAAAATCAAAAGGGCCTATGGCGCACGCAAATCCTGCTTTTAGTTTCTTTTTTTAATAAATTGATTGGCTTATTTTTCTTTCCAGCATAAATAAATATGTCTAATTGATTTGTAAGAAGGCACCCTATAACGTGCAATTTCTTCGATAGTAAGAAAGTTTTATGTTTCCTTTCCACCTCACTCATTAAGTCATAATATTTTTGCGGGAAAATAAATAGAAAATAAGGAGCTATTGATAAAAATGATCTCTGAGCTGGGATTTGGGTTTTTAAAGAGGTCACGTGTGGTTGTAGAATTTTAGCTGCTTTGAGAGCCGTGAAGAACTTTCTAAATTGAATTAATTGATTTTCAGATTCCAGTTGGAATTTTAGTCAGAGAAATAGAAGTTATTTCCCACTGTACGGATATGATACGAATTGGCATTGGTCGCGGCACCTCTCCTGCTTGCCTTCGATCATTCTGACTCAGAAGGCAAAGAGGCTTCAGCTAACTACATTACGATGGTGAAACTACGAAATCAAGTATCTCTGTTCCCGATGTTGCAGATTTCATGACTTAATGATTTCATTTTCACTATGACACACTTCCAGTGATTACTCTTCGCCCTCTTAAAAATATTTTCCGAATATGCGCCCAACGTGCTCAGAACATGTTGATAGATGCTCGTTTTTCCTTATTCAAGCGTTAAAGTTTCTGAAGTAGCATACTTGAAGGACACATACTTCTTACTCTGCCGCAGTGGCGTATTTACGGGGGGGGGGGGGGGGCGGCAGGGAGGTCAGGACCACCCCCCCCCCCCCCAGAGCCCCAAAAAATTGAGAAAAAAATGAAAGAAATCAAGGGAATGGAAGACAAATCGGGTGGAGAGAGAAAACGACGATATTTTCCACGCACCATAATAATTTGATCAAAATTTTTGAGTATAAGGAATTGGGGAGTCTACCTACTTCATTTTTTCTTCAGGAAGTTAGGGGATTTTTTCCATCTACTTAAAACATCCCATTTGGTCTTGTATGAACGGTCTTCAATTTCTTTACGGTCTTTTCGGGGGAAAATAGTGGAGAGCTTCTCATCATTTTTCATGACTGAAATTGTTAAAGAGTGAGGTTTTACGGGGTTAAAATCTTGCAAATTTTTCTCCCAGACCTCCCGCTGTACCTAGGGGGTATGGAATACCCTCCAGACCCCCCAATGGAAGGTTTGTCCCCCCCCCCAACCTTATCCTGCATACGCCACTGCTCTACCGTTCAAGTCTACGGGAGGGTCTACTCGAAGAGTACTGAGGAGATATTGGCAGATGCTTGCTTTTTTTTATTCCAGCGTTAAAGTCGGCGAGGACGTATACTTGGGGGGTATTTTGAAAATGTTGGTTGGTGCTTTTCTTTTCTTATCCAGGCGTTAAAGTCTCCGGGAGGGTTTGCGTGAAGGGCACATACTTTGAAACATGTTGGAAAATGTTCACTTTTTTTCTTTCACTACTTTTTGCCTCATGTTAATGGATGAGCAATTTGCGAATTGGACAAATTCGCGGTATTACGACCCATAAATGTCCAGGATCAAAGACAGACCCTCTTTTAACCTTTGGGCGGCAGATGGAAGCTTTTAATTCAGGGGATTCAACGCTTCCTTATGGACAATTATATGGGAGCAACAGTCATTTTACCTACGAGGTGAATGATGAGCTTTAGGTGACATCATGAACCAAATAAGCTTACCAAACTTCGGTTTGTTTGCGAAATAAAATACTCAACACGTTGTCAAGCATCCACCCAATAGGTAGGTCAACAGTTGAATGTTGGCGTCCTGAAATTAGAATCTTCCACCATTGCCAAGATATCAATGGAGGGTCTCCCTTTGCCTCTGCAAATGTCGAGTTAAGTACTTTTTAGGTGAGTTTTAGCAAATTAGATTAGGATACTACACCATTTTCGCTACTTTTTGGTCATGCGTCATCATGGGGCGAACCTAAGCATTGACCTCCGAAAGTATAACTTTTACATTTTGAGGAAAAGAGGAGCGCGAGGTAAGGTAATATATTGTCTCTGTCTCTGGTCAAGACGAAGGTTTTTCTATTTTCAAACTGGAAGCTCTTGATAAGCACCTAACCCAAATGGAAGACCCAGTTAATGAGCCTGACCGAAATTCCGCCGTGCTAAAGAAGAACGCCGCATGAACATTTGAGAGTTGCCAAATTTCCTTCAATAAAATGTTTATTTTTGAGGGAAGATATGAATATTTTTTCTTGAAATTTTCAGGGACCTGAGGTGCAATTGCGAACAAAATTATCTGAAAAATCGGAAGGAAAATATTCATAAGTTTACCAGGAAATTGGTGTTTTATTAAAGGAAATTTGGCAACGCCTGAAGGCTCATACGGCGTTCTTCCTCAGGACGGCAGAATTCCTGTCCGCGCTCGACTCGCCCGTGTCCGAATCAATCAAGTCTGACAATCAAATAAAAAAGAGGCAATTAGCGCCGTTGAAAAAACTGATCGGATCACACTCCCGGGCCTGGAAGAACCGCGTATCTCCGTAGGGGTTTTCATGCGGGATGCGAGGTTTATAATTCCGCTCCGAGAATCCGGTGGCGATCGCGACGAGAGCGCGGATCGGTGTCACATCAACTACCGTCCTTCGAAAGAGATCACTAAGTCGGACTACATTTTGCAATTAGGAACTAATATATCTGGCGCACTCGCAAAAGCACCTATCTTCACAGGGAAATCAATAGCGCGTATGTTATTTCTGAAATGAGTCGGAATTAATGCGGCTGTCAAATGCAAACTGTAGTCCAGTCCATGCCAGAGTGAGCCTCCAAGTGCCGAAGAACGAGTTACAATCGCGACTCATGTTCATATGCACTTACTGCTGCCTTCCGTAACAGCAGGAAACGCTGCTACTGCCGTGCTGAGCAAAAACGTCGTATGGACATTCGAACGTTGCTGAATTTCCACTCATAAAGTTTTTTTGGGGAGGGGGGGGGCATTTGATAGTGATTTTCCTTAAAATGTTTTGGATACTCTCGATGAAATTAAAAATAAATTATCTGAAAAACGGGAGGATAATGAAAAGATTCCTGAAATTTCTTATTTTATCAAAGGTAGTTTCGCGATGACTACAGGTTAAAACGACGTTCTTCCTCGGAACGGCAGTGTCCCAGACAGTGGTGTGGCGTGCTTTGCGATATATCGATTGTTATGCCATTTAAACCTTTGTAAAATGATCGATAATCAGGGTGTTCGCAGCGAACACCTTAATAATCGATTCTTTACCATAGGTTTAAATGGCATAACAATCGATATATCGCAAAGCACGCCACGCCACTGGTCCCAGATAAATTCGAGGTGACAATTTTTCGCCTCCCTGGCAAAAAAGCGTAACAACATCCTGCGATGAGCCTTGTTACCTATATAATTTAAAGCGTTTCCGGGTTCAGCTCAGTGCGCAGTTACGCCTTTCTGTCAACCGGGCGACGAATTCATACCGCGCGCTACGGGAGCGGGAGCCGGACAGCGAGTCCCGTGAACGAATCGAAGAAAAGAAGTGAATTATTTCTATATCCGTGTCCACAGTCCAACTATGCCATTTATATTGGGTCATTCTGCCTTCCTAAGCAAAACCGCCGTAAGAGCAATCGAATGTTGCCAAATTCCCGCCGATACAACTTTATTTATGAGAATATTTCAAAGTTCTTTCCTGTGGAACTTTCACGTACACTAGGTTAGAATGCGAAGAGACCTCTCTGAGAAATCCAAATAAAATCTTCAAATCTTCTCCTCAGATTTCATATTTCATCAGAGTTCACGGAAAAAATTAAAATGCTGATTTAACAATTCAATTGCTTAAAAAAAAAGTGACTGCAATGTTTCAATGTAGATTTTACAACAAAAAAATGCTACTTTAACCATCCCTGTGGTTAAATTAGCTTAACAAAAGTTAGCGTTACAATAGTGGTTAAAGTAGCATTTTTTGGTTGTAAAATCTACGTTGAAACGTGGCAGTCACTTTTCAGCGATTGAATATTGTTAAATCAGAAATTTAATTTTTTCCGTGTTGATATCGTCACCTCCAGGCAAAGTATCACAAGCGCCATGCGACGTTAAAAATTTCCGCCGCCATTTTATTTCTTTACTGAGAAATTGTTGTTGAATCTGTTTGGAAATTTCACTAAATATTATCGGCAGCACAAAGAAATTCATTGAAATTTTCGGACAGCTTCGTTGAACAATTTCTCTGTAAAAAAATAAAATGGCGGCGGAAATTTTTAAACGTCACATGGCGCTTGTGATACTTTGCCTGGAAGGTGACGATATGGCAACGCTCGTATGTCTATACGACGTTTTTTCCTAGCACGGTAGCGGGTAGCATTGTTCGCCGTCGGGAAACTCCTGGTGCGAGACGAGACGCAACTGTTCCCAATACTGAAGATTTCTTAACGGAAACAGTCTATCACGGACAAATTATTAAGCAAGAAGACTACACGGCTGTGTGTCAGTGGCCCAGAGTGAGATGGTATCCAACTCAATTTTTTGTGTGAAAAATCGTGGCATTTGAGGTTTTAGACTTCCCCGCAAATAGCATGTGGAAAATTTGGCATCCCCCTCTCCAAAAGGGCATAGATAACGATTTGTTAAAATTAAAATGTTATTTTACTGTCACCGCGATTACATCGCTATGATCATCATCAGTCGAGAGATTTTACCCGGTCGTTGAAATCGAAATGTTTCCAAGTGTGCATTCCGTGATAACTGAGATAACTGGCAAAGTGAATGAGATGTTGATTTTAAAATTGAAAAATCTTTTGAGAGGCTTGAAAAACAAGGCGCATAAGTGCAGTTTTGGAAACAATTTAAATTTTAATGATTCCAAGAGAAACCAGTCTCATCGATGCATATTCTGTGAAAAATTCGCTCCCAAATTCCAATTTTTAAGCATCAAAAAGTCAGCTTGAATTTTCTTTCCGCCATAAGGATCCGTGTAATTTGGAAACTTCGAACATGTATTTCTCGAAATAGCAAGAACTGCACTTACGCGTTTTGTCCTCCAAGCCCCTCATTTATCCCAGTCTGGAGCATTGCAGATTTCGCGGTCATCATTACTTATGACATTAGAGGCGTGGCGTGAATTGCGATGTAGGTATCGATTGCTCTGCCATTTAAACCTATGGTAAATAATCGGTCATCAAGGAGTTCGCTGCGAACACCTGCCCATAGTTTACAATCGATATGCAAATCAAATGAGTGCGAGAGAGATGGACGATTCCGAGGCGGCTTGGCAAAGCCGAGTGGTCTCCTTTGACGTGCCGCATCTGCCCAATGAGTGCGAGAGAGAGAGACGACAAAACAGCGTATCGACCAATCCAAGATGAGCCCTGCTCCCCGTTTACGGCCGTTCTTTCCCGGGCTCACGCTCGGAAAGCACTTGGGTGCTTTTGCCGGCAACGGAATTCCCCAGCGCACTACCACCGCGGACCAAATTACGAGGCCAGCCTGTATTTTTGCGAGTGTGTGTGTGCGCCAGGTGTCCCTTTGACGAGCCGCGGAATGTTGCATCTGATCAATGAGTGCGAGAGAGATGGACGATTCCGAGGCGGCTTGGCAAAGCCGAGTGGTCTCCTTTGACGTGCCGCATCTGCCCAATGAGTGCGAGAGAGAGAGACGACAAAACAGCGTATCGACCAATCCAAGATGAGCCCTGCTCCCCGTTTACGGCCGTTCTTTCCCGGGCTCACGCTCGGAAAGCACTTGGGTGCTTTTGCCGGCAACGGAATTCCCCAGCGCACTACCACCGCGGACCAAATTACGAGGCCCAGCCTGTATTTTTGCGAGTGTGTGTGTGCGCCAGGTGTCCCTTTGACGAGCCGCGGAATGTTGCATCTGATCAATGAGTGCGAGAGAGATGGACGATTCCGAGGCGGCTTGGCAAAGCCGAGTGGTCTCCTTTGACGTGCCGCATCTGCCCAATGAGTGCGAGAGAGAGAGACGACAAAACAGCGTATCGACCAATCCAAGATGAGCCCTGCTCCCCGTTTACGGCCGTTCTTTCCCGGGCTCACGCTCGGAAAGCACTTGGGTGCTTTTGCCGGCAACGGAATTCCCCAGCGCACTACCACCGCGGACCAAATTACGAGGCCCAGCCTGTATTTTTGCGAGTGTGTGTGTGCGCCAGGTGTCCCTTTGACGAGCCGCGGAATGTTGCATCTGATCAATGAGTGCGAGAGAGATGGACGATTCCGAGGCGGCTTGGCAAAGCCGAGTGGTCTCCTTTGACGTGCCGCATCTGCCCAATGAGTGCGAGAGAGAGAGACGACAAAACAGCGTATCGACCAATCCAAGATGAGCCCTGCTCCCCGTTTACGGCCGTTCTTTCCCGGGCTCACGCTCGGAAAGCACTTGGGTGCTTTTGCCGGCAACGGAATTCCCCAGCGCACTACCACCGCGGACCAAATTACGAGGCCCAGCCTGTATTTTTGCGAGTGTGTGTGTGCGCCAGGTGTCCCTTTGACGAGCCGCGGAATGTTGCATCTGATCAATGAGTGCGAGAGAGATGGACGATTCCGAGGCGGCTTGGCAAAGCCGAGTGGTCTCCTTTGACGTGCCGCATCTGCCCAATGAGTGCGAGAGAGAGAGACGACAAAACAGCGTATCGACCAATCCAAGATGAGCCCTGCTCCCCGTTTACGGCCGTTCTTTCCCGGGCTCACGCTCGGAAAGCACTTGGGTGCTTTTGCCGGCAACGGAATTCCCCAGCGCACTACCACCGCGGACCAAATTACGAGGCCCAGCCTGTATTTTTGCGAGTGTGTGTGTGCGCCAGGTGTCCCTTTGACGAGCCGCGGAATGTTGCATCTGATCAATGAGTGCGAGAGAGATGGACGATTCCGAGGCGGCTTGGCAAAGCCGAGTGGTCTCCTTTGACGTGCCGCATCTGCCCAATGAGTGCGAGAGAGAGAGACGACAAAACAGCGTATCGACCAATCCAAGATGAGCCCTGCTCCCCGTTTACGGCCGTTCTTTCCCGGGCTCACGCTCGGAAAGCACTTGGGTGCTTTTGCCGGCAACGGAATTCCCCAGCGCACTACCACCGCGGACCAAATTACGAGGCCCAGCCTGTATTTTTGCGAGTGTGTGTGTGCGCCAGGTGTCCCTTTGACGAGCCGCGGAATGTTGCATCTGATCAATGAGTGCGAGAGAGATGGACGATTCCGAGGCGGCTTGGCAAAGCCGAGTGGTCTCCTTTGACGTGCCGCATCTGCCCAATGAGTGCGAGAGAGAGAGACGACAAAACAGCGTATCGACCAATCCAAGATGAGCCCTGCTCCCCGTTTACGGCCGTTCTTTCCCGGGCTCACGCTCGGAAAGCACTTGGGTGCTTTTGCCGGCAACGGAATTCCCCAGCGCACTACCACCGCGGACCAAATTACGAGGCCCAGCCTGTATTTTTGCGAGTGTGTGTGTGCGCCAGGTGTCCCTTTGACGAGCCGCGGAATGTTGCATCTGATCAATGAGTGCGAGAGAGATGGACGATTCCGAGGCGGCTTGGCAAAGCCGAGTGGTCTCCTTTGACGTGCCGCATCTGCCCAATGAGTGCGAGAGAGAGAGACGACAAAACAGCGTATCGACCAATCCAAGATGAGCCCTGCTCCCCGTTTACGGCCGTTCTTTCCCGGGCTCACGCTCGGAAAGCACTTGGGTGCTTTTGCCGGCAACGGAATTCCCCAGCGCACTACCACCGCGGACCAAATTACGAGGCCCAGCCTGTATTTTTGCGAGTGTGTGTGTGCGCCAGGTGTCCCTTTGACGAGCCGCGGAATGTTGCATCTGATCAATGAGTGCGAGAGAGATGGACGATTCCGAGGCGGCTTGGCAAAGCCGAGTGGTCTCCTTTGACGTGCCGCATCTGCCCAATGAGTGCGAGAGAGAGAGACGACAAAACAGCGTATCGACCAATCCAAGATGAGCCCTGCTCCCCGTTTACGGCCGTTCTTTCCCGGGCTCACGCTCGGAAAGCACTTGGGTGCTTTTGCCGGCAACGGAATTCCCCAGCGCACTACCACCGCGGACCAAATTACGAGGCCCAGCCTGTATTTTTGCGAGTGTGTGTGTGCGCCAGGTGTCCCTTTGACGAGCCGCGGAATGTTGCATCTGATCAATGAGTGCGAGAGAGATGGACGATTCCGAGGCGGCTTGGCAAAGCCGAGTGGTCTCCTTTGACGTGCCGCATCTGCCCAATGAGTGCGAGAGAGAGAGACGACAAAACAGCGTATCGACCAATCCAAGATGAGCCCTGCTCCCCGTTTACGGCCGTTCTTTCCCGGGCTCACGCTCGGAAAGCACTTGGGTGCTTTTGCCGGCAACGGAATTCCCCAGCGCACTACCACCGCGGACCAAATTACGAGGCCCAGCCTGTATTTTTGCGAGTGTGTGTGTGCGCCAGGTGTCCCTTTGACGAGCCGCGGAATGTTGCATCTGATCAATGAGTGCGAGAGAGATGGACGATTCCGAGGCGGCTTGGCAAAGCCGAGTGGTCTCCTTTGACGTGCCGCATCTGCCCAATGAGTGCGAGAGAGAGAGACGACAAAACAGCGTATCGACCAATCCAAGATGAGCCCTGCTCCCCGTTTACGGCCGTTCTTTCCCGGGCTCACGCTCGGAAAGCACTTGGGTGCTTTTGCCGGCAACGGAATTCCCCAGCGCACTACCACCGCGGACCAAATTACGAGGCCCAGCCTGTATTTTTGCGAGTGTGTGTGTGCGCCAGGTGTCCCTTTGACGAGCCGCGGAATGTTGCATCTGATCAATGAGTGCGAGAGAGATGGACGATTCCGAGGCGGCTTGGCAAAGCCGAGTGGTCTCCTTTGACGTGCCGCATCTGCCCAATGAGTGCGAGAGAGAGAGACGACAAAACAGCGTATCGACCAATCCAAGATGAGCCCTGCTCCCCGTTTACGGCCGTTCTTTCCCGGGCTCACGCTCGGAAAGCACTTGGGTGCTTTTGCCGGCAACGGAATTCCCCAGCGCACTACCACCGCGGACCAAATTACGAGGCCCAGCCTGTATTTTTGCGAGTGTGTGTGTGCGCCAGGTGTCCCTTTGACGAGCCGCGGAATGTTGCATCTGATCAATGAGTGCGAGAGAGATGGACGATTCCGAGGCGGCTTGGCAAAGCCGAGTGGTCTCCTTTGACGTGCCGCATCTGCCCAATGAGTGCGAGAGAGAGAGACGACAAAACAGCGTATCGACCAATCCAAGATGAGCCCTGCTCCCCGTTTACGGCCGTTCTTTCCCGGGCTCACGCTCGGAAAGCACTTGGGTGCTTTTGCCGGCAACGGAATTCCCCAGCGCACTACCACCGCGGACCAAATTACGAGGCCCAGCCTGTATTTTTGCGAGTGTGTGTGTGCGCCAGGTGTCCCTTTGACGAGCCGCGGAATGTTGCATCTGATCAATGAGTGCGAGAGAGATGGACGATTCCGAGGCGGCTTGGCAAAGCCGAGTGGTCTCCTTTGACGTGCCGCATCTGCCCAATGAGTGCGAGAGAGAGAGAGACGACAAAACAGCGTATCGACCAATCCAAGATGAGCCCTGCTCCCCGTTTACGGCCGTTCTTTCCCGGGCTCACGCTCGGAAAGCACTTGGGTGCTTTTGCCGGCAACGGAATTCCCCAGCGCACTACCACCGCGGACCAAATTACGAGGCCCAGCCTGTATTTTTGCGAGTGTGTGTGTGCGCCAGGTGTCCCTTTGACGAGCCGCGGAATGTTGCATCTGATCAATGAGTGCGAGAGAGATGGACGATTCCGAGGCGGCTTGGCAAAGCCGAGTGGTCTCCTTTGACGTGCCGCATCTGCCCAATGAGTGCGAGAGAGAGAGACGACAAAACAGCGTATCGACCAATCCAAGATGAGCCCTGCTCCCCGTTTACGGCCGTTCTTTCCCGGGCTCACGCTCGGAAAGCACTTGGGTGCTTTTGCCGGCAACGGAATTCCCCAGCGCACTACCACCGCGGACCAAATTACGAGGCCCAGCCTGTATTTTTGCGAGTGTGTGTGCGCGCCAGGTGTCCCTTTGACGAGCCGCGGAATGTTGCATCTGATCAATGAGTGCGAGAGAGATGGACGATTCCGAGGCGGCTTGGCAAAGCCGAGTGGTCTCCTTTGACGTGCCGCATCTGCCCAATGAGTGCGAGAGAGAGAGACGACAAAACAGCGTATCGACCAATCCAAGATGAGCCCTGCTCCCCGTTTACGGCCGTTCTTTCCCGGGCTCACGCTCGGAAAGCACTTGGGTGCTTTTGCCGGCAACGGAATTCCCCAGCGCACTACCACCGCGGACCAAATTACGAGGCCCAGCCTGTATTTTTGCGAGTGTGTGTGCGCGCCAGGTGTCCCTTTGACGAGCCGCGGAATGTTGCATCTGATCAATGAGTGCGAGAGAGATGGACGATTCCGAGGCGGCTTGGCAAAGCCGAGTGGTCTCCTTTGACGTGCCGCATCTGCCCAATGAGTGCGAGAGAGAGAGACGACAAAACAGCGTATCGACCAATCCAAGATGAGCCCTGCTCCCCGTTTACGGCCGTTCTTTCCCGGGCTCACGCTCGGAAAGCACTTGGGTGCTTTTGCCGGCAACGGAATTCCCCAGCGCACTACCACCGCGGACCAAATTACGAGGCCCAGCCTGTATTTTTGCGAGTGTGTGTGTGCGCCAGGTGTCCCTTTGACGAGCCGCGGAATGTTGCATCTGATCAATGAGTGCGAGAGAGATGGACGATTCCGAGGCGGCTTGGCAAAGCCGAGTGGTCTCCTTTGACGTGCCGCATCTGCCCAATGAGTGCGAGAGAGAGAGACGACAAAACAGCGTATCGACCAATCCAAGATGAGCCCTGCTCCCCGTTTACGGCCGTTCTTTCCCGGGCTCACGCTCGGAAAGCACTTGGGTGCTTTTGCCGGCAACGGAATTCCCCAGCGCACTACCACCGCGGACCAAATTACGAGGCCCAGCCTGTATTTTTGCGAGTGTGTGTGTGCGCCAGGTGTCCCTTTGACGAGCCGCGGAATGTTGCATCTGATCAATGAGTGCGAGAGAGATGGACGATTCCGAGGCGGCTTGGCAAAGCCGAGTGGTCTCCTTTGACGTGCCGCATCTGCCCAATGAGTGCGAGAGAGAGAGACGACAAAACAGCGTATCGACCAATCCAAGATGAGCCCTGCTCCCCGTTTACGGCCGTTCTTTCCCGGGCTCACGCTCGGAAAGCACTTGGGTGCTTTTGCCGGCAACGGAATTCCCCAGCGCACTACCACCGCGGACCAAATTACGAGGCCCAGCCTGTATTTTTGCGAGTGTGTGTGTGCGCCAGGTGTCCCTTTGACGAGCCGCGGAATGTTGCATCTGATCAATGAGTGCGAGAGAGATGGACGATTCCGAGGCGGCTTGGCAAAGCCGAGTGGTCTCCTTTGACGTGCCGCATCTGCCCAATGAGTGCGAGAGAGAGAGACGACAAAACAGCGTATCGACCAATCCAAGATGAGCCCTGCTCCCCGTTTACGGCCGTTCTTTCCCGGGCTCACGCTCGGAAAGCACTTGGGTGCTTTTGCCGGCAACGGAATTCCCCAGCGCACTACCACCGCGGACCAAATTACGAGGCCCAGCCTGTATTTTTGCGAGTGTGTGTGTGCGCCAGGTGTCCCTTTGACGAGCCGCGGAATGTTGCATCTGATCAATGAGTGCGAGAGAGATGGACGATTCCGAGGCGGCTTGGCAAAGCCGAGTGGTCTCCTTTGACGTGCCGCATCTGCCCAATGAGTGCGAGAGAGAGAGACGACAAAACAGCGTATCGACCAATCCAAGATGAGCCCTGCTCCCCGTTTGCGGCCGTTCTTTCCCGGGCTCACGCTCGGAAAGCACTTGGGTGCTTTTGCCGGCAACGGAATTCCCCAGCGCACTACCACCGCGGACCAAATTACGAGGCCCAGCCTGTATTTTTGCGAGTGTGTGTGTGCGCCAGGTGTCCCTTTGACGAGCCGCGGAATGTTGCATCTGATCAATGAGTGCGAGAGAGATGGACGATTCCGAGGCGGCTTGGCAAAGCCGAGTGGTCTCCTTTGACGTGCCGCATCTGCCCAATGAGTGCGAGAGAGAGAGACGACAAAACAGCGTATCGACCAATCCAAGATGAGCCCTGCTCCCCGTTTACGGCCGTTCTTTCCCGGGCTCACGCTCGGAAAGCACTTGGGTGCTTTTGCCGGCAACGGAATTCCCCAGCGCACTACCACCGCGGACCAAATTACGAGGCCCAGCCTGTATTTTTGCGAGTGTGTGTGTGCGCCAGGTGTCCCTTTGACGAGCCGCGGAATGTTGCATCTGATCAATGAGTGCGAGAGAGATGGACGATTCCGAGGCGGCTTGGCAAAGCCGAGTGGTCTCCTTTGACGTGCCGCATCTGCCCAATGAGTGCGAGAGAGAGAGACGACAAAACAGCGTATCGACCAATCCAAGATGAGCCCTGCTCCCCGTTTGCGGCCGTTCTTTCCCGGGCTCACGCTCGGAAAGCACTTGGGTGCTTTTGCCGGCAACGGAATTCCCCAGCGCACTACCACCGCGGACCAAATTACGAGGCCCAGCCTGTATTTTTGCGAGTGTGTGTGCGCGCCAGGTGTCCCTTTGACGAGCCGCGGAATGTTGCATCTGATCAATGAGTGCGAGAGAGATGGACGATTCCGAGGCGGCTTGGCAAAGCCGAGTGGTCTCCTTTGACGTGCCGCATCTGCCCAATGAGTGCGAGAGAGAGAGACGACAAAACAGCGTATCGACCAATCCAAGATGAGCCCTGCTCCCCGTTTACGGCCGTTCTTTCCCGGGCTCACGCTCGGAAAGCACTTGGGTGCTTTTGCCGGCAACGGAATTCCCCAGCGCACTACCACCGCGGACCAAATTACGAGGCCCAGCCTGTATTTTTGCGAGTGTGTGTGCGCGCCAGGTGTCCCTTTGACGAGCCGCGGAATGTTGCATCTGATCAATGAGTGCGAGAGAGATGGACGATTCCGAGGCGGCTTGGCAAAGCCGAGTGGTCTCCTTTGACGTGCCGCATCTGCCCAATGAGTGCGAGAGAGAGAGACGACAAAACAGCGTATCGACCAATCCAAGATGAGCCCTGCTCCCCGTTTACGGCCGTTCTTTCCCGGGCTCACGCTCGGAAAGCACTTGGGTGCTTTTGCCGGCAACGGAATTCCCCAGCGCACTACCACCGCGGACCAAATTACGAGGCCCAGCCTGTATTTTTGCGAGTGTGTGTGCGCGCCAGGTGTCCCTTTGACGAGCCGCGGAATGTTGCATCTGATCAATGAGTGCGAGAGAGATGGACGATTCCGAGGCGGCTTGGCAAAGCCGAGTGGTCTCCTTTGACGTGCCGCATCTGCCCAATGAGTGCGAGAGAGAGAGACGACAAAACAGCGTATCGACCAATCCAAGATGAGCCCTGCTCCCCGTTTACGGCCGTTCTTTCCCGGGCTCACGCTCGGAAAGCACTTGGGTGCTTTTGCCGGCAACGGAATTCCCCAGCGCACTACCACCGCGGACCAAATTACGAGGCCCAGCCTGTATTTTTGCGAGTGTGTGTGCGCGCCAGGTGTCCCTTTGACGAGCCGCGGAATGTTGCATCTGATCAATGAGTGCGAGAGAGATGGACGATTCCGAGGCGGCTTGGCAAAGCCGAGTGGTCTCCTTTGACGTGCCGCATCTGCCCAATGAGTGCGAGAGAGAGAGACGACAAAACAGCGTATCGACCAATCCAAGATGAGCCCTGCTCCCCGTTTACGGCCGTTCTTTCCCGGGCTCACGCTCGGAAAGCACTTGGGTGCTTTTGCCGGCAACGGAATTCCCCAGCGCACTACCACCGCGGACCAAATTACGAGGCCCAGCCTGTATTTTTGCGAGTGTGTGTGCGCGCCAGGTGTCCCTTTGACGAGCCGCGGAATGTTGCATCTGATCAATGAGTGCGAGAGAGATGGACGATTCCGAGGCGGCTTGGCAAAGCCGAGTGGTCTCCTTTGACGTGCCGCATCTGCCCAATGAGTGCGAGAGAGAGAGACGACAAAACAGCGTATCGACCAATCCAAGATGAGCCCTGCTCCCCGTTTACGGCCGTTCTTTCCCGGGCTCACGCTCGGAAAGCACTTGGGTGCTTTTGCCGGCAACGGAATTCCCCAGCGCACTACCACCGCGGACCAAATTACGAGGCCCAGCCTGTATTTTTGCGAGTGTGTGTGCGCGCCAGGTGTCCCTTTGACGAGCCGCGGAATGTTGCATCTGATCAATGAGTGCGAGAGAGATGGACGATTCCGAGGCGGCTTGGCAAAGCCGAGTGGTCTCCTTTGACGTGCCGCATCTGCCCAATGAGTGCGAGAGAGAGAGACGACAAAACAGCGTATCGACCAATCCAAGATGAGCCCTGCTCCCCGTTTACGGCCGTTCTTTCCCGGGCTCACGCTCGGAAAGCACTTGGGTGCTTTTGCCGGCAACGGAATTCCCCAGCGCACTACCACCGCGGACCAAATTACGAGGCCCAGCCTGTATTTTTGCGAGTGTGTGTGCGCGCCAGGTGTCCCTTTGACGAGCCGCGGAATGTTGCATCTGATCAATGAGTGCGAGAGAGATGGACGATTCCGAGGCGGCTTGGCAAAGCCGAGTGGTCTCCTTTGACGTGCCGCATCTGCCCAATGAGTGCGAGAGAGAGAGACGACAAAACAGCGTATCGACCAATCCAAGATGAGCCCTGCTCCCCGTTTACGGCCGTTCTTTCCCGGGCTCACGCTCGGAAAGCACTTGGGTGCTTTTGCCGGCAACGGAATTCCCCAGCGCACTACCACCGCGGACCAAATTACGAGGCCCAGCCTGTATTTTTGCGAGTGTGTGTGCGCGCCAGGTGTCCCTTTGACGAGCCGCGGAATGTTGCATCTGATCAATGAGTGCGAGGGAGATGGACGATTCCGAGGCGGCTTGGCAAAGCCGAGTGGTCTCCTTTGACGTGCCGCATCTGCCCAATGAGTGCGAGAGAGAGAGACGACAAAACAGCGTATCGACCAATCCAAGATGAGCCCTGCTCCCCGTTTACGGCCGTTCTTTCCCGGGCTCACGCTCGGAAAGCACTTGGGTGCTTTTGCCGGCAACGGAATTCCCCAGCGCACTACCACCGCAGACAAATCTTGCCATTGCATGACATTATGACGAACGTTTCTGCCCTCACAAAAATTTCTCTGCAAGTATCACACCCAAACGTCCAGTAATAACCCCCTTCCCAAGAAAAAAAAAAAAAAAAAAAAAAAAAAAAAAAAAATCGGAGATATTTTGCAAATGCTGCAATCGAGATGCGCAGTTGCTTTGTCGATCTCGATATCTACCGGCAACAACGCACCTTGGAGGAAACTTTATGCAAATGGACGTATTTCAGCCAAACGGAACTATTTGCATTAATACATGAGCCCTGAGACCCATCAAACATATATGCATAGCAGGGCTCACGTCATAATGCACATAGTTTCGGTTGGCAGAAATACGTCCAAATGAGCGTCAGTGCGCGCGTATCGAAATGTCCTTTCTGTCGGTGCTGACCTTACTGGACTGTTTTGGAGGTTTATACAGAAACGAGACAAACAAAATTTGTGAGGCGAATTGTATCTAGTAGATTTACTAGTCTCTCACCGGTCCAAGCTCACCTCGCTCGGATAGCTCTTCCGAAAATTAGAGGTCGGCTTTTTTCAGAATTTGCTCCTCATTGACAGCAGCGATACACGGACTTAATGTCCAATTTTTTTACGTCCACAGACTTTTCGTCCACAATTTATCCGTCCACAGTTCTAAAACCCACACTATTGTTAAGTTCATTACCTAAACGTCCACTAAGTCAAGTCCACAAATGTAAAGTCCACTAAAATCAAATTCAAGCGTCATATATTTTAGGCCGTGTGTAAAATTATATTGACAATATCGAAATGAGAAAATTAAGAGAGAATGAGGTGTTGTTATCATAACTCATATTTTAAATGAAATGTTAATTTCTTCTTTTGATTCATATTTTCTAATTGTATTTGGTAAATACTTGGTTTCGTTTCTATCCTTGAAATTTCCGATTTAAAAGATGCCCTAAATGCACCTTCTTTTTTTTAATGAAATTGATTACTTCATTTTAAAAACATTTACATTTTTAAAACGTGGTAAATATTTGTAAAACCTTTTCCAAGCAATGGCGTCGATATGAATCTCAATGAGCCGTAGTTGTGATGAAAGAAACTATACAAAAATTAATAAAAGAGGAAGAAAACTAAGAAGCACGCAATTTTTTGTTTTTAACTTATTTGTACATCGACCCTCTTGAGTCAAATACGTCCAATTTTGAGCGTTTAGTTGCGCTTACACCACGCTGCAGCACAGTAAAAGCCCAAAACATAAAAGAATAAACTTGAATGCTTTGGAAATCATTAAATTTGACACGGAACGACTATTATATTTACAAAAAAAACACATTATACTTTCCAGTAGTACATATTTCTTTTGCATCAGTTTAAAAGGGAATAATCAATGCAGAGAGTGCAAACATTTCAAAATCATGAGTTGAAAAACGCTGACTCAACGAGTTTAAATATTAGAGCCTAACATAGAGCGGAGCGGCGTGTTAGCAGCGCAGAACGCGCACTGGCGCCTACAAACCTAACGGGATACTTCACGCATTGCGCAACGCGTGAAGTATCCCGTTAGGTTTGTAGGCGCCTATGCGCGTGTCACGCTGGTCGCCTGCCGCGCCGTAACGCTTTAAGCAACTATTTCGCGTCAGAAGCGTTGCACAGTATCCTACAAGATTGAAGGCGCACGAAATAATTAGTTAAAGAGAACTTTCAATTTTGACTGCATCTGTTACTGAAAAAAGTTTAGTTTGGTATTGGAGCGTTTCCTAGGCTCCCGCTTTGGTTTTCATCTTATCATATCCGTACGGTGTACACACGAACATATGTTGAGCGTTCACCACGTTAGTAGTGTACGCTCTTTCCGACCGTTTTGCAGCGGGTATGTTACTAATGGATCCATTTGTAATAGCCCGCACTGCTCCATGGTAATCAGCGCCATTTTTCGTGGCGGGAAGCAATCAAGAATTTTGCTGGTTAATATAAGCTACTTTTTTGCTTAACTCAAGCATTATTTTTCTTAAATCAAGAAAAAGTCAGCTTAAAGCAAGATAAAGAAAATTCTTGGCGGCAAATTCAAGAATTATCATGCTTGATCCAAGCTACTTTTTTTTTCAATGTACAGCCAACTATAAACAGAGATTTAATGTCCTTAGACAACAAGGCGATAGGGACATCCATACTGCGGCTTTCAAATTTTATGAGATTAAGGTCGAGTAGAATCCGTTTCTGCAGATCCACCCGTCAGTTCCGTGAAAATTTGTCGCCAGCACCGGGATTCGAACCCGGGAGCTATTCGTCTAGAGTCAGGCGCGCTGACCGCTAGGCCAACCTGGACGACTCACTTTACAACTTTGATGAATAATTACTTTTTTAGGCGAGGTTTAGCAACCTCCGGCGTGGAGATTACCGCGCCGAGGTCGGGGTCAAGAGTATACCTTTTTAGGCGACGCACGGAACCTATGTTTCCAATCGGCGATGCGCAGGCGATCCCAAACGAGGAGCTTCAATTCGGGCACCCCACGCATTCTAGTCAAAAGTTCTTTCAGAATCGTGCTTCTCCTCAAAGAGTTCTGTTAGAGTTCAATAGCCACGTACTGCATCACAACATTCATCAATTTTCTTTCCTCTTTCTCTCCTTGGTAGCTGGTCATGATCAAATTGGACGTATTTCTATCAAACGGAGCTAAGCGCCAATTTGAGTTCCTTTTGAGGAATTTAGAATCCCGGATAGCGCGTTCTGTCAAACGGACCGAAGCGCCATGGAAAAGCATTGCGAGTATAGGACGGAATAAGCCGGACGCCCGATTCCGCCGCCAATCCAAGCCCCCCTGTACCTTCCTCACCCTATGGCGCTTAGGTCCGTTTGATAGAAATACGTCCAATTGTCGCTGCAAATTTTCGGACAATATTACAGTACCGACTGTCTGAGCTACAGTTTTACGCAGTTAATAATTTGATTGCATTTTGCAAAAAGAAACCGAGAGCATTGCAATTTTGCAAAGATTGTGCAACTTCTTTTGTCTTGAAAGAAAAACCCGATCAGCTGTAAACAGTTTCTATTTTACACCCCCAAAAACTGTAAATTTAAGACAACAATCACCATGTTAATTTCATATTTTTGCATGATTTCAGAGTTTGCCTTGCAAAGTATGAAGTTGCACAATCTTAGCATCAATGCAATGCCCTTGGTCCCTTTTTGCAAGATGCAATCCAATTACCGTGTTTACGGTTACTGCGGGTCACTTGAGCACACGTGCTTTTCGTCAAATCAACTAAGAGAGCGCGATCAAATTTTTGGTTAAATCGACCGGAACCGTAGGTTACCCGCTCTAAGACATTTAGAGATGCAGAGGGGATTCGATTTTAAGCCTCAATTTTAAGGAGAAATATTGATGACTAAAGTGTGAAACCACGTATCGCCTTTTGCGACATTGCAGACTTCCTTTCATATCTTCTTTTTTCCATAGAAAACTAGTCAATGTAATTTCTCGAAAAGTTCTTCCAACTTTCGTCTCTTTTGGCAGAATAGCCTATGCAGATTTCAAATTACGGCGTTGGCTTGTTTTTCTTCAGACAAATAAAATAAAAGCAGAAATTTTGAAACACCGCAACGGAGCATCGTGGTCTCGCACTCTAGCCATGAATGTGTAACGTTTTTGAAAATAAATATTCATGGTGCTTAATTTGACAACCTCCGAATACTCACAGGGCATTTTTCCTTAACGTGCGTTAAAAACGTAGGTAATGCAGGTAAAGGAAGACACGTTGCACCTGTCACGACTTGGCACGTATCAGCATCAACCCCTCAGATGGGAGATTCAGAGCGCTAAGTGAATGCTCGTTGCGGTGCTCTCTTAACGCTACATCGTTTTCCCGTTCATCAAGGCGTTATTTCCCGGTTTTCCTCGTGGACCGAATTGCGTGTCAGTCACCATGAAATAAGACGGTCCCCGTCTGGAAATCGGAACTGCATTTCGTTTCATACTTCCCTGATTGAAGTAACGAGCCGAGAATTCTCTCAACCTCAGCCAATATTATTTCCTGCCTCTTTGTCTATCTATCGGTGCTTTCACGATAACTGGAATAGTTATGTCGCCGTAACACACAACACATTTTTCGGTCATATTTTTAGTAGAAATGATAATCACTCGAATTTTTTTGCATTAATCTTCAAAGGGTTAAGTATTATAACGCTTTCTAATGATTTATTGCTCTACTTCTCAATTAATATTATGAGAATCCCGAAAATGTGTTGTCTGTTACGCGGTAAAAAGTCAGCGTAACGGACAGCACATTTTCGGCCATTAATATATTAAAATTGAAAAGTAGAGCAATAAATCTTTGAAAAGCAATATAACACGTAACCATGTGTAGATTAATGCAAAAAAAAGTCGAGAGATTATCATTACTACTAAAAATATGACCGAAAAATGTGTTGTCTGTTACGGCGACAAAACTATTCCAGTTATCGTGAAACCGCACCCCTATACGCTTTTTAGTATAAAAGTGTATCTAGTATCCTACTGTAAAACGGGGACCCTGCATTCTCGATCTAAGCGATGTATTCAGGTGAGGCGTGAGGTGAAAGATAAGTTCGAAGATGAGTAATTTCTTTTTCCTTAGGATGATTAATAAGCAACATTATGAGCAATTCATTAGTAGTCCATCATTTTCACCCCTTGTCTCTGAGATGCACATGTCTCAACCAATAGGATCCCTTCTTATTTCCTTCATCTTCTCTCTTTGTCTATCAATGTCAATAGAGAGCCCGAATTTCAAGGTATTCTAGTGCGAGGTCTCCGTATTTTACTGTCCCCGCTTCCACAAGCCTGCGGACGATTCAAGGACATTTTAGATTTTCGAAGCTCCAGCACTCAACCCTCAAATTCGTCTTGTTGCTAGTTGCGGAGTAACGTCTTAAGCTAATTGTTTGACGATAAAAATAAAAATCTCATACATGCAATGACCGTCATCTCTTCTTGATTCATACGAGCTTTGTGCAGCCTGAGATTACTGAGCAGAAACAATTAGAAATTGGCTCCTCCAGTGACCATTTTCTCGGAATGAGACTCTAGAGGTTCCCTGGTAAAAATGGCAAGTGCTCTGATCAGTAGCACTTGCCTTTGGAACAGACCTAAGCACTGATGTCAGTGCTGCCGGGCGCTGATCTGCTACCTCAGTGTTAGGTCTGTTCCAAAGGCAAGTGCCTCTGATGTAAGTGGCACTGACCTAAGTGTCTCAGACGTAAGCGGAGTGGAAACTCCCAGAAATACTGTACAGGCAAAAATTTCGTTAATTACCGATCTGCCAGGTACGTTAAAGTCACTATTTGACGATCAGGGAGGGCTGCTGTGAGTTTTCAGTCCCAAGCAAGTATCACAATCTTCAGGGGACATCGCTAGTTCCCATGCGGTCTCCAATCTAAGTACTAACTACGCCCGACGTAACTTAACTTCGGTGATCGTCCTAGCGATTGAACCACTACACTACCTGCGCGTATACGTGTTAGGGGCTTAATTTTACCATTTCAGGGCCCCCCATTGGGGTAATTTTGCCAGCAAATGGTGATTTTGTCTTTGAATGTGAATCCGATACTTAATTTTTCTATTATTCTTTTTTAATCAATCAACATGTAAATGAAGTTTTGTAAGTTACGTTTCTTTGAAAAAAAAAATGGATCGCACTAAAATTCAAAATTAAAGCTAATGATGCAAAAAAAAATAATGAAAGTTGAAATTATACAAAAAATATAAATTAGCAGATACAAAAATTGAAAGTAAAGGAGTAAAAAAGTTAGAAAAGAATTGAAAATAAAGTAGGAAAATTTTAAAAAAAATTGAGACTGAAACATTTTAAAAAACAGTTAAAACTGAAAAAAATTAAAACCAAATTTAAAACTATTTTTTTTATAAAAAAATAATAATGCTTAAATAAATATATCTAAATACATATTTTAGCGGTGATAATATTTTTATCGATCTCATTTTTTGTTGTGTTTTAATTATTTAAGTGCCATCTTAAACGAAGAGGGTAAAACAAATTATTCAAGAGTGTGGCTACTTAAACTAGTTTTCCTTCCCTCTTAGAAAATCCCACCTTCTACAAAATATGCCTCTCTGAAAGATAAAGTTTGTGGTCCCCGTGTTCCGAGGAAATATTCCCCCACGAAAATGAAGTAGAGTGGGGGAAGGGGGAGCCATCTCTACTTTTTGGGAGTGAGTGCGGTTCGATTAAGATTGATGTCAGAGACTTACCCTCTGAACCAAGTCCTGACCTCAGTCCCGCTTACCTCAGAGACATTCTCTGCACTTAGGTAAGTCTTTCTCCCGACGTCAGTGCCTCTTACCTCAGTGCTGACTTCTTGGATAAGTGCTTTAACACTTACGTCAGAGAAAACTGAACTGACCTCAGAGCAAATTGCACTGACCTCAGTGGAAAATTCACTGACCTAACACTTGCCATTTTTACCAGGGTTACTAATAAATGCTATTTCTATCGAATACTAAAATTCTGGTTTTCAATCGGGTATGCTGATCATTGAAATGTATTGATTAGAAAAGGCCATAGAAAAAGGAGACGAAAGGAAAATGGAGCAATCCTCTATTGGTGGAAGCGGGTTGTTATTGTATAGACATACGTGGAAAATAATTAAATTACCATACGGTCCCTTGTGGATCGCCGTTTATTAGTCCATTACCTACTTTCGCTATCGTCCATCTCATCTATGCCCGTTTCGATCGACAAAGTCGTGAATTGATCGACAAACCCGTGAATCGTTCGACAAAAGCCTTGAATTGATCGACAAAAGCCGTGAATTTGTCGGCAAATGCGTGATTTGATCGACAAACCCGTGAATGGATCGATAAACCAGTGAACAGATATCGACAAACCCGTGAGTTGATCGGCAATATAGCCCGTGCATCGATCGAATTTTGTCGACGGAATCGGTGTCGATTGATTCTCGTCGATCGACTCAAGTTTTCATTTTTCGATCCAATCATGTCGATCGAATGGACACGGGTGTTTTTAAATTAACTGTCGATCGAATCGGTGTCGATTGATTCACGTCGATCGATGGACGTTTTCATTTTTCGATCGATTCATGTCGATCGAATGGACACCGGTTTTATAATAATGTGTCGATCGAATCGGCGTCGATCGATTAATGCCAATCGAATCCATACCCTCCCCCTTTCCACCTGTAGGATCGCTCCATTTTCCCTATTTCTTCCTCGTCTGTTCCTTTGTCTATCAATTTCAATAATCAGCTCACAGTCTAACTTATTTTTGTACCAACAAAGGTTTTCAAATGCATTTTATTTGACCATGAGATGAGGTGCAAATTTAAGTACATGCTATTGGTTGAAACAGGTGGTTTTCATAGAAAAAGGGGAAAGTGATAGACTGACCATGGAATCTCTCAGGAGTTGAAGTTAATTAGTCTACTACTTACTTTCTTTGTCCATCGCAACCATCCGCTCCCACCAACAGGATCGCTCCATTTTCCTTTTGTCATTCATGTCAGGGTTGCTGCAGTCAGAGAAAACTGGAAAACTTCAGGGAAAATGACGAAAATTTCAGGGAAAATTTGTTAAATCACCTTCATTTGCTCTCTAGAATGGGTTTGAGGTTTCGAACAACAAATGCTTGAAAACTATTTTCAATTATGCCTTCTTAACCATCCGTCACATCTTCAACTGTCAGGAAATTCCGCCAAAATGTGCCAGGGAAAGGAGGGACATGTCAAGGAATTTTATTTTCTAAATCCTGTGGCAACCCTACCATGTCTATCATTTTGTCTACCCATTTCAATAATGAGCCAGGAGCTTGACAAAGATCACTCCGCCGAAAAATGTAGCCGACGGTGAGAAACTGGTCTCTTTTGATTTGAATTTCGGCGGGGCGTGGAGCCGGCGCGAGCGTGCCTCGAAAGACAATAGCCGAAGGAGTAAGACGAGTGAGGCTCGAGGGGATAGTGACACTAATTCGTCGCCTGCCTTACATACAACGGCGTAACTAAATTTAGAGATGATCCCGGGAAATCATTGAGTAGTATGGACGACAGGGGTCATCGCCGGATGTAGTTACGTCGTTATGCGAGGAAGGCGACGAATTGTAAGTCGCGGTCCCGAACATAACGTCTTGTCGCGCGACCAAATAATTTGCCCGACATGACGCAACAGAGTATGAAATGCCAGAGGCGACCCGTTGCCAGGTCGCCGCGGAAAAATGTGGCCGGACCCGCCGGACGACGGAATCGGAGAGCGGTCGTAATGCCGTCGCAGTGCTGCCATTTCCCGGAATTAATTTCGGAATTCGGAACTTTTTAAGTAATCGGAACTTTTCCCGGAATCTTCTGAATTCCCAGAATTTTCAGCTATTTGCGGAATTTCCTCGAAATTTGCGGTTTTTCGTCAGTTTGACCATTAACTTGGTCAAATTTAGGGACTTTTTGATCAAATTTGACGATCTTCGAAACAAAATCCAGGTGTGTTTTGGAAATTTCCTCGGAACTTTCACAAATCGGAATATGTCTCCAAAAATCGGAATTATTTCGGAATCTTTTGATGAAATAAGATGGCAGCGCTGTGCCGTCGGTTGTCACTCGATTGGGAGACGGAGCCCGAGGCAGAACTCGTAACTCGGTCGTAAAGCCAAGCCAGATGCGGAACAGAGACACTCACGGCAATGATACCCACATTATTCGGACGCATTAGATCTATTCCGTTGCACTCGCGGAGAACGCCACATGAACGTCCCAGCGTTGCAGGGTTCCTTATGATATAATGTCACCTTCCACCAAGCACGCAGCCGGAGGGGTAGGTTAGAGTGCCTTTATAGGGAGAGTATGGGCAACTAGAAAATTTGGAGGTTAGGTTTGATCAGGTGATGTACCTCTTGGGGCCCAAAAGGGGAGCCAACCTATGAACTCGAATTATCCGGTGGTACAAATTTTCGCATCTCAACTATTTACACTGATCAAAAATTATGAAAGCACGTGCACAACTTTGATTTCGCTTACATTTTCTCAGTTTTAAAGTTTTAATCTCTAAAGACGCTTGTTTGTAATGCGCTGTCGGCCATATTGAGTAAGCTTCCAAATGAATAGGTTGGCAGTGGCGCTTTTCGAGTGATTTTCGTTTTTCACGTTGTCGCCCTTTTGGGCCCTAAGAGCTTCATAAATCGAGTTGTCCATACTCTCCCCATAAAGGTACTCTAGGGTAGGTGGGTTTTGAGGGCTCAAGCTCCCCCTTTCGAAAGCCAAAAAAGAAGAGGAAAAGACAGAAAATAGGAAAGGACAAGAAAGGAGGAAGTGTGAACCCGTAAGAGACAATACATTTCCTTTTTTCAAGCATCAAGTTGTTTCAACTAATGCAAATTCTGTCCTTTGATTACAGCAGCAGCAACTGCTGTTGCATATGAATGTTTAAAACCATCACGAAATGGTAGCTTCATTACAACTTTAAAATAGGCGTAAAGTAGGGGATCTTTCTCAAAAAATGTCCGAGGTAGGACGTTCGAACCTTCTCCTTTTGGGGAGGGAAGGCAAACCCCCTTCCTTTACCAACCAACCCCCCCACCCATAAAATCTTGGGTTAGTGCCTGGCTCCCCCCGAAAGATGGACCTGAAGAAAAAATGCCCTAATGTCAAGATTTAATCATGGACTTCTATTTTTCTACTCGGCGTTAAAGTCTCCGAAGATACTTGTTGGACCGTCCTGCCTATTGCTGTCATTTCCCGAGTATTTTTCATTCTTTCGAATTACTGGGTTACGAGGTCTCATCAGTGGTGCAAACATGAAATAAAATATTCATCTGAGTTACAGATGGTACACCTTGAAAACCCTGCACTACAATCTGATCTGCAGTGTAAACGTTACTTTCGGAAGTTAACGTATAGATTCCTCTGATCATGACTCATAACCAAACAGCTAACTAATTGGTTCAACAAGGAACCCCTAGACAAAGTGCAAATTTAAGCAGCATGATGTATGTACTCTCATCAAAATTTCACGTATCATTATTTCTACAGCAAAATTACTGAAAGCAACTCTAAAAAAGATATTAACGTTTTTCGATGCATTAAGTCTAACTTTCCGGACTTTCCGCTCATTAAAAAAGTAACGACTTGATCTCCTAGATCTCCTCAAGATAAAATCTATTTCAGTTAAATTGCACCGCCTACTTTGAATACTTGTAGACTGAGGTATTTCCTCCCATAGGCTAGTCAAAATACATATTATCCAAAAGCTTGTGCGCCTTTTTTTTTTTTTTTTTTTTTTTTTTTTTTTTTTTTTTTTTTTTTTTTTTTTTTTTTTAATTCAATCCGCAACTTTATCTGGCATATCAACAAAATTTTGAGATGAAAAAAACTTGGCAATAGACAAATGCTTATAAGTCGTTTCGCGTTAGCTCGCCAGTAATGTGCGACGCCAGAAATAACTGTATGCGCAAGCCAACGACTAAGTAAAATAATATTCCTCAGCGATTTAGCTGCGAAATTCTCCTCGGCAGGATCCAGCATTATTAGCTGTCACACTGGAGCGATTATACATAAACTCATCATGCAAAGTTGGAGTCGTTTTTTTTTCTCTGTGATGCTGTGAATAAACTTAAGGAAAGCTTTAAGCTAGAGTTTGAACGCATTCATTCAGTCTCCGTTGCGGTTGGCTTGTCCTTTAAGTCTCAATAAGGCAGCGGCAGCCTTTTCAGGTACTATTCTAAGATATACTTTTAGATAAAGATCTACAAATATATCCTTAAAAAAGAATCAAAATCTGGAAAAAAAAATAAACAAATAAAATCGAGTGTCAACAAGCAGATATGAGAGACGTAATCGGGCCTCGTTTTTTCACTCTTCTCCCGAATATCTGTGCGACACCTCATTGGCAGCATACTCGTGGAGTGGAGCATTGGCAATGCGTAAACATGCAATGCTGCATTGCGAGTTCACGTCTCACGCCATCACGCCTTCAATTTTTTGTACGCAACACGGACATCCATCAAGTACGAATAGTCGTATCTCTGCGCCGTCATCAAGGCGCGCCTTTTCCCTCACTGTATTTCCATATTGTGTTGATTCCGTTTGTCTTATTTGTGGTACCTAATGCTTTAAAGACTACGTTAGAAACACAGCCGAGGGTAGGAGAGGCGCACCCGCCCTCGTATTTTAACTTTTCTACCAAACCGGAGCGACACCTCACTGGCACACTAGAGCGGAGCATTGCGAGTTCACGTCTCACGCCATCGCGCCTTCAATTTTTTGTACGCAACACGGACATCCATCAAGTGCGAATAGTCGTATCTCTGCGCCGTCTCAAAACTGGTCCTTTTCCTTGCTCTATTTCCATATAACTTGAAGGGTGCGCTTGATACAATATTCCGAGTGTAACTTTTCGCGTTAAAATGTCCTCTAGGATGGGTATTCCACCTAACTGTTCGCTGCGTTATCTAATTAATTGAATAATATTCATATGATTATATAAGTATGTATCGTCGTTCATAATTGGACGTATTTCTGTCTAACGGAACTATGTGCATTACGACGTGAGCCCTGTTCTGTATATATTCTAATGGGTCTCAGGGCTCATGTCTTAATGAACATAGTTCCGTTTGGCAGAAATACGTCAAATTATGTAGTTTCTGCATAGGTTTTTAAGCTTTCGGCCGAAGAGAGGTGTTTTTTGCTTTTTGATTATTTGAACCCGCAGGTAGCATGCGGAAGTGGTATAGAGTCTTGCCGCGATTTAACTTTTCAGCTCTCCGATTCAAGATGACAGACAAGTGCGGTGCCTCAGCATCAATTCTGATTAACTTAATTCACTAATTCATTGTGCGTAAGATATGATATAAATCAATTTTCCAAAATTGAACTCGCTGAAGATAGCATAGTTTCCGTGAATTTCACTGCCAAGGAAAAAGATACAGCGTATTTTATCATATGATCGCTTCTCAGTTTACTGGGTTTTTTTTGCCGTTCGGAATTAGGGTTCGACTTCAGTATTGCTTGAAGATACGCGTGCTTCGTTTACGAGGTTACTTATGGTTGCGGCTTTAATCGGGCGATTTTAAAGAATCTTGAATAAAAATCAATAGAATAACCCGGAAATAGAATATTGCAATTGACAATGATAAGCCACCGTATAAGATAAAAAATACGGCAAATACCTAAAATTATGTAATTTTTACAAATTTTAAGGGAGATTACCAATTTTAAAAGTTTCAAAACCTGCAAAATTTTTCATTCTGGTATTTTTTATATTATCTAGAGGCAGGTCTATTTCAAAAGTTATTTCGTCAGATTCTACTTGAGATTTGTTAAAATTTCTTTTATAATGATGACATGGGTCGTGTTCATAGTCGTTCCTTAACTGGACCACATTTGGCAATTTGGACCTATAATTTCTAGGTCATCGGTAAAAACACGTATGTGCATAGGGAACTCAATAGTACATACGTTGTTTCAAAACCGAGTCAGATGTTGTCGTTCCTAATTTCAAAATGTAGTTCAACTGTTAATACTTCCGATGGAATCCTTAAGGAGCCCCCCAATGAAAGGAGCTATTCAAGGAACGATAGCGAACGCGGCCTTTTGTCTCACTGCTTTCGCTCAAAATTTGCGCAAAAGATACGGAAATATATCAGTTCTGCCGTACTAAGGAAGAGCGTCGTATGAACATTCGAGAGTTGCCAAATTTCCCTCTATAAAATGTTTATATATGAGGAAAGTTATGGATATTCTCCCTTGAAACTCTCAGAAACTTCAGATAAAATTGCAAACAAAATTGCCTATAAAATTGGAAGGAAAATATTATTAAGTTTACTGGGAAATTCGTGTTTTATCAAAGGAAATTTGGCAACGCCTGAGGGCTCGTGCGACGTTTTTCCTTAGCACGGCAGAGTTGCTGTTAAATCCGGGCAATTCCTTTTCCTGACACGCCCCAAGTTCCATAAGAATGACTCTTCACTATGGCTCATCAGATAATCGAAATTTTTGGTTTTAACATTGAATACGGTTCAAATATGCGGCGAGTGGCTTTGAATTCATATTCCGGGCAAAGCCACCGCGGAGCGAGTGGTCAAAGCCGGTTGTGGTCTGTGGCACTACGCGGAGCGGAGGGGGGGGGGGGGTCAGGGGGGCTCATTCTGCATTCCACAGGTTTCTGATCCCCTGCTCCATGCTGCGTGGCTCACTTTCCCTACTTCCACTTCCGGCTCAGATCAGATGATGTCACCTCACAGAAAATGTTCCCTATATGTTTACTGATGAACCAGGGGGGCGATCCAGGCCGCTCTTTGCCCATGGGAAAATTGCCGTGCTAAGGAAGAACGACGCATGAGCCATTAGACGTTGCCAAGTTTCCTTCGATAAAAACCGACTTTACTGGGAAAATTTTTCAGTATTACTCTCCGAAATTTTCAGACAATTTTTTACGAAATTCATTCTAAAGTATCTGAAAATTTCGAGGAAAAATACGCATGAATGTCGTCAAAAATACATGTTTCATCGAGGGAAATTTGGCAACTCTCGAGTGTTCATACGGCGTTTTTCCTTAGCACGGCAGAAAAGATCTCAGGAATGGAGCTCTTGCATGTCTCATGGATTGGCGACTCAAGCACCGCTCGTGTAAAATTTCGAGGGAAGTACAATTGTGCCATTGGTTTTTTCTCTGAAACGAATCCTCTTGGGGGTCCATTGAGGTTAAAATTTGTCATACTCTTCAATTTAGATGCAATCAATTTCGGAGAATTCACGTCAATTGCGCGACCACAGAGACATTTGTCCACTCTTTTGGGGCCTAAGGTGCGCCGATTTTGGATTTTTAGGCGTCGCCTCCAAGGGAAATTTTCCGTTCTTCTCAAGTTTGATGCAATGGAATTGCAATTCGGTCGGAAACCTCGACTTTCAGGATCATGACCCCCCCCCTCTACCTCCCCTCAGAGGGAGCTGGGGGAGGGGGAGATTCCAGAACCATGAAATTTTGGTCGTGTTATTCAACTCCTCAGTTCCTGATTCCGTGCGGGCTAAAACAACCGAGAAAAAAAACCTGGTACGCATGGAAAATTATTAGAGTAACAACCTGTATAAAGCATGTGCGGAGAATGACAGATAGTAGGTTGCCCAGAAAGGTATTTGATTGGGTTCCTCCCGGAAGAAGGCGGCGTGGACGTCCAGTAAAAGGTTGGCGGGAGGGAGTGGAGGGGGAGATCAGACGGTGTAATCTGCCCGATGATTTGTGGGAGGATCGATTCCGATGGCGATTTGGAGTCGCAGAGCGCTCTAGTGCGCTGAGATAGCGGCTTGAAATGTATATACCTGCATAAAGCCTAACGCCTGAGGCGCGAAGCGCTTCGGACCCTAGTGTATTATTGTATCTCTTCATTCAATTCTATGAAAATCTTCATATCAAAGTCTGCAATACTTGTTTGTTGACTGTGTTATAGGCTGCACGGGTCATATGAGGCGCTCAAATACGGGACTCTGTTGGACGGACTAGCGGACCTGACAGGCGGAATCACAGAAAGCATCAATTTGCGTCAAGACCCCACCTCCTGCAGTCGCATCCTCACCAAACTCCTCGACATGACCTCTTTAGTCACCTGTTCCGTCCAAACCCCACAACAGGTACGATTTTCAATAGTCGAGCAACATTTTACAATAAGGAACTACTGTAGGTGTGCCTCATTTTACGAACAACAAAATAATGTTCAATTAGTTCCCCTATGCAATTAAGTGATTTCACGGATGAACTAGAAAGTGGAGTTCCAAATGGGCTTTTAAACTTTTGCTGGAGCAAAAATAAGAGTTGTTTCTCGTAGAAAATGTCTCAAAAACTACCGTGAGCGCATCGGCAAATTCAAGGGTTGCATGTGAATTCGTAGTGGTTTTTCACGGGTAACACGGGGCCACGGGCCCCCTTCGGGGCCCGGGCCCCGGTACCAGGGACCCAGTCCCAGTATCCCCCCCCCCCTTGTGGCGGGCCAGCCTTCATGCACGCTGGGCTTATCGATTTCCATTGACATTTTTGCAGTGGTGAATGCATAGCTGAAGTGCGCTACAGCTAGAATTGTATATAGCAAATGGATAATTTTTATAGGGGGATTATACCTAAACATGTGGTTAGAAATGGAAACAAAATAATATGAACTATGCAAAACGATAATCCGGGTATCGGAACTTGGCCGTTATGAAAACGCCTTCAAATGCGGCGTGATACCTCACACATTCCGGAGAGTTCAAATAGTTGTATCATTGCGCCGTAAGAATGTGACGGAAGATTTAAATGGAGATAGCCGCCATGCACGCTGGGCTGTTCGATTTCCTTTGACATTTTTACAGTGGTGAATGCATAGCTGAAGTGCGCTCCAGCTAGAATTGTATTTAGCAAATGGGTGGTTTTCCACGAGGATTAAAAATAAACGAGTGGTACGGAGTATAACAAAAGAATATGAACGATGCAAAACGATAATCCGAGTATCGGAACTTGCCTGCTTTGAAAACGCCTTCAAATGCGGCGTGATACCTCACGCATTCCGGAGAGTTCAAATAGTTGTATCATTGCGCCGTAAGAACGTGACGGAAGATTTAAATGGAAATAGCCTTCATGCAGGCTCGCCACATCCCATCTCTGGCCTTGGTACCAGTTTTAAGGTCCGGGCCCCAAGCACGGAGGGGGGGGGGGATCCGAGGGGCATCCCCCGAGAAATTTTAGAATTTATACGACTAATCGGACGCATTTGAAGCTTCCATAAAGAATTTTTCCATCAATTTCTGCGGAATCATTATGTTTTTTTTTTTGTTTTTTTTTTTTTTTTCTACTTTCAGCACAAAATACTTGCGAATTGTTGCATTCAAAACATCTGGAAAATTTTTATTTTTTGTTCGGGGGGGCATATGATACTATTTTCAGTTATAAGAGGGCCAGGCCCCCCTGGACTCCCCCTTCGTTTGTCTATGGCAAGGGAGTTGATCCATGAGCCATTGAAGTCGAGGATGCCCAGACTGGAGACTCTTAGCATCTGACGACGGAAGAAAATGAAACGCAGTTACTAAAAATATCCCTCTGTGCTGAAAATCTTGAAAATAGATAGAACTTTTCCAAGAAGTATACATCTTTGAAAATTCAAGAAGAATTCTACAGTGCCCCAGCGTGTTTCTGAAAATCTATTCACCTTTTGCGAAATTTTTAGGGAAAATTTTTCACTTTTTCTTACGAAACAAGGGTTGCATGTGAATTCGTAGTGGTTTTTCACGGGTAACACGGGCCCCGGTACCAGGGACCCAGTATCCCCCCCCCCCCTTGTGGCGGGCTTGTGTATAGAGACCTGTAAAGATCGTCGGCCCCACGATTTTCGGAGGTAATCGATGTGTGAAGGAAATCGATGGAGAAAAAACATAAAGAGGAAGAATAAGTATCGGATTTACCGGGGAGCACGAATATTTAGATATCGCGCGTCCGCTTTAATTTCGCCTTCAATTTTTCTGTATTGGCAGCAAACATACCTGGGAGCGCCAATAGTTATCTTTCCGGAAAACAGAATTAAATCGCACCTGGAGGCTTCAATTGAACGACGTTATTAACCTAATGAAGTTCGCCTTCGGTTTTCTGCATAGGCAACAAACATACCGAAGGGCGCGACTAATATCTATTCGAATAATACGTACTTTTTTGGCTTCGTGAACTTCGATTGAACCGATAAACGACGTTTTGAATCCATCATTGGCTATCGTCCTAGCTCGATGTTGTGCTTTACCATATTTTTTTTTTCTTTTTTTAATTCTTTTTCCCATGGGGAAAACTTCTGGACTCGTTTTTTGTTGGAAGATGTCTTCCAAAAACTCCTTTTCCTATTTTACTTTTGCCAAACCTCTCCCTCGCAGCTCTCTCTCTCTCTGAATCCGGACTTACTCGGTCTTGTGAGATGAGCCAAAACGCCTTCATTTTTTTCGATCGTCACCATGAGTGAACTTGTCAAAACAGTACTCTTAGGTTTAAGATGACGATAAAGTTGTTTTGTTTCTCGAGCTTGATCTTTGCTTGTTCCAGATACGGAATCAAACAGAAAAACTGGCCAATGGAATCCAAATAGGCACCAACTATAGACTTTACGCTGTCGAAAGGGTAAGTCCATAAATCCAATCCGAATTCGAATCTGGAATACAGACTTAAGTATTTTACAGTGCTTAGAAGTTGAAAGGAAGATCAGTCAAACGCACTTCCTACAATGGTAGAAGCGGCATTATTTAGGGATGCGTTAGTTTCGCGAAGAGACTGGGAGAAGCTTATACTTACTCTGCTAGAATCAGTTCTGACCTGACCACCGAAATAATAAAATCGTACATAATGTTGGTATAAAGTGAACTAAGTATTATCCATTCAGTTAAAAAAGATCGTTGAATTGAAGGTAGAAAATGAAAAATAAATATAACTGAATATCGTAAGGACACGCGAACAAGCGACCACCTCTTTTTTCTCGTGATCAAATGTCATTCATCCAAATCAATGCCAATCATACAATGCTTGACCCTGGCGTATGAGATCAAACTAAAACTTCTGATAAGGAAGTGTAAGCGTGAAACTCTTTTTTCAGTCTTTAAATTATCAAAATCCGCCCACAACAGGTTTTAAACACTAATTGCAATCAGGGTCGGATTTAGGGGGTGGCCACATGGGCCGCGGCCCATGGCGGCAAAAGGGGGCGGCAAATGTTGCAATTTTTTCAAATGTAGGTGTAATAAAAATTGGATTCCGAAAAAAAATTACAAACGAGAAAAGGCGACAAAATCTTTCATTGCCTGAGGGTTAAAGTATAGTAATTTCTAATTTGTTCGTCTTTCGGTGATACAAGAGACAGCGCCTTTCATTAGTCTAGTTGAGAGAGAAACCAAACACGCAATATGGCCTGGAACGGCGCGAGCAATAGTCCCCGGCGCGCCGGTCAGCATGAAACACATAGGTATGAGCGCCTACAAGACTCCATGAATACTTCACGCATTGCGTCAAACGTAGTGTGGTCAGCTCAGCAGCGGTTGGCGTAGAACTCATGGTGCCTACAAGACTGCATGAATACTTCACGCATTGCGTCAAAAACAGTGCGGTCAGCAGCGGTCGGCGTGAAACGCATAGCGCCTATAAGACTGTAGGGATACTTCACGCATTGCGCCAAACACAGTGCGGTTGGCGCGGTGGCGGAAATTAAAATTATTAAACCACATTCATGTTTATTCTTTCATAATTTTTTCGTTCATTTCTTATTAATGAAAAGCCTTGTCTACACAGAGATAGGTTTACGGAACTTCCCTTTCGCGCAAAGTTCTGTGAACTTTTGCTAGTGTTGACAGGGCTTTCACAAAAAATGTGCCCAACACGAGAAAACGCGTCTTATGCACCCCACCTCCTCCAGCACGTTCACTTGACGGTTTGTATCGATGTGTCAAAACGATTGAGAAGGGGGCGGCAAAGTACAGGCGGCCCATGGGCGGCAAGTAGGTAAATCCGGCCCTGTTTGCAAAAATGCTTATTTGATGATGAAGTGTCAATTCTTAGTGCCGAAAACGCGAATCTCGGCATTTCTACCATATTTTCTAACAGTTGGAGAAAATATTCAAAATGCTGATGGAGTCTGGAAAAGCATTTTATTCTTGCTATACTCAAGAAATATTACCCTTTTACTGACAATAAGGAGGAATGTAGTCATTTTTTTTTTCTCTCCTGGAAAATCGTGTTTTCCAAGACACGCGCTTCTGCACTTTCACCATCGTTATGTTATTGTTTATTAGACATGTGTCAGTTGTGTCATCATCGTTAGCCAATCAAATAGTGTGGTTTAGCCATGGACCTTTATTCTCTTGGTCCATGGTTTAGCTCGAAAAAGGGGAGCCGAAACGGGGAAAGTGCCGAGCCGGAAACGGATGCGCGGGAAACCGACCCGAGATGAAAAGCTATGACCGGAAACCTTCTTACGGCGGGAATTTTAAACACGAAGTTAGCGCTGAGGACGAAGTAATTTTGATTTCCTAACAAATTTTGCATGAATGCAATCATGTGAGGTTGAAAAATTGGTTAATTTTAACCCAAGTTGTAACCATTAAGTTGATTTTACAGAAATTTCAATCAATTTTTTTTTTTTTTAATTTTTTCAATCAAGTGAGGAGAAACTGAGTAATAACTAGATGATCAGAATTGCAGTTGTTGCAGCAAACTTCCTCCTGATCCTTTCCCTCACGTAAGGTTTAATGAAAATAATTTTGAGAGAGAGAAAAGTAATCATCGTTCTCAAAGCTAAATTTTGTTCTTAAAATTCCCGCGGTTGGAGGGTTTCCGGTCTGACAGGTCCTCATCTTCTCGGATCGTCGGCTTCCCGCACATCCGCTTCCGGTTTGGCATTTCCTTTCCCCCGCCGCGAGCTTAACCAAGCTATTTGATTGGCTAATGATGATGACACACACCATTGACACATGATTGATAAACAATAACATAACCAATATGTACCCTGCATGAATCTATTTGTGTTTGGAAATTTTATCAGACTAATTGGAGATGGAGATGGTCACCACCATTTTCGATGTAACAGCGGACCTTTTCTTTCAACATACATGGATATTTACCTAACTCTGAAAGAGACATTCCCCATAACATTCATGTGAATTCACTGAATAGAATTCAATGCAGGTATACAGTTTCAACTAGTATGGTAAATTTGTTAGTATGTAGCAATCTTTTGACATTTTGCTTCCCACTCGTCTCATCCAACCATTAAGTACGATTTTCCTGATTATCAGTCCTATACTTAAGGACCTTTTTTCAGGATGAAGTTCAAAATTTTGACTACCTGTCTTAATCTTACAGGCATATCCTATTTTGATTGCCACTAATTTCTCAATCAGAAAAGGCTGCGTTTAGTGTATTGTTTTTTTTTTGTGTGTAACCTTTGTTTGACCAACTTGTATCTGATTTCAGGTAAAAACGTTCAGTGGGGAATCTGTGCAATTAGTAAAACTTTTAAACCCTTTAGGACATGGAGGAGAGTACCTTGGTGACTGGGCGCGGGATGCGGCCGATTGGGATGAGGTAACTTCTCCAGAAAAAGAGAGGCTAGGCATTAGGCACATGGCCGATGGAGAGTTTTGGTAAGGAAAATTTGTAATATCTTATTCAAATTGCATTACGTGTTTAGTCCCCTAAGGCATGTCTGCCTCCATTATTCTAGGGGTTGTGGTGCCAGCTCCATAATAAGGAGGTCCTGTGTTCGATTCCTGGCCACGCTACCTGAGACTGATGGTTTCAATTAATAGCTGCCTAGGGCTGGTTAATACACAAGGACTGCGCAGGATGGGGCAATGTACCTGGAAAGGGCATGATCACCCCCTCGGAGGAAATGTACAAAAACAAAAAAAAGCCTGCTTAAAATTTCACCTCTATATTGAAAAGGTGCGAAAGATAATGAATGTGGAGAATGACATCGTGCAATGTATCAGGTCCAAGCAGTTGGTCTAGTATGGAGATGTCCGAAGATGGCAGACGATCAGTTGCCCAAGCAGGTCTTCAATTGGGTTCCTCCCGGTAGGCGACGGCGTGGAAGTCTTGTAAAAGGTTGGCGACAAGGAGTGGAGGAAGAGATCAGGAGGTGCCACTTGCCTGATGATCTCTGGGAGGATAGGGGGCAATGGTGATTGGGCTAGGCAGACCGCGATGCTGCGCTGTGAAGGCAGCTTTATGTATGTATGTATTATAAAGGCTTTGAACAATGTTTCCTGTCATCCGTGATATTTGTAGCACATAGCGACAATGAAGCTGCAGAAATGCATATCTGGATTTGCGGCATTGCTGACTTCCTGACATATTTTAGTTTTTACATACATTGTCCAACGTCATGTTTTGGAAACTTCAGTGATTTTTCTTTTCTGTGTGAAGAATATTCTGTGAAAGTTAAAAGTTATAATGTGGGTTTGGTGCCATTTGTAAAAAAAAATTGAAGCCGAAATTTTAAACACTGCAACCAAGATAGGCGTTTTTACAGTTTCACCCTCATTATACATATATATATATCTTATTGGAGGAAAAATAGAAAAGCTTAGGTAAGATCTAGATGATCTTCTTCTGCCGAGCAACTGCAGAAAGTAACATCATAAAAGCGTTTCAAAAGTGTCGCTGCAACTTGAATTTTGGCAGTAATGTTGTGACTATGTTTTTACAACTACTTTTTTCTGGACAGGTGGAGAAAGTTATGTTCAACAAGTGTTTCAAATTTTATTTACTCTTTTGTCGTAACTTTTTTCAATTGTTGTATCCAGCAGATAGATATCTAATTTACTTTTACCACTTTATTTGCAGGATATCGTATTCAGATTTTGTTAAGACGTTTACTCATTTAGAGGCAGTTCATCTAGACAGCGACACAAGTAGGGATGAACCTTCCCTTCATCATAAACAAACCTGGCAAATGAGACTATATCAAGGCTCATGGCAGAAAGGTGTCTCAGCCGGTGGTTGCCGAAATAATCCAGGTGCGGGTTTGGTATTACTATGTTATCATATTTTTACAATATTATGTATTACCATGGCAATACATTACATTCATCTCTGATATTCTGTAGATATTATAGATGCGATAATGATAATTATAGAGTGAACTGCACATCAGGTTACCTAGCAGTCCCAGCAGAGCGTTATTAAACTACCACTGAGCAAACCAGTGACTGAGTGACTAATAGTTACCGTTGATTAGGCACAGTTGGATTACATTTTGCAACTTGGAACTTCAAAATCTGGCTTATCCGTAAGAACGCTCATGTACATTGGGAAACTAATGGTACATATAATGTTTCTAAACTGAGGTATAAAATATAGCAATTGCAAAATGAAGTCCAGTTTAACACACTATGGTGATCTGATTTTATTTTAGATTGGATCTTTCATGTTTTATTTTGTTAGATAATTTACTTTGATTTATTTGAGAGGGAAAATAAGTTTTTCTAAGCTGAGTGTCGATCGCAAACTGCAATATTTTTTTTTCTCGTTGCAGAAACCCTTCACATCAATCCTCAACTTCATCTAATTCTCAGTGATATGGAAGAAGTCGTAATTTCTCTGAACCAACATAGTATAATGGAACCAAAAGTAAGTCCTATTTAAAGTAATGAAACAGAACATGTGTGTACTTGATACATCTTACAAACGCTCTTAGAATTTTATGAATTTATCGCTGATATTGATTCTACTTCTGTTAAACAGTGCTCCTGTTGTGATTTCGGATTTGTTAATCAAAGTACAGCAGCAAAAATCTTTTAATTTTTTTGTACAAATAGTTAAAATAAAAGGATCAAAGTTAAAGATCGAGTTAAACTGAAGAGGGCCACAAGTTGAAAAAAATACCAATTTTTTCCGGATGAAAATCCTTACTTATTTATCAGAAATACCCTTCAAAAATTTTGCCCCACAAATAACTGAAAACTTTCTTTAAATATATTGGAGTGTTAAATGCAAAGTTTCATTTCCTTGAAAAGGAAATCTGTTGTCTTCGGTACCTATGCAAGAATGTGTTCTAATACATTCTTTTTATAATAATGGCACTGATAATGGCCAAGGTTTTTGAAATGCAGAAGTAAGCATAATTTTAAATAAATTTAAGTGAAATTTCATGGGTAAACTTTCACGAAGATCGGTAGTCCATTTTACCAAAATTTCATATAATTCTTAAGGCAGATTGATTATGATTAAAAGCACCTGATTTTTTTAATATTCTCAGTTTTATAAGTTGTTTTTGTTAATTTTCCAGGTCATTGGATTTTCCGCATATTCTCTACCTAAGTCAAACTCAGAAACCATAGATAAATCGTTTTTCAAAAAGAATAAATCTATTGCCAATTCTCAGTACACCAACAGCCGGCAGGTAATACTTTTCGCGCCTTTCATTTTATTTACTATGCTGACAACTTATTAGGCGATGCCATTGAATAACTTTTCGAAGGTCCTTGCAGATTCCATTAAGACTTGTAAACTCAAACATTTTGCAGTGCATCAAACTAATTCGTGCAAGTTTTTCAATTAGATGAATGCGTAGATTTAGATGCTACGACCAAAGAGCACACTTTCCTGGAAAATTTCTTCTCTGGATTTATTTATTTTATATCATGTCTTCTAAATGTTCAGGTGAGTCACAGATGTCAGCTGGAACAAGGAGGTTATCTAGTCTTACCAACCACTTTTGAACCAGGCCAAGAGTCAAGTTTCACCCTGAGGGTATACTCAAGTAAACCCTTAAAACTGAAGTAAGTATACACCTATTTTTTATATTTTTTATTTAGTATTCCGCCTGGAGCTTACAAACTTTTTCAACCAAGCATAACTTGTCAAACCTAATAAACTTCTGATGCCTCAAAAACATCTCCACACTGAGCAGTGGTGAAGTCAGAAACTTGTCATTGTGGAATGAGATTAATAGTCATGAAAGAGTTTCTTACCCCTCGAGCCTCCCCTCTCCGCTCTCGACGATGAGAAACCTTGGAGAAACATAGAGATTGTTTCAAAAATTGAATCCTCTACAGAGGGAGTGCCAAAAATACTCTTGTATTGAAGCATTTTATCAGCCCATACTCCTTTTTTTCAAAACCCACTTCAAAGATAGATCAGCCCTGTCCAATGATATCCATTTCATACACATCATTTTTGTTAAGGCACACAATGAAAATGTACTATCCTATCATATCAGCTCCCAATATTCCGTGTTTGTAAGTTTTAACGGACCACTGGATAAGGTACCAATTTAAGCATTTTAATACATGATAGCTCATTAAAATTGCATGTAGAACGCTATTCAAACAACGAAAATTGCTGTTAACTCCTAAATTAAGATATTAAAGTTTTCATTTAGCATTGGGAACGAAAAAGTTGAATTAGGTACCTACTCTCAAGAAAACCCAGAATCTACGTGAATTAAATCGCACACTGGAATGGTTTTGGCAGGCCTCTTAACAGAGCAGCATTCTGTCTTTGCACTGTGTCGTTTAATGCGTAGACATTGTTCAACAGCTGAGCTGAAGTGTCGAGATCAAGGTTGTCATGTTTTCATGACGGAGAAACTGTTACAGTTATGTTTAATATGCGCTTTGATTCAAGTAGGTACTTACATAATGGTTTTTTTAAGAACGGAAAGTTAAAATTTATGATAAAAATGTGAACAATTTGGTCAGGAGTTACAGTGAATAATTTTCGTTGCACGGAACAGGTTCTATGTGAAATTTTGTCGATGAAATGTATATCAGAATTCTTAAATTTGCACCTTGTCAAGTGGGCCATTCCAGTCAATGGGTCACTCATAAGTGTTTTTATTTTTCAGGCTTTTGGATACATATCCCTCTTTGTTGAAATCAGCAGTTGTCAAGGTAAGATTCTTTTGAAGTCACTTCGCACCATCATATCAGAATGTTACATTAGAAATTTGCTATCAGTTCTTGAAACATTCTGTGAGAAAAGGAATCCTAGTTCATTTTGCAGGAGGAGGAAAATTTTCTCATTGATTTAAGACTGAAATAACATTCCTCAAGTTCAAGTTTTTGGAGAAAAGCAACTGCCCTTGTGATTAAAGTGACGATTTTGATGAAATCGTCTTAAAATTTCTTGTTTTAGCCTCAATTTGAGCTTGTAAGTGAAGAGCATCTGTTATTTTTTCGCCCTTGTTTTGGCTTGTGTGAGGTCCGGTTTAGACCCTCGAACATTGGTCAAATTTCTGCAAAACTAGATTCACAAATGAGATTTAACTCAACAAAAACTATTTTAATGAACCAGTGTGCAAACCAAGGTAAACATTTTTACAGCTTAGACTAAATCTGAAAACGCTCAAACCTTTTCCTGTTGAGTCTAGTTAAATTGTCGAATAAGTTACTTTTTCAAAAATAATGAGCGAAGATTCTCATCTTTTGTCGATGGATACCCTCATTCTGAACGTCAGTTTTATTAGTGTTACTGAAATGCTTATCTCAAAATTTTAAGTAATTTTATTCACTGAGAAATATCAATAAGAATTGCTAGTCATTTGAATTTCAGGTAAATTTACGAAAATAAATTTTTTAGGTTTCAAATCTTTATGGAGTATCAAAGGATTTTTTTCTAGGTTGTTCTAAAAGTTTCTGATCAGGGTTTCGAAGCAGCTGAGCGTGAGATCAGAGTAAACAACAGTTCGACCCATTGGCATTGGGTTTGGGGCATCACTTTGTCTCCCACATTTGTGCCAAACCAGATTTTAGTTCTTTTTAAGTTTTTTATAAGTACTAAATCCTTTGTTAGGGTTAATTTAAGACTCTTAGCAATCCTTATAAATTAATCAACAAAATGTGAAATTGAAAGCTGTTGCCCAAATTTTTGTCCAAAACAGTGCCGAAGATATCAAAAAAAATTTGCCTTATTATTTTTAGCGATGACAATTAGTGCAAGAGCCCGACCCCCTTCTCTATGAAGTTATTTTTAGTTAGTGTTAATTTAATAATCAAGTTTAAATGTATTTTATCTTTTCCAGGCTCCTGCTACGCTAGATGGGAAAAGCTTTAGTCAGTATGAGGCTGTGTTTTTACAACTTGCAGATGAGCATCGGACAGTAAATGCTTTTGAACTGCAAGAGCTTTTAGACGCTTGTTTACCGAATGGTGAGTTGCTCAACATAATTGGTGTTCTTAATATTTCCGCGTCATAAATAAAGGGAAAGTGATGGGTGTAGAATTTTGTAGAGTACTTTTTTGAAGGACCAGATAAATCGGTCAATATTATCCCCTTCATTGTCACGTTTGCAAAATCTGCCCTCAGCTAATCGTTCCTGCAGCATTTCCGCCATTAATCAGCATATCTCTATTGATGGAGGAGAATCTGAACTGCAAATTTTGCTAATTTCCAATAAAGTTCGTTGCGATTTGTTTGCATGACATAGAATTTCCCTTCAGGTGCGAGTGCAGTTTTGCACGCAGAATCCAGCCCGGTAATGATAGGGTTAAAAACAAGTCATCCAAGTATTAAATACATAGAAGGGGAATGTCCCGAATATTTTAAAAAAAAAAATAAAAGTATTAAATACTTAATTCAGTTTAGATATTAAATGTACCCTCTGAAGAGTTCCCAAAAAAAGATGTCCTGTTGTTTCAGAAAAACATTCTGATAAGTTATGAATAGTGAAAGGAAAATGAGCTCTTTTGTGTATAAGCCCCTACTTTTATTTTCTCTCTTTTCCTTGTGGTTTATTCTTCGCTTTTGCTGTAATTCTTAGATTACAATGACGTCTGCAGCTCGTTTTTAGATTCAATCATATTTTCAAATAATTTTCCTAATTATTGGATCGAATCAAGCGAACTCATTTTCATTGCCGAAAGGCCCTTTGGATTTCTTGAACTTTAAATAGAATTCTGCTGTGACTGCAATACAATGGTAAAACTGAAAAAATGCATTTCTCGATTGCAGTGTTTCAACATCTCTGCCTTTATTTTATCTTTCAAAAAATGACCAAACCACCATCATGGTTTGAAATCTTCCCAGAATATTAGTTACACATGGTAAAAAAATCATCAAAGTTTTCAAGGAATAACATTGAGTAGTTTTCAAGCAATAGCAATCCAGATTTTGAAGTTTTCTTTAAGTAGGAAGTAAAATATGACAAGAAGTCTGCAATGCTGCAAAGAGAGATGCAGGTTTCTTCAGTTTCAATGTCAAATGACGGAACTGATTTTGGTCCAAACTTTAATAAATCAAACTGGTTTGTCTATATTGTAATTTATCTTTGCACTATAAATTAAAATAAATTACTTATTCATTTTTTTTTTTTTTTGATTGCAGATTACATTAAAAGCTGTGCGTGTATGGAAGTTTGTCGACAAATAGTATTAACTCTGGATGTATCCTTTTGCCACTCATCAAAACATAATTTGCAGAACTTTAGTAGCGAAGAGCACAGACTCGTAAGACTTCCTACTAAATTGATCGTTTAAGGCAATTTATTTTGAGGAATTCCGAATTAATAGTAGCTTCGCTGTTGCTTCAATCAATTTTCCCAAAACGCCAATGAACACCAGTCTTGGAGAAATGCTCACATGTTAAAGTGGGCTTAAAACCTGCGAAAAATAAGACGTTAAATAAACTCAAGAAGACAGAGGATTGAAGTGTCATTTTTTGCGATCACATCTGATTGAATTATATATTGTTTTTGAAATTCCCTTTGTTGATAGCATTTCTCCATTCAATGACACCCAATCATATCATCTTTTTTAATTCGTCCTGTTGTACAATTGTTTCTTTAATATCTCATGCTAGAGCCCAAGAATTATACTTAGTTGAATTTTGAAGGGATTACGTTTTTTTTTTTTTCTCCTTTGTAACGTGTTTCATAGGGACCATTAATGTAAAAATTTTGTTGGTAACATCCAACGAAACGAATGAGATAAAAATCTCTGTTAATTCGTAATTACAATTCTGATAACAACTCGACTTTTTCCTGAAATTATAAATTTTTGAAATAATGGTTTAGAGTCCTTTACCTCCAAGCTACGTTATAAACCAGTTACTTTTTATGTGATGAATTTCATGGCCTTGCTTCTGTTATTTCCTTAACCAACTTCACAGAATTCTGGAAATGGCCGGCTGAAATTTAGTGATTTTAAGGATCTTATGTGCAGTTTGAAGTATTGGCAAACAGCTTTCAAAAATCACACAAAGGAAAAGACAGGAATTTTGAAGGCAGAAAGGCTGAAAGATGCTCTCCTAGAAGTTGGTAAGTTTCTAAATGAGCTTCATATTTTTTATAGTTTTTCTCAGTAAAATAAATTTCTTGCATGCTGCACGGATTTTCAATGTAACCATCATTTTCAACATAAAGTTTTATAAGAAACACTGAGGTGCGGCTAGTTTTCCCTAAAATCAACCCTCAAGCTTAAAGAGAACCCTTAACCTTTTTGCTGTAGAAGAGTCTACCTTCATATTCAGTAAAACTCTCTCTGTTAGGAAGACCTATAGTGTCAAAGAATAACGCTGTGTGAGCAAATTTTATTTCAGGGCTTTCATTTTTGCCCCCAAACCTCTCAGCCACTATATTTTTGAGTTTGGAACTCCGAATGTGGTGATTGACGAATCGTAACGTTTATGCACTCCAGGATCCCGTAATCCCCTCTTCAAGGCTGAAGTTCTGGCAATCAATGTCGTATTTTTAACTACATAATTCTTTCCATTTATTTATTAGGATCTTGAAATTTCAGTGGTGGAGAAGTAACTGCGGGGTCTTGAAACGCAAGGGCGTATACTTTAATTTATTTTGTGAGTTTGAGTTTTTATAATTTTCCAATTCTCTTTTCTCTTTATTTCAGCCAGCTCTTAATTTTTTACTGTATTTTATCTGTTGGTGACAGTTTCTTTTTCTCTTCCGGTTTTGTAAGTAATTATCATTCTTTTTGTTCGAAGGTTTCCAGCTTAGCACCGAAGTATTATCAATTTTAATTCTGCGATACATGCGGAAAGATGGAACGTTGAGATTTGGAGATTTCGTGTCAGCAATACTACATCTTAGTGTGGCTTTTAGTAAGTCTTTTTTAAATTTGCGACCTTATCAAGTAATTCAAAATATGAAAATTTAAATATCAATTGAGAGGCTTGGAAGACACAGCGCACGAGTGTAGGTTTTTAAAAATATTGAGATAATGACTTCAACTAAAATCCAATTTTCGAGCATCCAAAAGTGAGTTGGAACTTTCTTTCTGCTATAAGGCTCCATGTAATTTTTAAACACATACTTATTTTTTAAAATAGCAATAACTATACTCATGCGTCTTTTCCTCCAAGCCCCTCAATTATTTTTTCCTGAAGAATTCTTCTTTCGGGAAAAATCATTTATTCAAGATGCGTATTGCTCAAAATTTATTCTGATCTTAAAAGTGGCCTCAAATAATTTATCGAATCTTATGTATTAATATTTAAACCTTTTAAAAAATTAAGAGTGGTTGGGAAAATTTATTTCAATTTTTTGGAGGTTTTCCTTGGAAAACTTGCAGAGATGTCTTTTTTACTCAGTAGATATGTTTTTTATGCTTTTTGAAAGTCATGATTATTTGAGGTACTGTACTCAAGACGTATTTTGTTTGATGTGATAGTTGGAATAAGTCTCTGAATAGTTGGACCATGCTGAGCAGATAGGAACCAAGTCACATCAACTATTGCCAAATTTAATTGGTCAATTTTAAGTTTTTTTATGAAAACGATTGTCCGGATTTTTAGGCAAATTCCAGTGTATTTTCTGCATAGCATGAAGCAAATTCCTTAAAAATTTCCAAGGAATTTTTTTGTAAAATTGCCCAGTTAAATTTGGCATAGCTGATGTGGCTTGGTTCCTTTCCGCTAAACGCGGTCCAATTGTCACTTGTTATACCCTTCATTGATTGAAGAGTAATCAAAGAGAGCAGCTGAGGTTTGAAATGGGAATCTCAAAAATGCCACTTAAAACAACTTTTTCTTTCGCCCTAGTGGAAGTTTGCGATAGACGCATCAATACAATTTATTTACCTGTAAAATAATCTGTCCTTTCTCTGACGTTTTCCAGATATCTTTGAATCAAAGGATCCTCTTCAAAACGGAAGCATAAAGATGAATTTGGCAGAGGTAAATCAATAACATCATAGCATAGCTATTTAATATCCAATAAACCACTGCGCAAGGTGTGAATTTATGCAATATGATGTATTGATGGTGAAACTCCCAAATCATGTGTCACGTTTGCACTGTTTTAAAATCTTCAGTCCTATTTTATCATTTTGAAGGAGAACAAATCAACATCATTCCTTGAAGGTTTCAGAGAATTTTCTTCACACAGACAAGGAAAATCACAGAAGTTTTAAAGAATTGATGTTGAGTCGTTTTAAAAAATAAAGTGTGACAGGAATTCCGCAACATCGCAAACGAAGATACGCGGTTTTGGAGTTTCACCGCTGCTATGTTTTCTCATCAAAATTTCATGGAGAACACAATTTTTGAAACTAAAGTTATGGAAAGTAACTTCCAACAAAAATAGTAAAGTTTTTCGATGTATAAATCCAAAGGTTCCTTTCATTAAAAAAAAAAAAAAAAAAGCTATTATCTACTTGAGGTAAATTAGACAATGAACATCACCCTAAAACAGTCTCTGTGGTATGAAAGTATGGCAACTTCAATAATGGCACATCAAATCAGCTGTTGCACATTGTCTACTTTTTGAACAACACAGGGTGGAGAAGAAACACTGTTTGAGCGAGAAGCTTGTCAAAAATTTGTAGTGCATGATTTTATTTACGTAGGCTCTTGTTTATCTTGTGAGCGGGAAATTTAAATTCTTCGTAATCAGTGTTTAATGAAAACATTAATATATTGATTAGAAAATTATATAAAAAATTTGTGTCTTGCGAATCGTGTTCTTCGTGAAATTTTGAAGAGGAAGCATGTATTAGAATGCTGAAATTTGCACCTTGTAGGGTGGTCCATTAAAATGCAATTTTAAAACCTTTGTTGGTACAAAATTAAGATAGACTGCGAACTAGTTAATTATTGAAATTAATAGACTCAGCTACAAACATAGGAGACTAAGGGAAAATGGGGCAATCCTTTTGGTAGAAACGGGTAGTTTCAATGGACAAAGGAGGTTAGTAATATACTAACGGCAACTTGCAGGAGATCCCATAGTTAGTCAATCATTTTCCCCCTTTCTCAGTAACAACCAACCATATTGCTCCATTTCCCCTTTATGTTCTTTGTCCATAGTTTAGTCTATCAATTTCAATAATTAGCCTACTGCTCGCAATCTTGAGATACTAAAATAAATATTAATAAATAGGTAAATAGCGTTCCTCATCGAAAACTTAAATTCTGATTTTTTGACCCAACTTGACTGAAACTACTTTTACCCTTACTAACCCTAAGATCCTAAGATGGATGTTCAACATTCTAGACACAGAGCGTATTCTGTAAAACGATTAAATTTGGCAATAAGAAACCACTATATTTCCGGCTCATTTTAGAAACAACGCAAATGCTAACTACATAATTTTCCTTTGCAGAGAAGGGCTTGTTCGGAGGGGACAGAAATCGTGATTTTTTATTGCAAAATATTACCTCTCTCAGCATGAACAACTCAGATCAGCTCCTTGAATTTCATCGACGATTTTTCTTTCATAATATAAAATTTACTAACTATTTCTCCTTTCTTTTTCAGTGGTTGAAATCATCTATGTCTTGCTGATGCTGGATAATGACTTAGGTTAGAAAGGTAAAAGTCAAGTAGGAAAATGAAATCGCAAAAATGATTTCTCATCCAATCGAAGAGATGATAAATGAATTTAAAGCATGTACCCCTACCAAAATTCTCTTTGAATATGAGATCATCAATCTGCAATATTGCCTTCAGTAAAGGCAGGATTTGACTCATAAGTCTCGGAAAAGTGTAATTGATATTATTATTGAAAAGAATCCTGGTACAAAGAATTATTTGTTTAACATGAGCCTTCCGGCAGAAGAAGTAGTAGCCTCAAAGGCTCTTTTCTTGCTTCAATTCCAGCCTAAGCAAAGAATATATCCAATTATTTCAGTCAAATAGCATATGGATTTAAGATGCGTTTTCCCCCGTTATAATGGAGGTCAACAATAATGCTCAATTAAAATATAAATTTCATACTTACTTAGAAACTAGTGAGTATCAATGGCTGATCTGATTCATCACTTGGAGGTATGCACTATACAGGCCTATATTCTAACTGGCTAAGGGGAACGCCACATGAACCTCCCAACGTTGCCAAATTTCTTTTGATACAATATAAATTCTCCGAAAAATCTGTGAACATTTTTCTTTGAAATTTTAGAGTATTTTGAACGTGATCGAATCTAAATCATTTGAAAATGTCATGACTCTTTATAAAATGAACATTCTATTGGAGATTGGCAACTCTTGGATGTTCATACGGCATTTTTTATCAGCATGGTAGTATTTACATGAGCAGATTGTCAACAGACTCAGCAGAAAGTAAATTTCCTTATTTTTCCAGGGTTTTTTTTACTAAAATTCCCTGACTTTTCATATCAATGATTACTATACGAAGAACTAAAAGTGAACATTTATGTTTGGCAATGATTTCACCGAACATTAGAAACATGTGAACTTTTTTTTCTTCAGGTACCAATCATTCCATTTCGACTTAAATTGTTATTCCTCATTGATTATTATTGATCCAGTACTCAGAGTGTAGTTCAGAACATTGAACCATGAATCAGATTTAAACTTAGTTTGATTGTGTGGACAGCACAACGTATTGTTTATTCACATTCCAAGCTCCAAGATTTTTCAAATTTTCAGTTTTTTTAACAAAATTACCAGGTTTCCCCTGACCTGATGAAATTTCCTACTAATTCCTGGTTTTCCAGAACTGTAAACACTTTGCATTAGTAATGAATTCCCAAAGTACTAGGTGGGTAGATAAATTAACTAACCAGAAACTCTTGTTGAATACGCAAATGATAATAATGGAAGAAGCCTGTGCTTTTCGAAGATTTTATCAAATCGCATTGATTTCAATGGTCCTTGGATTACACTGTAGGGAAACAGTATTCGCACAGGATTTTTACGTATGTAGGTACCTAAGTGTGAACAAATTAATTCTTTGCAACTCCATAACATGTGTACTTATTTTGAAATTTTCTGAAACAGATCTATCATTTTGTATTCCTACCCGTTCTAAATTAATCAAAGCTGAACGGTAAAACTTGGTACTCGTTGTGTTCAGACGAAAATGATTACAATGTAGATTCATCAGTCAGCACTAGCACAAGTTCATCCTGTAGTCAACCTAATTTTAGTTTTGAAAAATGCAGGAAAATTCAGTGAAATAAAGGCCTGTCAAATGAATGGGCATATTATTTTTGGGAAAAAAAAATATTTCCCTGGAACATCCTACCTCTGAAATTTCTTTGTCTTTATTGTCTTATCTTGTCTTTCATGTTGTACAGAAATGATTGTTGCGTTATTTTTCTATATTGTATTTTTTATTTATTATATAATTTTCTTTGTTACTGTAAATTAAACATTTTTTTTTACTCAATTTTTAGCAGACATTTCTTTTTGCTCTTCCCTGATTTTCATCCAGCTCTCAGCTAATACATGACATGCAGTGAAGTACACATAAGTTACACAGGCCTACACTGAAACTCTGGCGTTTTGAAAAGCGATTCCAGCATAGCCATTTTTCTGGTTTCGCCAGTCAAATGACTTAGTACATTCAAATATCCCCATTTCAAACTGATCAGATTGTTTTACTTCTGAAATGACAGAAAAATTATTTTACCAAGGTGTCTAATTACAAGTACAAATATTTCAAATCTCTGGCGTTTTATTCGGTGCAGTCCTGTGTGATTTACGTTTGACGTAGAGTGTATTAGAGGGGCTTGGAGGACAAGGCACCTAAGAGCAGTTACTACTGTTTTGAAAAATATGTGTCTCAAGTTTCGAAAATACATGGATCCTTATGGCAAAAAGAAAGCTCAAACCGACTTTTTGATGCTTAAATTGGAATTTGGAAGCAGATTTTGCACAGAATGTGCATCAAGACTAGTTTTACATGAAATCATTAATATCTCAATTTTTTTCAAAAACTGCATTTACGCGCCTTGTCCTCCAAGCTCTTGAATTATGTGTGTAAGTTAGTTGCAGCTTTATTGTAAGAGGTGTCAGAAATCCTTAAATTAAACATTACAGGAATAACTGTTCTGCTAACTTTTTTTTTTTTTCGAAAACATTAGTGTTTTGTTAGAAAAATCTTATGTAATTTTTACTGCATGAGTCTGGGAATGACCTCAGCTATTCTCTACTCTTCTCCCAGTTTCTTGAAAAATTTTGATTTTCCTCCAAAAAAGAATTTTTCAAGGAAAATTCTATTTTCTGAGAAGTTGGTAAATAATAGAGAAAGAGTAAGCTCATTTTTTGGATTTATCGGTCAAAAGTACAAAAAACTATGTATCGCATGACACAGCAAGATGAACACATTGATAACATTTCCTCATAATGGTACCAAGATTAGATCAGTGCTATATTATTTCTCCTGAGTGACCAGGGTGACACGTTAAAATAATACAAAAACTTGCATTTTCCATGACTTTAATAAATTAAAAAAAAAACATTTCAGATTTACAATCAGTTAATTCTGATAAAAATAAGTGAAAATAGAATCTTAAAAAAACAGCGTATTACAACCCAAGATTCCTAAATACTGTGATACTAGATGCTAAGAATTTTTCCTTTATTGTAGCAGCACAAAGGCATTTGCTTAAGATATTGAATTGCAAAGATAAATTATTGGATTACAACAGAAAATCACTGAAAACTCAAATTGGTTCTGTGGCATTGCTGAGGACTAGAATTTTCTAAACGACTCGATCAGCATTTTATTTGTATTGTTAAAGGTTGTTTACAAACTGAACATTGCATGATGCCTGGATCACACCGAAAATTTAGGAGAAATTTCTTGTCAACAGACATTTATCTAGTGCTGATACAGTAAGGAAAAGACTGCACCCAAAATAAAAAATATTTACAGTTTTTCGAACAAGAACAGTCACAAGAGAATAGGATTTAAATCCTACCATGAATTTCAACAGGAAAAAATACTGAGGTCTTCCTCAGGTTACCTGATATCACTTTTTAGGAATATATTAAGAGGGTGGCACAACAAAGGCACAAATATTCAAGCTCAGCATATCTATCTGATAATTTTGAATAGAACATTGTCAACATCTTCAAAATTGCAACAACAAAAAACTGGCATTATCCTTTGGGAATCAGTTTATAATTTAGGAGTTATTTTTAGTGATGACTACCTAAGTTTAAATTTTTTGATTATGAGATCGTTTAAAATTTCAGTGAAGCAAATCCAACATTAAAAAATTACTTTTGGAAATACATAGAGCATTCTAGGTTATCAAACAACAAATCTGAACTACAATCCTATCTTGAAAATGCTTCGTAAGGTTGAGCTCAGGCTTCTGGTCTCTCTGATTCAAGAGAATGAGTAAAATAATTTTTCATGATTTTTATTTTCCTCAAAAATAAAGTTAAAGAGAAAAGAGATAATTTTTCTGTTTTTAAAGTTAAGAGATCCTGGACTTTAGTGTGACAGGAAAGTTTCCTGAGGAAACTTATGAACCCAAGAGCATGGTTTCAACGAGGAAAAAAAAGTGAGCATTTACAATTTAAACATAGGTGCAAAAACATTGTCTAACTGACGGAAAAGTTGGCAAACTATGAGAAATAAGGATAACAAAAAATTGAAAAAAGAAAAATCAGCAGAAAACAATGTTCACCAAACAACACTTATCTTACTGAGAGCAGCCTGATACAAAGTACAACAGGGATGATTACTCTAAACAATTATCTGAATACAGTATCTCTTTAGTGTGACTTTTACACATAATTATGCACTTGTTATGAAGTGAGTCGCTGATTTTTTTTCCGAAAAAAATTTGAATAGTCAATTGATTAATAATTTGATCAAAGGCGAAATCCATTCTTACGTTTTAAAAAGGATGTTCTCAGTTCAACAAAAATTAATATCAGTTACCTTTCTAGTACATTTAAATTTTACATAAAAATCGACCAAGATAATTTCCAACTTAGTACATTTCATATTTCTTTAGAAAATTTTTTAAAATAGCTAGAGATCATGAGACAGTCATGAAAAAGTGATAATATCTCTAGGATCAAACTACAAATAAGTGTTTCCTGCTCATCACATTTTACTGTTTTTCAAGAATGAAGAATAATATGCAAAAATATGCAATGAAAATATGCAATGTTCTTACTTTTGTCTTTAAAATTGCCAATAGGGATATAAAAGGCATGAAATTTCAATAGCAGGATCTCAGAATTTAGACTGTAAAGGGTTATCATAAAATTGTGGGTCTTGGACGACAAGGCGCATAAGTGCAGTTTTTATTATTTCGTAAGAGACGAGTTTAAAGTTCTGGATTTTACTCGGACCTATAGACTGGTCTGAATACCTTCAAAATTTACAAGTGTTTGTCTTACACCTTCATGAACACCTGAAATTTTCGGCTCAGTTTAGCCAAATTGAGGTCAGCAGTTGGGCTTAAAGTGATGGTAGGTCGCACTTATCCCGCGTCCCCTCTAAACAAAAAATGCACTTATCCCGTTTGCTGTTTCCTCCGCGTCAGATGACTTCCAGACAAAATCACTTGGTATCCTGATAGATGTTATCTTCAACTACCAAAAAACACGCATAACTCAATTTTGATCGAAGACATCCTTTTTCAACACGAAAAAACTCGAAATGGTCCAGATTCCTGTTTCCCCTTCGCTTTTTCTTCCTGTTTTTATCTAATGTGCTTTTAGTGAGGTCCAGTCGTTCTCTTGTACCTATCTCACCTGTTAACAAGCTATGGCATGCAGCTGGGGCAGCTGGGCTCTTATCTCTTGTCTCGAATTTCTGAAACTGCACATATGCGCCTTGTCTTCCAAGCCCCTCAATTATAACTACCTAAACTTATCACACAGAAATAAAATTAATTCTAAAATGCACAGGAAAAACTATCACAGTAAAAAGTGCACCTAAGGAGGTACTCCAAAAATTCATAACACAATTCGTCCATTTTTTCTTGGGAATATAAACCGTCAATTAATTGTAAGCATGGTAAAAAAGAAAAGGAGGCACTGAAATTAACTTCAGTAAAAATCAAGGCTCAAAAGGAGGCTGGTGGGCCTTTCAACAATAACCTTTAACCGACAAACAAACAGGACACAACAACACACAATAGAACTTGGTAAGCAATAAAAAAGTTAGGAAAATTAAGAAGGGAAGGGATTGAGAGATAACGGGAATTAAGGCTACAGAAATGAATGCAATAATTCAAATTAGATAATGTCAAAGTAGTGCAAGTTTTAAATTTTGCTTTAAAAAAAAATGAAACCAAAATCATTTGTTATTAATGTACGCAAGGATTTAAGTAAAAGCCAAGTTCACGCTCTGACAATAGGAGCTGTTGGTCGTTTTTCGATCATCATAATTTTGTAAATTTGAGGTTTTTTCATCCAAAATCGTACCAAATTTATTCAAATAATTTGGACCAACTGTTGTCTGTGAACTAATTGTAGGTAACTGTTGCGCTCTACTCAAAAAAGCACTGATGATTCTCATTATCAGTATGTAAATTTGGCATGAAGGAAAGAATCGCAGCAAAGAATTTTGTGTTGGTTGGAGTTGCGTTGCTTCTTGAAACGATACAATTTGCACAATTTTGATATGATGGCGGATGTAACTGAACTCCTCCATCCATGAATTCCTTACACACAGAGGGGATTGCAGAATTTCAAATTGAATACATGACAGTTTTAAGTTATAAAGAAAAAGTTTTGAGTTATTATGGGGCGAATTAGCTTAAAAACAGAAAGACACAGAATTCAACGGCATGAAACTTCTCCTCAAACTCTAGTTTCCTGTCAATCAATTATTCATTTACAAGACTGCAGGTTTGACAATAGCTGGTCATGTTTTAATTTTCATAATGTCTGCTACAACTCGTGGCTGCATTATGTTTGCGAAATGGAAGATTGCGATTACACCTGGTTGCTGGTTAAATTACAAACTAAACTGCTGGATGGCAACGTGGCAATATAATCAGCATTAAACCTTGAATCTTGGCTACTCTTATTTTATAGTGGAACATTTTTAGATACATACTATTATTAGGTACATCCACAAAATAAATCCTTAAGACTTTCACACAATTTTATCAAAATCAATCACACTACAGGTATAATTTATTTCAGGCAGTGTTAATAGTAATTAGAGGCAGAATTGAGAAGGACAGGTCAGTTACGCATCTTTCAGAACTGAGTTTTGATGCTTGAAATTTACACTTACATGGTATAAATGATAAGATCTATCAATCCCTCTGGAATCAAGCAAGACAGTTGGTTTGTCAATACTATCAGGCAGGGCCATTCAACCATAGAGAAAAAAAAGGAGGTGTTTGCATTTCCGGCATCTTAGAATATTTTGATGACTTGATGACTCAGGTGGGTACAGCTGGGTACAGCGACGTCCCATTCACGCTGTACCCACCTACGTCATCAAGTCATCAAAAAATTCCAAGATGCCCGAAATGCAAACACCTCCTTTTTTTTCTCTATGCCATTCAACTAACTTTAATATTAAGGAGGTGGAGAAGAGAGAGATTTTTTTGATCTATTTATTTCCCTAGACAAAAAGGAAATTAATACCATCATCCTTGGATTTGAAACGGCCGATTGTTAATTATTTGAGCTGAGTTACGGGAAAAAAAAATTTGAATATGCCCTCAAGATTTCATTTTGCGGAGTGCAACCTGAGGATGAATCATTTAATGTTGAGAGATCCAATGAATTGATTGATCTTTCAGTGTTTTCTTCATCAGAATTTTCATCTGGTGGAGAGCTGATGAGAGAAGGCTCACTTGCAGGGGCGAGAGTCCTCTCATTGAGAGGACTGTGATTGTGCCAAGGCAGAGGAAGAGTGATTGGCTCCCAGGATACAGGATATTTCTCCGAAGGATGCTCAATTAATACATGATAAAGCAACAAATTTTCTCTTCTATACATTTTGCTGCATATGTTACACCAGAAGTAATGCCGAGACGGCGGCTGATAAGAAGGAGAAGGTTTGGTTACGAATAATAATGGTTCCGGGGGAGCATGATTATTAATTGTTGACGTTGAATCAGCATTATATTGTTCCTTATCCTGCATCAATAGGGGTGGGAGTGAAGCTTCAACAGTTTTAACAATCACGTGTCGAAACAACTCTACGTTTGGCGGAGGACTTTCCCCACTCTGTTCTTTCAATGTACAGGATTCATCAATGGGCGAAGAATCATTAACATGGGGAGCGGATTTCTCTTTGCTAGTTTTGAGAAGGTAAACTTTGTAACAGTGCTGGTAGTGTATGTCTCTTAATTTTTGAGTGAGAAATGGTTTTTCACACAATGAACAATTCACAAGTTGTTTATTGGCATCACCATGCTCTATTAGTTCATGGTGTTCAAGAGTAGCCTTGAAAGCAAATCGTTTCGTGCACATAAGACAGACAAGATTTTTCTTAATTGGGTGGGTTTCCATGTGTAATCTGTAATTGAAATAAAACATGAATTTTTCATCGCAATATGAGCACGATGACAATTGGAGTTTATGTTTAGAAGGGGTAGTTGTTCTGCGAACTGTGTCCTTGGGAGGGCATTCTGCTGAAATTCCACTTGAGGCAACCTCAGTTTTTTCCATTGTTTTGTCTCCTGATTGCAAACTTTGTACTTTGTGAATTTGTTTTCCTTTGCTCTTCTTCACATGGAAAAAACGATTCTTCTTTTTCCTTCTTTTGTTTCGTTGCTTGGGAGGTTTTTTGCACGCAGACTTTGTAAAACCTTTAATCCTTCTGTTATCAAAAAGACCATTATGCCAATATTCATGCATCATTAAGCCACGTCTTGACTTAAAAAGCCTGCCGCACAATTTACACCAGAACTCTTCTTCCTTGGAACTTTGAATCACTCGATTTTTCTTTTGATTGATTTCAGAATTGGGACTTGCAAGTTTTGATTTTTCATTTTTCAAATGCCAAGAAATGTGTATTCGTAAATTTTTTAGTGCTGGAAAGCTTTTCTGGCATGTATCACACTTATAAAACTGTCTACCTCGCTTTCCTTGGGATAGAACTTTTTCTTTTCTGAGGAGGATATGCTTTTTCTTTTTGTGTCGATCCATAGCCTCTTTAACATAAAAAGTTTTAAAACAAACATCACATTTGTGATTCTTTTCATCCAAACTATTGTTTCTACTTGCGTCGGTAGCAATTGAAAATTTTTTTTCATACACATGGACTGACATGTGATCATCTAAATTTTGTTGGAATGGAAATTTTGCACCACATAAGGTGCAAGAAAACTGCTGCACAGGGGTGTCGTATGAACTTGACGGCCACTGACGGGAGGGTGCTTTTGTCTGGTTCACCGATAATTGAATGGCAGTACTCACCGGTTGACTTGTTTGATGGGCACATTTTATGTGACTCTCCAAACGATTTTTTGGACAGACTTCATAGCATAAATGGCACTTTACACATGGACCCAGCCGATGGAAAAACTCCATGTGGTTCATAAACGCAGATTCCATGGTGAAAATGCTACCGCAGTAATAGCATGTTGCTTGTATACTGCATGCGGTATTGCTGGTATGCATTGCGGTATCAAGCTCGCCTTCTTCCTCCAAATCTATGATTTCAATATCGGGGTCCATTTCTGAAAAATGAAACAACTCAAAAATACAAACTGATATAGCAGACAAAAGATTATATGGATTGCATTTTGCAAAAAGGAACCACTAGCCTTGCAATGATGCTAAGATTGTGCAACTTCATCCTTTGCAATAAAATTGCGGTGATCGTGAAAAACTATGAAATTTAGATGGTAATTTTTGTCTTAAATTCACAGTTTTTAGCGAGTAAAATAGAAACTATTAATGGATAATCGGGTTTTTCCTCCAAGACAAAAGAAGTTGCACAATCTTAGCAACATTTCAATGCTCGTGGTTCCTTTTTGCAAAATGCAATCCATATATTACAGTTGGACACATAATGCACTAATTGTAGCTACTTTAAAGAGAACCTTTGGATGAATGAATCAAACATACAGACAAGTTTTAACGCCACTTTCGAGGTTGCAACCAGCTCCGGGAAGAATTATGAACTCAGGAAGACTTGGGGATGGAAGAATGGGCATTGGCGGCTTTCCCACGTCCAGATTCAATTTCAACTTTGCATGTCCAGATTTAATTTCAATCTCAATTTTAACTTCTATTTCAATTTTAACTTTATTTTTTAAGTTACTTAAACTGTGTACTATACAGCAGTATATTATCCTAGGGGGCTACGCCCCCTGGCCGCTACGCCGCCCAACCCCCCGAAGGCGCTCCGCGCCATCAATGGGCCGCTTCGCGGCCCTATTTTTACCCTCCTATTAGTATTAGTTTTATTTTTCCCCTAAAAAAATTCGATATGAGGTATACTTAATAGAATGAAATAATTTTTGGTTTTGATGAATAAAGAAAAAAAAAATTTGAAGTCAAAAGGACGCGTTTTGGAATGACTGCTTGATGAAATATTACAGTAAAACAACGATCTGTTTAAATAGGATAATTTTTAAGCATCTCTAGAGGCGGGGATCGAACCCACACCTTGATCAATATGAACACTTCCGACGTCGTAGACGACTCGGCCACCGCTCATCTGGAGGTAACCGGCGGAAATCTTGTGTAGATAAGTGTAGAGCTGATGCGCAGGCTACACACCTACTGCGCAACATCCTCGACCACTGCGCATCCTCCCGCGCATAGCGGTAGCAGTACTGGAGCAATCTGTAAACTCACTCACTTTTATAACGTGATTTTAAAAAAACCTGGGCCCTTTTTCCAAAATCTGATTACAGCGGGCTCATCTAGGGCCTATTACCTCTCGATTTACGCAAAAATCATTGAAATCGGCCCGGTAGAACGCTCAAACGAACTATGACAAAAAGTATAAATTTACATTGTTTAAATGGGAGAATTCGCAACTTTACCACGTAATATAAAAAAACCTGGGCCATATTTTGAAAATCTGAAAAGAGTTGGCTTATCTAGAGACAGTTGCCCGTCGATAGCCGCAAAAATCATGAAAATCGGCCCGGTAGAACGCTGGAACTAAGCGTTACCAGTTTCGCAAAATTAGGAGGTCTCGGAGCTTATAGTATAGATATGTTTGACTTTGTCCGGAAATTGTTTACATTTGTTACTTACTTTTGAAAATAAATTATCAATCAATCATCATGTCTCATTGTCAGACAAGTTACTCAGCAGTGATACCAAGTGTTTGAACATATACGGGTCATGCCGTGGGGATCTTCTATATACCAGCACAGACTGTGTACAGACTGAAAGCTTAAGGGAAAACGCTTCCCCATCTTAAAATATCAGTACGCCTGCTGTCACAGTATAATGAAGTAGCCAATAGCAGCACAGAGAGCAGCAGTGCGTGCGGACCTCGCACATTGAGTACCCGGGAACACTGTTACTGAGAGACATTTGTGTATTCGCTAAAGGCGTCAGTTTCTTCAGGAATTGGGCAAATGAAGATTTACTTACTCTCAGTAGCAGTTACAGTTTTATAACCAAACTGAGTGAGCAGGATTCTCAAGCTCAATTCAAACGGTCGAACAGAAGCAGGCAAAAAGTTGGATGGGTAGAAGAACGCAAAAAACTTTGATTCAACTACCATCGCTGTGTGATATCATCAATTAGCACCCGGGTTTTTTTGGTCAGCCTCTCATTTGCTAAGATACACTTTCAGCTGAAGATTTTGTTTCGACTTTCCATCCAATTAGCGCTGCCACTCAGAAGGAAATGTTGGCAGAAAGTTGGAGGGGACATCAGATTTGAGGTGTCGTTTCACTTTGCATCTGATTGTTGTCTTCTCGAGTCAATATAACAGGATCCAACTATTTACCTGACGAAAGCAGAAGAAAAGTTGAACAAAAAGTTTGACCGTCTGAATTGGACTTTAGAGGAGTCCAACGCTAAACTTGAATGTTCTCAGACTTCTGCTTATATTCATGCAGTCTAATCATCATATTCTCATCGTGAGACATTCATTAGTATCAAGAGAACGAGAAAAAGTATGAATGACCTATCATCACACTACCTACTGCAGTCAGAGAAGTCAGAGAACACTTCATGTTGCGAGGAGTGTGAGGATTTACTCCGCAAGTTACTCTTGCACGATTAAAAATGGTACTTAATACAAACATAAGGAATTAGTAGAACGTTGACTCACCTTACCGAAAGTATTAGGTAATCTGATTCTAAAAGTGAAAGAGGAAAGAGGATGGATCAACATAAACAAAACAACCAGACTTAGAAGACTGACACTGAAGAAAAAGAACATGTCCAGACGTCACGCCCGTTGGCCCGTTGATTATAAGCAAAAAAGTCGATTTTAATGATAATAGCCCTCTGACGTCACTTTTGTTGTTTTCTCTTGTTGTTATCGTTGTTATCAGTAAAGAACAAGTCTAGGTCCACGGAGATCCGATTTTTCCATTTTCCGTTTTCGGTCTTTCACTTCGCCTGGTCTTGTTACAAATAATTCGTCTTATTATGTATTTGTTTTACCAGTGGTAGTTGCATTAATGATGCCCTACCGCGATAATACTTACGGCACAGTAATTGTTTCTCGTCATTTTGAATCTTTACATTTCTAAATGTAGGTCATTGACTCACAGTTTCACAGTTTCCCTTGAATTTTGTTCGGCTGTTATCATCGAAGTTTCAAAATTAGAAAGAATGAGTTTACTCTCCAATTCCAAGAGTGAAAACTCCGATAGTAGTATCGTGTCCAAACAGCCAAGCAATGCAGGTGATATTTTGACTCATCATCTTTCAAATTTTTTATTCATACCTATTATTATCCACTTACGCTCGTCTATACTGGACCCCGCAGAAAGAAAAATTTCTGTACTTCTTTGAAGTTTAGAAAATTTTTCATCAGAGCACTGTGTAACACTGTAGGAATAACTACCTTGTCGTGTCACAAGCAAGGATACGGAGTTGAGATTGCGGGTGATTTTGACGCAGGCGCGATCTCTCCTCAGAGAGTCTGAGTGTGCACCCTTTGGTCTGAGTCTAGCTTTCTTTGTTATCTCTATGTGAGTCGGCCATCTTCTCTGGCTGTCGAGTTCATCCTCTAATGATAGAAAAAACAACTTAATCGGCCCGAAACATTTACAACGAAACAATTTAAAACGGGACTAAGGCAGCAAATAATAAACATAACATAAAATAAAAAACTCGGGACGTTTCGCAAGGATCACAAAGAAAAATGCTGGTTTGCCGGTTGAAAATGCGGGTGTGATCCCTGCGAAACGTCCCGGGTTTTTTATTTCATGTTATGTTTATTATTTGCAGCTTTAGTCCCGTTTTAAGTTGTTTCTTTGTTTCATCCTCTAAGCGAGTCCGTAGGCAGACTCTCTGTAGAGAGTCTGGGTCCGGTCTCAACAACAGCGCAGACTGGCAAGGGAAGGTCCGATCAGCTGCATGCCCATGGGATATTATCGGAACTGAACATTGGGGGTGTTGCCGAGATGGCATGGGTCACGGTCAGGCCGTGAGATGATATGCATTAATGTGGTGTAAGTACGGCAAGGATGATTTCCAGAAAGACGGACTTGGGAATCCCTTGTTTCAGCGGTTGAGCACCGTGAGCGTACTGATCCGTGTTTGCTCACAGGCACCCTTGAGCTTGGGTCTCTTCATCCGCTGACAAAGGAACTTGACCTTGTGGTGTAATACCGGGGATTGGTTGATGCCGGGTATCAGGCTAGTGGTTCGAATCACTATGGCAAAATCATTGTGGCAGATCAGCACCTTGACTCCTGATCTTGCTCTCTGAGTCTGAGTCTCCATAGACTCAACTCAACTCGCAAGACTGTTAAAATCCCTGGTCACAAAAGCCTTTTCCATTCTCTCCTGGATGTCCTCCAGAAAGCACATGAAATTGTGCCGTGCGACTAAAAATTGTCCAAATCGGTGATAGCCATAATTTACCACTCAATAAGAATGATTTAATAATGTGGGCAAAGTTATATTTCTCTCTTCTTCTAGTTTGGTCTGAGATTTGAGGTACCAAGTAAAAAACCGTATTATAAAATAGACTGATCAAGTGACTACATCATTCGACATAATATTGAACTCTTATGAACCAAAAGAAATAATATGACCTAACGGACAAGGGCGTAGCTAGAAAATGTCTCTGGGGGGGGGGGGGGGGGGGGCATGGGACCACCTCTCCTGGTGAAGAGAGCGGGGGGGGTGAGGAATGGAGGATCCCGTCTTTCTGGGGGGGGGGGGGGCAGGCCCCCCCAGGACCCCCCTAGCTATGCCCATGCCAACGGAACCTCACTTACAAAATCTTTGTGAGATAATTGTGTCAATTCATTACAATTTTGTCATTGACAGGCCATAAATCAATTGAGAACTGATTAAACACGAGAAATTTTGATCGTAAGTAACACTTGGGCGCCTTTTACCACCATGACGCGAATCAATGACAAGTTTATGCACTTGTTTACAATTGAACTATGATGTAGCCACTAAGGAAGTCTATCAAATCGTGATTCTTAATCACAATTCAACTTATGACTCAGTACAGTAGACTTGATGTGCTGTGTAATTAATGTTTTCAAGGCTTTCCGTATCTACATATAAGATGAACCCAGAATCAAGTTGAACCCAAGTTGTAAAAAAAATCTTGGCCAAGCCCTGACATTCTACTTTATTCTTGATTTACCATTCAACTTCTAACCGAGTCTCATGCTTTCCAGATCTAATTGTGACAGAGGAAATGCTTCTCAAAAAAGACAAAATCACTCCTGACGATGTATTGAAACTGCCAAAAATTACTGAAAGTAAGTATTTTATTGTTTTTATACACAGTGGCTGAAAAATGCCTGAATACAAGCAAGTAAATATGAAATTATAAAAAATGTGAAAAAATGCGATACCGATTTAAACTTAGGTAAAACTCCAGTCCGAGAAATGTGCATTTTTGACACCGTCTAGTCTCATCCAAGGAGTATCGCCAAAATCTAGGGAAATTTTTCCAAGGTATGCAAATTCCAGAACACAGCAGAATCAGTATATGTTGGCCTCCTGTGGTGTAATGGTTGTAGTAGTCTGCTTCCTGTGGTGTAGTCAGGCCAGTGGCGTATTTACGGAGGAAAGGGGGAGTTCAGACCCCCCCCCCCCCCAGAGCCCTAAGGAAAGAGAGAAAAAAACATGAGAAATCAAGGGGAAGGAAGAAAAATCGAGTGGAGCGAGAACTCGATGATATTTTTGTCTGGAGAAACGAGGAGAAGGATTCGAAGTCGGACGAAAGGGCCTCAAGCGTCGCCTTAGAAGCCTCATTTTTTCTTCAGGAAGTTAGCAAATTTTTTCCATCTCATACTCGAAACAAATCATCCTATTTGGTATTGTATAAACGGTTTTCCATTTTTTTTAGGTTCTTTGGGGGAAAAATAGTGGAGAGCTTCTTATCACTTTTCATGACAGAAATTGTTAAAAAGTGGGGTTTCACAGTGTTAAAATTTCTGGGGGTGGCTCCCCCGGACCCCCCCCCCCCCCCCCCGCTGCACCTGGGTAGAATTCCATACCCCCAGACCTCGTGGTGGGAGGTTTGTCCCCCCCTCCCCCCCAGAACCTTATCCTGCATACGCCACTGAGTCAGGCAGTGGTTGTAGAACTGGCCCTAAAACCCAGGTTCAATTCTCAGCCAGATGACTCGAGTTTGATGGTCTCAGGCAATGGTCTTTTGGGACTGCAGTATCAAACGTTGAATTAGCTCTACAGGCCACTCGAAAATCAGTTAAAAAAAAAAGAGAATCATTTAAAAACTTAATTACAATTAAGATGGTCTGCTCTAGTGTCAGGATGTGGTCAAACTGACATGCAAGCAACATATCGCACTGATTAGGTCAAACATGGCAGATTTTAATTCAAAAGTAAAAGAAAGCCGCAATTGCCCCTATGCATGAGTCGAAAAATTTACTTTCATCGAAAAAATTGTTGACTTTGCCGAAATAAAAACATGATCTAATTATGAAAACAAGGTTACATTTGATACCGAGATCAGTAGTTGTATTGAATACAATATTTTGTGTACCTATGTGAATCCTGTATTCAGCTTCAAATCATTCAATTTTCTTTTTATGATGAATGATTCCTCAGACTCATGTGCTGGCCAGCTATTGTCGTTTTTTTGGCTAAAAAGTCCGAAATTGCCAAGATTTTTAAGAAGATGATCTTTGCGATACATTGCATGCCGAGTCTGACCATATCTTCAACCTCGGACAAGTCACCTTAGGCGTTGAAGGATTTCATCCATTTTCCTCCTCTTTTTGATTCATGCACCAAACTTTTGACACAGCAACTTTACATAGTATTGATCCATACTTTTTTTTTCTCTGTTTTAGATTATTTATGCTCCCCTGATGCAAATGTTTACAATATCGACTTCATAAAGTTCAAAATACGTGATCTAGACTCTGGGATGGTTTTATTTGAAATCGCTAAACCAACCTCTATCTCAGGTAAGCTAAAATGATTCTTCATTTTGAATGTTAATTATCCAACCCTTTTTCTTCCAAAGAAAACGTCTTCTTCACTGAGGGAAGAATAATCCATGAACTAGTAGAAATCAGTAAGAACATGAGGATTTCGAGGCAGTTGCATGGATGCGAGGGTTGTGCAGAAAGATACTGACGGTGAGACTCCCAAACCAAGTATCTCAATTGCAGCGTTTAAAAATCTTAGTTCTCATTTTATTTTTTTGAAAGAGAACAAGTCAGCATCATTCCTTGAAGTTTTCACAGAATTTTCTTTGCATAGGAAAGAAAAATCACGGAAGTTTTTAAGAATTGACTTTGAGTAGTGTTCCATGTATAAAATAAAAAATGACAGGAAGGCTGCAACGTTGCAAACCAAGATATGTAGTTTGGGAGTTTCACCGTCAATTAGTATTTTAATGATGTTCCCACACCATTTCCAAAATTAAACTGCGGTTTTAAAATACTCTGTAAAGTTTTCCTTATTTTAAATACCACCCAAGAGTATTTAACCTCCTGCCTGAAATAATGTCTGCCAAGGATGTATTATTCTTTTTAGGTTCCAGCGTTTGATACATCAGGATATTCAAATACAGTTGAGGAAAGTTCGATTGTCATACATTATTATTGATGTTCTACCTTCAATACTTCCAATTTTTTCTCTTGTTTTCTTTCAATTTTTTTTTCATATTTTAACGTTTGTGAACAAGAATACTCAATGATGGCTGTGCTAAGAGGATATTCAAAATTCTCACAATTCACAGTATATTCTTCTAAGAAATCACAAACCTGTTTCTTTGTTTTTTTACAGAAAGTGAAGATGTAAATTTAGAAGTTGAAGAAATCGATCCAAATTCTGGGCGCTTTGTTAGGTATCAGTTCACCCCTCAGTTTCTCAAATTAAAAACAGTTGGTGCAACGTAAGTTTAAATATTTAATCTAATATGTTCACTTTCTCACCTTAAGAATTCTTCCCAACTTATTTTAAATGTTTTTCAACTATTAAAACATCTCTCTTCTACAAATTTTTTTTTACTCCTCTAAGTTTTCTCCGTGCAAGGTGTGATTTTTCAACTTAAAACTCAGATTTCTATCATAATGAGTTCCAACACCAATGAACATGATTCGTTTTGAACGTTATCTAGGATCATTTTCCCAAAAGTAGTTAGCTTTAAACTGATGAGCGATGTCTTGTGTTTTTCCTAGTCTGCTGCCAAGTTTCTTACATATTATTTGCAAGATGTGAATCCTGCCACCACTGTTTTGTACACCAGCAGTCGGATTCAAATACAATTGTTTTATTTGCCTAAATCGTTTATCTTATTGTATCATTACTTTATTTTCAGTGTTGAATTCACCATCGGAAGTAAACCAATCAACAAATTTCGGATGATCGAACGGCACTTTTTTCGTGATAAACTACTGAAAAGTTTTGATTTTGAATTTGGATTTTGCATACCAAACAGTAAAAATACATGTGAACACATTTATGAATTTCCAAACTTACCTCCTGAGCTGAGTAAGTATCTATGCCAAATCAATGTTTTACTTTGAAGACACGCCTATTAGCGTTGTCTACACAACGAAAAATAACAAAAAGGGTGATAGGCAAAATCAAGAGAGGAGATCTGTCTATCATTTGATAGTTGATCAACTCCGGCTAGTAAGGGATGTTCAAGTGAGCCATGTTTCGGTCCTCAAACTATACTTTGCACCAGCAGTGACTTCACCCTTTACAGGCTACTTCTCATGGTGTGGACTGAAGTGAATTGCAATGAAACCCAAGAAAAAAGGATTTATGGTAAAAAGCTCACAATTTTCAGCCGAGTAAAAAAAAACGCTTTCCAGCCACAGTGGAAACGAAAGGTAGATTTCGACTAATCGTTTCTATGAAAACAATTGCGCCCAATGAGCCTGACAGGTCGGAAAATCGTCCCCCTTGAACTTGAGATTTTCCGGATAAAAGGTGGTTTTAGAGGGTAGGTGAATACAGGTTGTTTTGAAGGCCACAACGAGACGAGTTTTTTGACGTATCACCGACCAAGATCGGACGAGTTTGAAAAATCATCCCCCTTTGGACTTGAGATTTTCCGGATAAGGGGTGGTTTTAGAGGGTAAGTGAATATAGGTTGTTTTGAAGGCCACAAGAAGACGAGTTTTTTGCCGTATCACCCACCAAGATTGGACGAGTTTGAAAAATCATCCCCCTTTGGACTTGAGATTTTCTGGATAAGGGGTGGGCCGATTTCCACGAAAAAGGAAACTTGATGTAGACCTCATAGCAGGGAAGAACCATGCTTAGTTTCGTTTCGATCGTATTGATAGTTCCGAAAAAAAAGGTCGCAAAGTTTCGTTAGATCCCAGTTATAAATATATAAATATATATCGTACTTTTTTATGACCTACATTTTTCAACTCAGGGTCTCAGGATCGATGCTCTTTGAGCGAAAATTCCGGAAAATTACGAGGTCGTACCGTCTGCAATAGGTAGATATTTCTTCGAAATCTACCTAATAACGGATACAAATCAGAACCATCCTCTCCTTTTGATATGAATTGCCTCTCGATACAGTGAGGAACAATACAGCAAAATTTTGATTGCCTAGTAAGGAATGTATCGAAGGTTTGAAACTAGCTGTGTCTACAATTGGCCCTACTCTTGCTAAGCTGAATAGCATCAGTTGTCCAATTTTCAAGAAGGTAAAGTTACAAATTTAGATAATTTTTTATCTAAAGTTTGAATAAAAGTTTCTAGTAATAAAATAGTGAAATTTTTAAGTGAAATTCTGTGTAAAATTTTGAGGATATGCTTTTAGAAATTCCTCGACTGTGTTTTTCTCAAGTTTGCAATGGATCACTAGACAAGATACAAATTTAAGCATTCTAATACATATTTTCTTATCAGAATTACACCTAGATGGCACTTTGTACAAAAAAAATTCCTAAAACAACAACAACAGAAATTACTCCCAAAACAGTTGTAGTGTGTGACTTGATTCACATGCATTCTGCTTTTTCTCGAGAGCAGGCAATTCAACTTATTCGTGACCAGTGCTAAATAAAATCTTTGATATATCACTTTATGAGTTGATTAAAAACCAGCAGTTTATGTCGCACAAATCGTGTTTTACGCAAAGTTTTGAAGAAGAAACATATATCAGAATGCTTAAATTCATACCTTGTCTAGTGGTTCATTGGAGTTGGTCAGTGTTGTTCGTTACCATTTGTAAACTGTTAAAACGCTTGTGTACATTGGGAAACTAATAACACATATGTTGTATCTGTAATAAATTAGAAATTTTAGTTCCTTATTACAGAATGTAGTCCAAATGGTTGACTATTCCAGTCGTAGATTGCCACCAGACTAGGATTTAAGTCCTGCGGGGATGAAACATAAGATAACCAGAAAAAGCCACTGAGTTTACATGGTAACAGATCCAGTAGCCCAAATTCTGTAAGAGAACACGCCTACGTACAAATATATTACCAGGAAATAAGATAATTCAGCCGCAAAGGTCTAATTTCAAAATGGAAAATTTTTAATCAAAAGCGTCTCAGCACATGACCTACGCAAGATTAGCTGAAAGAATGATGGTTAACTTTACTTGTTTTTCCGGGTCTCATCCACCAGTGCGCTTTAGGCAGAGAAAACTGAAAACAGCAAGTTTCTAAAAGGTTGGCAGTAAGCCCATTGACCCTTCATAAGAAGGTTGGGTATTTTTGTTTTTTTGGTTTAGAGTGAATCGGAATGAATAGTTAAGTTTAATGACACAATCACAGTGTAGGAAATTTCAAATCTTGAGAGGCTCAAGGAGATCACCTTGCACCAATCAAATTTTCTTTCAGCTGCAAAATTTCAGTCTTATGAATTAAATGAAAAATTTAAATTGTGAACTTCAACCTTTTTTTTTTTTTACATATTTCTCCGTGTGCTTGCAGTTTGCCTCTTCGATTTTCGTAAATTTCATTCTGATATTTTCAGGTATCTCCTCAAATCTTAATGTGTGAAATTTTCATTTTAGTAATATAATTTGATTTTTCAGTCGATGAAATGGTCAAGAATCCTTTTGAAACACGTTCGGACAGTTTCTACTTCATTGACGAAACTTTAATGATGCACAATAAAGCAGACTATGCTTATGATGGAGGTCTCAAGTGATCACTCTCTTTTATGTGTTACGGGAGCAGCTCTCATGTTTCTAGTTAAGTCATTCTTCTCATTTTGTTTTTCAATCTCTAGGATACAAAGCACAATTTAAATGTATACGACTGAAAATGAATTTTAATATTTTGCTTGCCGTGCAGTTTGAGTCAGATCTATAAGAGATCAGGAACTGACTGTTTAACAGCAATGATAGATCAGTCGTTCATGTCATAGAACTATTCTTGTTACTTACAATTTATCCTGACGGCAGTGTTACCAATTTTCCTTTTTAGCACATCAATGGAATGTTATGTCTCTAGAGGAAAATGGATCAGAAAACCTATTGAATTTCCTCTCTTCTCAGATTCAAATGTTACGAGTGCTCTAGAGCTCACTTTTTCCGTCCAAGGGAAAACCTCAAATCAAGAATTTACTCTTTAAGATATTAAAGAGTGTCTACTGTTGAAACCTCAAACGATTTTTCAACCGAACAGAACATGTACCGATTTTTTAAGTACTGAAGAATCTACATCAGTGCGCTAAGGTCCATTTTTGTAGATGCAGTCACAAATGGAAAATGGGGAATTACACTTCTTGGCTCACCTGTAAAAGCTCCCATCTACGCAGGGAAAAAAAAGGTACATACGCGCCAAGTTTAAGAACACGCACCAGGTTGTATATGGGGGAAAAAATGAGCTGGGAGTAGTTATGATTTTTATTAGTTATAAAGTCTCTTTGTTAAAACTCCAAAGTCAAGAAAAAATGTTTTAAACATGAAAAGAGTCAAATTGAAAGCGTATTTTCACTAGGTGGGTGGATGATAAGATGTGGTATTTTATTTTGACCCTATCATAATTTTTCGGACCAACATTGGGATTCACCAGACTGATAGGAGGTGAAACTCTTCCAAACGTTGGAGCCAAAATATAATCCTACAATGTAGGGTTTAAAAATGACCTGATGAAGATGATGGCATCCTACCAGCATCAATTTCGAAAGTCTAAACTCAAATGTTTACCAACCCGATTATGATCTTGCCACCATTATCGTGGCATTTTGGCTCGACCGATCATCAACGAAAATACGCTTGTTATGTTATGACCATTTGTTGTGTATTCTTCATTACCTGTCGTCATTTTTTCCTCTGCTTCATACATGTAATTGCTGATAATGTCTAACTAGCTATGTATATGAACACCAGGCCAAATCGCATACCTAATTACACACCATCAGCAACTACGAGGCAGAGGAAAAAATAACAGGTAATGTAAATAGTCAGTGACTTATGTCCTTAATGTTGAGTCTCACGGAGAAGTAAAACTTCGAACATCTTGTTCTCGGTTCAACCTTGATGCACCTCTGTTAAACCTGGTCCATATTTGGTTTCTAACCAAGCCAGAAGTATTAGCTCCCTATTACAAAATTTAGTTCAAGTAAAAAACCATGAATAGTATTGGGTGCGATGGTAACCAATGTTCTGCCGAAGTTACAAAGGAGGAGTGTCGTGAAGGACTGCAATCGGCCCAACACCGAATGCTTCTAACCCCAGCATTTTTTGACAGCAGAGGGATCCCTTCAGTGAGATGTGTTAACACGGGTTTTAATGCTACAAATTACTATTTTTCAAGTTTAATGTCGTTTTTAGACATGAGTGCAAGCCAGTATGAGGCTGCAATATGAGTATGTTATTCTTATTATAGAAGGAAAAATCCACAAATAAATCCCCCTGTACTCCTTTGCCTTCTGAAAAGACAAAGACTTTGAAAAAAAAAAGACAGAACTGACAGACAGAACAGACAGACTGGAGAAAAGACAATAAACGAAACAAAAAAGATCACAAAGTAATAATCATTTTCAGCGTTCAGACTCAAATCTACAGCAATATATTTCACTGAAGGGTTTCTATGACAGGCCAAAACCAATTATGTCCTTAAAATATACACCCTCTCCTGTCAAAAAACGCTGGAGTCTAAGGAGTCCTGGGTAGGATCGATCTTGTCCTTAACAACACCTCTTCTTCCAATGTTCACAGAACTGGTCGGCCCTGAAGTTTCGGAAATTTGCAAAAGTGGACCGAGCCAAACTAGCAAAGCTCTAGCGCACAAGACAATCAAGTCTGGTATTCATTATGAAGTAATACTAATCTTGCTCAAGAAAACCCTAGTAGCAATGACCTTTTCAAACATTTTTCATAAACTCTTAAACAACTTTAGATGTTCACATTAGGAAACCCTTTTTGGCTTTTTTTATAGTAATTTACGATAAGGAAAATTTAAGGAAAAAAGTGTTAAAAAAAGTCTTAGAATATCACTGTACTTTTTTAACATTTCTTCTATTATTTTGACCGTTGAAAAACTATTGTTGATATTTTAAGAGTTTTTTAAACACTTTTTTACTTTTTTACCACTCGTAAATTTTTCATGAAGTAATAGCTAAAAAAGGTTTCCTAATACGAACATTCTAACAGGTTTTTTAAGAGTTGTCTTTCTGAAATTGTTAGGTTTTTTAAAAGTTGTTTTAACAGTCATTGCTACTGAGGAAATAATCTCATCAGAAGATTGGGTTTTAGTTGGCCATGGGCCAACTTATTTTTTCCCTAGCATTGTCTTTTTTGCCTGAAAACTTGCTAGGTTGACTCACAATCCCCCTCACTAGCACAACTTAACTTTTTTATACTCTGTGTTATTCTACCTGGGCAAAAGTGAGAGATATGTGACTTGCACTAATTTATCGTTGACTGTTTTATAGCTTTAATCTTCTCTCCAAGGCAATTGCAATGATTTCATATTTTACCCAAGGAGGCCCTTGGTATTTGTGTGATGATGGTTCAAGATTTTACTGTGTTTGTTTTTAACTTCTGTCAATCACTTTAATTTGTAAGGTTCTTTTAAATGCAACAAGAAAGTAACAGTTTGTTAAAATAATACTCGAAAAAACTGATGATTCCAATGGATCAGTCCATTATACACATTACAGGCGAAAGCCGACTGGCCCAGCAGGAAATCGGCAAGTAGTTGATGGACCAGTACCCTGAGTAAGCTGATAAAATGCGAGGAAATAAGAAAATAGGTGAATGAAAAAGGAAAAGCAGAAAATAGGTGAATGAAAAAGGAAAAGCAGAAGAGAAGAAATAAGAGAACGGGAAGGAGCAAGAAGTAAAATACACCAGCTCAAGCATGATGTACGGACAGGGTTTGCACAAGTCCGGAAATAGTATTGATTTTTTAAGGGCGATCCAGAAGTACTGAAAAGGTGCGGAATTCTGCAAGAAGGTCCGGAATTTTTGTCATTTTTGTCGAAATTTGAGCAAGAAATTCAAATTTTTCAAATTTCGTCAATTGGAGGTACTGAAAAAGTATTGAATTTTACTGTTGAGGACCGGAATTTTTTATGAATGTACTATAAAGTTCTGTAGAAGTAGGTACTGATTTTTGGCCAGCCTGCTTTAGTAGACACCCTGACAGACCAGAATATGTACATTTTTGACCCTCGTGAAAAGCTTACAAAGATGGGCCAAAGTAACTTTAGGTGGGCCTGTCGATGACTCATTTTTTAAACTCTAGTTGGACTCTGACCAGCTCACTAAAAGAGATCGTTTGTTTTACTCAAAGGTGCCTGGCCCTATCCTGGGGTCAGTAGGTGGATGACTTTTTGCTGAGCCTCCATGGCAGAGCTATCGATTAAAAGTACATAAACCGCTAGACAATGGGATAGGCTGAAGTAAAAAAATATGTCTCTCCAATTGTGATGTTGCAAATCTTCGCTTTTGTTTCATTATTTTGGAAGAAAACCAATTGACAGTTTTTCTTGAAATTTCCTGATAGTTATTTCCTACATTCCAAAATACTTCTGGAAAATTTGAAAGTGGTATTTTAGTTTTCTTTCTTTTACAGAAAATAAAATCTAATCAGAAGAGTTTTAAATTTTGAAATGAGTTGGTCATTGAGTTTTGAGTAAATGTGTTGACTTCTATGAATTAACTTTAAGTCATTGGTTCATTCCAACAGAGTCAAACAAAGCTGACAGTTTGGCATCGGGTAATTCTGTTGTTTCTGAAAGGTCCCAGACATTTTACTTCAACAAGGCATCTTTACATTTGGTCAAACAACCTTACTGCTAGCTTCGCAAGTTTTATGTGGTACTGCATGCCTATCTCTAGCAGTGAAAGCCCTATTTTAAAATAGTTCAATCATTAAAATAAATGTATCACTCTATTGAGTGCTCTTTTTTTTCCTTTAACTGTAAGACTGATCTCTATCCTAAGGTTTTCAGAAGATGGTCTCATGTTACATTTGCTAGTCTGAATTCCACCTGTCATCTTTTCTTTTACTACTTACTATAAATGAATTTTTCCTGCATTAACCCAACTAATTCAATCTCTCATGAGTGAACTCAGATTGGTTCCGTTGTTAGATGTAAAGTGCAATCTTTAAATAAATTTTTTTGTTACTTATAAGTTCGAATTTCGTATCCAGCCTGCCTTTTTTTTTCATCTGCTACAACTCCATACATCTATTCGGAAAATTGATGCAGTCGCATCAAGAAATATAATTATCACTATTGTTCTAAATTTTTGGGATTTTAACATGTGAAAGTTAACTTTCTGGAATTGTTTTACTGTAAATTTCTGAATGAGGTTGGCGACAGTGATAGACAGGATAAGACGGAGGTCTTAGGATGCTTGGGTAACTTTTGAATAGCAACATTCAGGAATGAAACAATTAGATTAGGCTGTCTCAGTTTGATTCGAGTTGTAATTTATGCTCACAACTATACAAGCCAAACTACAAATTTTGAAATGACGGTCCACCTCCTTTAGGAAAAGAAGCATGGAAATCAATTACGCATGGTCCTGAGGCTTCCTGAGCTGAGATATAAGTGTTTTTGACCATTTGCAGCACAGTGAATAATCCATGATTATACTGATTGTGAGCACAAGATTACTCCTGGAGCATTTTCGACCTGAAGTTCGAACTCCTCGACCCATTTTAAAGGGGACTAACTTCTTATCAGCCCACTCAGAGAACTTTAAATTTCGCCCCCAAAATTTTAGTAGAGAAAATGTATCATCAATGGTGTAAGTCGGCAACCACGTATCTCGTTTGCGGTGTTTGAAAATCTCCGCTTCTTTTTTACTTGTTTAAAGCAAAACAAATCGGCATCATTCCTTCAGGTTATCGCAAAATTTTCTTTGCATTAAGGAGAAAAATCACGGTAGCTCTTAAGAATTACCGTTCAGTAGTTTTCCATTTAAAAAATAAAATATGACAGGAAGTCTGCCACATCGCAAACCAAGATACGTAGTTGCGAACTTACACCGTCGACATGTACAGTACACAGATGTGCAATTCCTCAAAATAGATGTAGGAATGTTAGGTTTTCATAAACAGTACGGACAACCATTAGCCATTTTAAAGCATAAAACTATTTAGAATTTTATTGGGCCATTTTACACTTTGATTTTTACAAAACATACAAAGGTACAAAAGGTGTCTTTGACAATTAGAAAAAAAAAGAATGAAAAAAACCTTCTGAATTTGAAATACAGTTGAAAAAACCTAACCACCTAAACAAGTTGAATCGTACTGTGTTATAGCACTGAGTTAATATTTTAATGAGAAGTGCTCCAAAAAATGAGAGGACAACAATTTTGGAAATATTTTGCGTTATAAGTATGACAGAGATTTACAACTCGAGCTACAATCATGTTGCACACCTGCTATTGAGTTTTAAAACAGATAGGTTGAATTTCTACAGTCAATCTTCAGCAATTACGAAAGTGATAATTCACTGTTGTTCAGTAGCAAGCACTAGACTTCTTTAAATTTTCCTTCGTTTAAAAAACTTGAGGAAAATATACAACGTTAAATAATTACAACTATTATTAACCTTAAAATTAATTTGGTATAAGTATATAATTCGGTAAATATTATAGGATCTAAAGACCATAAATACGACTACTTTGCTGGCTTCAAAAATGATCAACTTTTTGATATAATCGAATGATTTGAAAAATTAGTGCTCATCTCTATACGGTTGGAGAATCAATTCCCAAATTCTTGACAAAATATGTGACGCTTTCTGCTTGAGCTGATTGTAAGGCTTTATTTGCCACCAAATTGAAGTTTTTAAAGGTTTTGCTTCTCTGAAGCATTGCAATGACCAAAGCGCGAAACCACTTACCTCCGTTTGCGATGTTGCAGATTTCCTGTCATAATTTATTTTTTCTTCTGAAAACTAGTCAACATAATTTCTCGAAAACTTCTCTGATTTTCCGTCCCTGTGAGCAGTTAATTCTGTATAGATTTCAAGCCAGAAAATTGGCTTGTTTCTCTCGGAAATAATAAAATGGGAGCAGAAATTTTTAAACACCGCCATGAAGATACATCGTTTCGCACTTCATCCATTGATTTAAATTGATTCACACAGGTCAATGGGAACAAAACAGAGTTCATACTTGAGAGGCAACTAAAATACGCATAAATACAGATGAGCTTCACTCGGAAATAAGGATAGGAATTCATCTGACAAACGATAAAAAATTCTGTAGCAAAATCGTATATTTTATCACCAAAAAGAAAAAAAATATTAAGTGATTAAAAAAATAAGAATAAACTTAGATAAATATGACTGGAAATGAAACTCGAAACATTTGGTTACAGCGATTCTTATTACTTACAATAAACGATGGAGATATTGGAAAATAAGTGCAGTTTTTTCACCATGCAGGGTTTAGGACAGTCGCAAAATATACTTGAGTACATAACTCAGTGTTTTTAGTTATAAAATAAATAAGAAACATAGGACAAGACATATTGCACTTGGAGGAGGCCAAAGGAGGATCAAATTAAAAGAAGCAACCAAGTGTAAGTAATCTTATGAATGTGCAGAAAATTTGACTGCGTGTTATTCAAAGTGAATGGTGAAGATTTTGCACAATAATTGTATGTAATAACCATAATTATTAAGGATTAATAGCAGGCTTAGGTCATATGCACTTGGCACAGGACTGTATTTTGAATCACTTGCACCCTCTGTTGTGATCTGAAATTGAATAGAGATAAGCAAAACAGAGACATCTACATGGGAGTGTTTCAAAATCACATCTCATACATGTATTTTAATATTTTGGTAGGGTATCAACCAACATCCCCACTCGAAAATTTTTGCAACTTTTCTTGCCCATTCGAAGGTTATTGCCACATTTTAAGCAAAAACCTTAGTTGGTTTCCTTCCGAAAAATTAAAATAAAAAATGAGATTTTGAAACACCTCTATGTAGATATAACTGTGTTGCTTAATTCTATCCAATTGGTAAACGCTCTGTTCACAAAAGCACAAACAACTACTGACTTAAATGTGTTTGTGACTGATTAATTTTTTCAATTGGCTAAGAGGTTATCAAAAATTTGAAAAAAAGTAAATTTTAGGGGAGAAGTTAAACAGAATTTTTTCTAATTGTGCAAGTTTCCCTAAGAAATTGATACTTGTTACTTCTTATTACTATCGATCAATGAGCAATGTTTCAAGATGCTGGGAGCGAAAAAAACAGTTCAGGCAAGGACTTAGCATATGATATCAATGATTTTACAGCACTAACTTACCTGAGACATTTGAAGCAGCTTTGTTAAACAGTGAATTAAAGAAACTTCTTTATTGGATAAATAATACCAGGCATTTATTGGTGAAAAATTATGGAGGAACGCTTTTGTAAATCTTTGAGGCTGACCTACACCACAGCTTTCATTTGAAGGCTCCAATGTGTGAAAAGAAGAAAAGAAAAAGAAAGAACAAAAAAAAGCTACAAGTGTACATTTCTACATTGCAGCATCGATGCAACAATAGAATATTCACATTACAGCAAGCAATTGCTGCTAGCCAATTCCTCATTTTTAAAGAGTTATGATACAAGGATAAGTAGATTAAGTAATTGAGTAGTGACAAAAAAATTATAGCTTCATCATAAAAAAAATAACTAAGTTGCAATCTAGGAATACAGTTTTGAATTTAAGCATAAATTCCTGTGGGTACTCACTGTCAGTTTACTTCTAGCTAAAATACGAGTAGAAGCCGCTGAACGTTGAAATGAAAAATATAAAGTAGAAATTTGCGAACTGGCATTTGTCCTATGAATAAATAAATAATAAATACTTAGGTGAAAAACTTAAGTAAAATCACAGCAGCTAAAATGAAAAGCTTCAGTAACAGTTGCAGAATGAGCAACTCTTCATCTAAGCAGCTTCTCCACGATGAATTTCAGATGACAAATTTTTCATCCATCCTTGAAGAAGACTGTGAACAAAAAGAAAGTAATGATATTACACAATAAAAAACAAAAACGAACAAAATTATTTACCAAAAATAAACTTCGAAATTTTGATGGCATGATTTAAAAGATAAGGTATTAAGGTGATTCGATGGACGCCACATTTTGTGTCAGAACGACATGCGATATATTGCATTGATTGGTTCCATTTTTTCAGCTACTCGTCATTTTTCTCAAATTTTGAGAGTACAATTCTGTTGTTAAGGGACTGAAGAATTCACTTACCAAGTTTGAAAAACAAATTCAAGGTAATAAAGGCGTGGTTTTTTCAGAGGAAAACTATCGCATTCGATTGCAGTTTTGATGTCAGTGTCGAATGCAATAATTTTCCTCTGAAAAAACCAAGCCTTTATTACGTTGAATTTGTTTTTCAAACTTGGTAAGTGAATTCTTTTGTCTCTTGACAACAGAAGTGCAATCTCAAAATTTGAGATATATGGCATGTAGCTGAAAAAATGGAACCAATCAATGCCATATAACGCATGTCATCCTGACACAAAATGTGGCGTCCATCCAATCACCTGAAGACCAAATGCGCATAGCCCGAATTTTGTTGGCAGATTTGCGTTTGGCCGCAAGTTGAGGCAAGAATGTCGACTTCACCATTTAACTGCTAATTAATGGTTGGCACAGTTAAAAGACCATGGATATCTCAAATTGTGATGTAGGAGCTCTCCACTCATGTTAATTTTTTTAAAGGAAAACTAATCAACAGTTTCTATTGAAATTTTCAGGGAATTTTTTTCAATCCTTCTAAAAATAAAACACAATCAGAGATTTTTAAACATTGCAATTGAATTATGTTATTTTTCCCCCATTAACCATTCATATTTTCTTGGGTTACATCAGCTTCTTGGATAATAATCCATTCAATAAAGATAGGTACTCTCACAATTGAGAAAAAAAAAAAAAAAAATCTTATCAAAAATTTGCCAAAAACTTTAAGTACAAGTCAAAAACTTACCCAACGTATTCCTTTCGTGGCAGTACTAAGATTTGTTCTGGCTTTTTTCCATCTGGAAAAAAAATTATAATAAAAATAAAATTGACTGAGAATCTTGAGTGAAGCTGAAAGTTGACAAAAGTTGGAAAGTTGGAAGTGGGTTGATGAAGACAAAAATATTCAGAAATACACGGAACAATTCAAAGAGCCTCCACAAAGTCTCTTGATGATACATTGCAGCGACTTCAAAAACTTGAGTTCAAAATCAGGCAATACTGTCGGACCGAGGGAAAAACGCCGTATGAACCTAACGGCGTTGGCAAATTTCCTTTGCTAAAATACGAATTTATTGGAAAATCTGTAAATATTTTTCTTCCGATTTTTCAGACACTTTTGTTCACACTGTAATCTAATATATGTGAGAAAATCAAGGAAACCATGCCTAACTTCTTTCCAATATAAACATTTCATCAGAGGAACATTGGCAACTCTCGAATGTTCATGCGGCATTTTTACTTGGCATGGCAGCATAGAAACCAATAAGACAGGGTGAAGCAATAATACAAGCAAGCAACACAGCCATGCTTAGGAAAAATACCTAATGAACCTTGGGATGTTGCCAAATTTTCTTTGATAATACACGAGTTTCCGAGAAAACTCGTCACCATTTGTTCACTAATTCTTCAGAAAACTTAGCTTGCAGTTTGGTTCCAAATATCTGAAAATTTTGAGTAAAAATATTCATAACTTTCTTCAAATGTGAATATTTTATGAGAGGAACTTTGGCTCTCATGCAAAGTTTTCTCTTGGATCGGCAGTTCACTGTTCATTGACAACAGCATCTATTGCTGGTACATTGAAAGACCTCACAGATGCTGTGATGATGTCATCTGACTCATATACGTTGTTTGTGGAGAGAATTCAGCTTAGCACAACACTATACAAAGCATTCGTAAAGTTAACAACTTAGAATATTGAGTAACATGGGTTCTTTCCAAAATTCGAGTCAGTGATCAAGGCAGCTACGCTCACCCGATTTCAGTGATTAAGGGAGAAATTCAGCTTATTTTGCTGGCGAGTCGCTATTTGGTTGAACAAGGGTTGCTCCGACACATTGTCAGAAAATTATTAGTGCTCCGTTAAGGCCAATCTTAGGTTATTGCGACCACTGTGTTTAAAAGTGAGTCTACCCAAATGAGTTTCTACACTTTCAAAGTGCCACGGAAGATCTCGGGGTGTCAGTTTGACTTTGAAAGTAAATGCAAGAATCAAGATGGCAGACCTTCTGTTGCAGTCTAAAAGTGCATAAACTTATTTGGCATGGACTCTAATTACAATTTACCAACAAGAATGCTAAGAAATTCGACTAAAGTGTGAGAAAACTTTTAGGAATAGGCATTTTAGCTTAATCTGTTCCCCTTTCTCTAAAAATAACCAACAAGCCGAACCGAGGGGCTTGGAGGACAAGCCGCATAAGTGTAGTGCAGTGCAGAAAAATTGAGCTATTAGTGATTTCAAGTAAAACTAGTCTTAATGCATATTCTATGAAAAATTCGCTCCCAAATTTCAAGTTTTAAGCATCAAAAAGTCACTGATAATTTTACCATGGTTTTCCCCGATCACGTTGAATTTTTAGACTTGGACAATAGCTATTTCGATCTCTTTACAATCATCATCAGGTCACTACATTAAAACTTGACTCACTAGAGGTGCACCCTACAAATGTTTTTAAAAAGTTTTTTAATAATAGTGTTTTACTATGTAATGTTCGTTTTTTGGATGTTGCACATCCAAATTTTAGTGTAGTGACCTGATGATGATCGTAGAGAGATCAAAATAGCTATCGTCTAAGTCTAAAAAATCAACGTGATCAGGGAAAACCAAGGTAAAATTATCAGTTTCAATGCATCCCAATAAAAACAGCTTCAACTTCAAATTAATCAAAAAGTCAGTTTGAACTTTCTTTCCGCCAAAAGGATCCGTGTAATTTCAAAACTTCAAATACTTGGATTGCATTTTGCAAAAAGGAACCAGCGCGATTACAGTGTTGTAAAAATGCTGCTCTTTCATAATTATCCACAAAATCTTTTAGAACAGCAAATAGTTCTTGCTTCCAACCAAAAAATTGTTAATTTTAAGGGGAAATAATTGTGCAAATTTTAATACTGTGCATGTATTAAGTATTTTGGAGAGAAAAGAAGAAGTTGCACGATTTTGAAAACACTGTAATTGCGCTGGTTCCTTTTTGATAGATGCAATCCACTTATTTCACAAAATGGCAAAAACTGTACTTATGCGACTTGTCCTCCAAGCCCCTCAATTTAGCTCTATATACCTGAAAGTGTTATGGTTTGAAAAAGTAAAAATCAAAAGTTGTGAAGACTGCTATTTTAAAAACTTTAAAGATAAGGCTTAGATGCAGGCCTGGTGAAATCTCGAGCACTTGTGCCAGCCAAGAATTAAAGAGCACACACACACATTCATCTAGTAGGTCATTCCATTCTTATCAGATAACAAGATTAATTCAAATAACTTCAAGCTTTCGGCGTTTCAAATGTTCTATTTGTCCTTACCATTGACTTCGCAAAAAAGCTAGTATCTCTACCAATAAAAAAAAGGATTTCAAGTGGTATTTTTACACAGTAAGACAACTCCATGCTAATATCCATGAAAGGATATTAAAACATTGGCATAGTTCAAATTTACATATTTAATTTGTCTATTAAGTTGGTGTCTCGTGCATACTTTAAAAATATCATGAGTTTTTCGTCAATAAAGAATATGGATTACTTTAATATTGTCTCCTGAAATACAGAGAAGAAAATTTTCATATTTACAAACTTTGAAGTAAAATCACTGGGGATAGCGATAAAAACCTGGTGAACTAATGATTGTAAGCTAAATGTTGAGAGCCTCTCATAGGTTACCTGCTATCAAACATCACTCAAACGGAAACTGGTTTCTTAGAAAAAGTCGTATGTACGGTAGATCATTTCATCAAATTTTGGAGTTTAAAAAATTGTTTGAAAAAAAATTCAACTGGGCAGGAACAATCGTTTTGAAGTGTAAAAATCGTTTTTTTGCAACTCATTTGGAAGAGTTATGGTAAAGGATAAACTGACCAAATAGTTCTACATAAAAAAATGGAAAGCAAAAAGTTCCCGGACTAAAATTTTAGTAAATTGTACTGATTTTTTCAAGTAAAATCTCAAGAATTAAGTATTTACAGAACAACTTACATCAAACAAATGAATATATTTTTGACTGGCTTATTCACTGCAATCTCAAAAGTGTTGCTTGCTCACTACAGAATTCAAAGGCTATGGCATTGCTGACATTTCAAATTCCTCAGACTTAAAATTTTGAATTTTTCGTTATTTGAAGATTTTGAGACAGATGACAAATTTTTTTTTTTTTCACTGTTCATGATGCTGTTTCTGAGGTAGGCATTGATAACAGAAAGTGTAGCAATTTTCAGTATAAAAATGTTTGGAAGACCCCCTTGATAGTTTTCCTGACAGCTGTAGGTGACTATTTTGGTATTGGAGATTTCTATGACCGAATTCGCTCAGTAAATAAAATGAAATTATGCCAAGCTCTTGACAGTCAGTCATTATTAAAGAAAATCTACAGCTGTTACAGCAACGATTCAGTTGACCAACTGATTATTTCTAAAATTTAAAAAAAAAAAATTGGTAAAAACCTCCGAAACCTGGATCACCTTGTAATATGCTAAAAGTGGAGGTACGACATTATATCAAATAATAATTAGAAAAAAAATCGGAAAATTTGAAACAGATTTGATTGGAAAACTGTTGAGTGCAGATGAGGAAATAATAAAAAAATAGAATTGAAATGAAAACAAAATTTTAATAAAAAGATAGAATTAGTTCAGAAAAGTCCGAATCAAAAGCAGATGAATGAGTATTAGGTAATCATTTTTGCGAGAGTAGATATATTAACAGGAAGGTTTTTTATCAAATGCTCAGATCATACTCAGAAAAAGAGTACATTAATTAAGAAGATGATGGGTAATAAACAGTATTTCTGACACCATTGAGTTCTTTAAACTCAAACGACTTTAAGTGAGGTTATCAAGATCCATCATTCTGTAGATTTTAGTAATGTGAGTACAGTAGACGGTGTCTCTTTTACATTCTTACAGAGGCATTCTAAAAACTACTGAAACCCTATCTGAAAAGAAGGGATACTTGCAGAATTGACAACAAAACGGAAGGAGATTAAAAAACAATAAGAACAACTGAAGTTTGGTGCATTGGGCCGTTCTGAATGACTTTTACTTCCATAGAGCCACTTATTTATGAGAGGAAAATCTTTCTCATGAGTTGTTCGACAGAGGTAAGAATCATTTGAAGTGGTTGACCATGCTATCCTTGTAGGAGAATGATTCTACAGACTCAACAGATTATAATATTTTTTCATAAGCTGTAGATAAAGTCCCAAACGATGGGTACAATTTTCTCATCTCCTCTTATGATTCTCGATCTGCTGAAAAAACTGAGGGCTTCAAGATTTTTCAGTAGCAATAATTAAATGCTCAACATGTTCAACCACTTTTGTGCTCTCTCGTCTATAAATTACTTGTCCACCCTTCTATGTCCATTGTTAAGGAAGGAATAGAGGAATAAGGATAGATGATAGTGCAGCTGGAAAAATATGCAGCTTGTGTTTCTCCTTTTCATTGGACATCTTGAATAGAAAAATAAGGACAAATAACTGAGCAGCTATTTAAAACCCTTACATTTCATCTCCATTATTGGATACCACAAGTATTAAAACATTCAGACCTCTATTCATCGGTTTCATTTGCATTATCTTTTCAGTCTACCTCAAATGAATCATAAATAATTTCTGAATGAACTTAATTTTAAGAAGAAGATCCATTTTTTACAATAAGAAACAGTTTAAAAGGCCACCTGGTAATATTATTTAGAAAAAAAATAATAAATGTATTAGGTTAACTAACGTACTGACAGCTGGCAATGTTTGTTAACCATGACAGCTATAGATTAAATATTATCACACAAATACAAGGAGGGCCATTGTCCTACTTCACATCCTGCTATTATGCTTCACAGTTAGATTTGACACCCTCGTGGAAAAATAATAGAGGTAGAGAGATTTGAGTGGTCCCAAACCTGCACAAAAGCAAGCCTTTAAGAGGATACCAAACTAAATTGATAGCCTTCATGAATATTGAGCATCCTTGCTGGGAAATTTGACCACTTAAAATAAAATAAAAAAAAACATCCTCTAACAGGGAGCCTCTGCCCGTTTAAGGAGCTTTAATCATCTGAGATAGAAAGAACCAAAAAAAAAAAAATGCAAAAAAAATATAAAATAAAAAAAATAAAGAAAATTCTAACTATGTAGTTTAAGAACAACTACAATTTTCTTTACATACTAATAAGATGACCAGAAACATAAGCTATGAGACACAAATTTACATAAATAAAAACATTAGCCGATAATTAAAAACAAGCTCTTCCGTTTTAAACAAGCGGATAAATAAAGGTAAACTACATAAAGGATCTGCTAAGAAACATAAAGGAGTGACCCATTTTTCCAATTTTAGATAGAAGAAAATGCTAGCATACGAGAAAGTAGAGAAAGATGGAGGATTTGGAAAGAATTATCAGCAGGGGACAGTTTGAAAAAAAAGCGAAAATAAAAATTTGTTTGAATCCAAGAGCTAGTAAATATGGTAAAAAATAAAGGGTGTCAGGAGAAATTACTAGGGCCATCCATGCTAGGGACTTACAAAACTAAAGAGATTAAACCGAGTAAGATACTCCTTAGAACTTCATTTTTTTTCTCTTCTAACGCTTAAAAAAATAAGTAGGCAATGATAAAATATTCGAGTATGTGTACACTAGAGCACAATAAAATATTATTTCAAAAGTATGATGGATGAGGAAAGACTACAATATTTCTAAATTATAGAATTAATGATGCCTTGATCAGAAAATAACTTTCTATTAGCTTTTCAGGACAAAAAATAATGCAAATATACGTTAGTTTTAACAGGGAAGAAAATAGTAAGTAATAAATATTATCACAGGGATACGAAAACAAAATGATTAGCTTTATAATAGTAGGGTGGAATAGTTTTGATTAAAAAAATCTTGATTTCTTTGATTTGAAGATGTAAAAAAAAGGGGGAAAAGGTGGAAAGAAAAATCAATTAAGGATACAATATTTGTAAATGCAAAAAAATAAGAGGCTCAGTTTTCTAACTTCTTCATCATGAATGAAAATAACAAATTGAATTTGATTGGATAAAATGGCAAAATATCGTAGTGCACAAACAAAATTAAACTACACAATTTAACGGTTGATGTTTTAAATTTGATCCTGACCGACTGGATGATCTAAGGTACAAACTAACTGAGAGAAAATAAAAGATGGGAGGACAATAGAGTCTCAACAAAAAATGGGGAGGATTGGTGAAGATAACAATAAAGAGAGAAGATGTCATGAAGACGAGTTTAGGCCTAGAATAGCGTTAAGTTTATTTCTTATTCCTGTTGTGGTTGGTTTCATCGTAAGGACTTCATTCTGCACACAAGGAAAAACAAATCAGTGGAGGAGTGAACAGAGTAGCATGGATGAATAGGAAAAAATAAATTTATCTAAAATAATAAATTATAAAGGAGCTATGTTGAATCTTCAGGAAAATGGCAAAACTCTCCAAGAGTTCCCTACTTTTCCTTTTGAAACTTTTGTTCCTTCAATTTCTGCATCCTAATGAGAGATTCAATATGATTGAGAATAATTCAGTCATAGAATTGATTTACTTTGGTTGATCTGCATGACAAGACCAACTCTAAAAAGAAAATAAACTTCTAATAAAATGGCTATACATTTTTCTAAACGGTTAGAAAAACTCTTTTCAGATCTAACCTACTTGGAGTGAGACTGTGGATGAAAAGCGGGGTAACAAAAATTTAAATTCAGATATAAAAAACCTAATCAGAAAGAGCTTAGTTAATTAAACTGTGTATCTATAAGGGGCCCTCTAACGAAACCTCAAGGACTTTGGTTTCCTTCATTTGACACGAATTTGAAGGCTCCCAAAATTTTGGCGTTTAGGCTTCTTGGTAAATAAATCAAACGACGAATATGTCTTGACCGATATTCACTTTAAAAATTTTGAAGGGAGAACTGACTTCATCGCAAGTCTGATTAGAAGAGCAACCTTCGTTCACACCACATCTCAGATTGAATCAAAACACACAAACTGATTTTAAGGACATTTCAATCTCTAGTAACAACGGGAATCAGAAATACCAAAAATACCGAGGTAGCAAACTGCACGTGTTAAATTAAGGCAAAAATGCAGCATAAAAATGTGTAGGACTGAAATTAATAAACTTAACTTAGAAAATAAACGAAATAAACACACTCTTTACAAGGCGCATGTCCCCTTTCTCTTCAGGACGGATTCCAATCAGGACAAAATGTGTCTGCTTTTATTTCGTTTATTTGATGAGTTGAATTCAATTTTAAACATTTCCAAGTTAAGTTCCTGCTTCATTTAAATCACTCTCTACAGGAGCTGAATTTTTCGATAATTTCGGGCTTGATCATTGAAAGAAATGGATAAAACTTCATTTTATCGGCACAATGGTGAATTTTGAAAATTGTGAAAAATCGAAACAAACCTTTGGTTTTACTGCACAATATTAAAAAGCTCTTTAACATTTGGCAGAAAAAAGTACACACCAGTCTTGGACATAAATCAGAAACCTCAAAATAGATGATTAACTTCGAATTTTGTCCTCACTTTTTTTCGCACAAGAAACTTTTGGTGCAAACTTAAAGGAGAGGACAAAAATGTTTTGATGACTATTATGAAAAAGAAGAACAGATGCTTCCAAAATTTGTTTTGATACTTCTATCGCTCTCTCTCTGTTGATGTGCATTCTGAACATGACATCTAACCGGAATGGGAATCTCTATCCGCACAATTCTTGGAATCAACAAGAAAAAGGAGGGGAGCCCAAAAAATTGATAAAATAGAGGGTTGAGGATAGACAGTCGATCAAAGAAAATAGAGAGACTTCAAAAACAACACAGACAAAACCACAACTTTTAACTGAGGATCCCTCCATAAATGAGAGAGCTAATTCTTTACAGGATAAAACAAATAATTTCAACCACCATGCCTCATAAATGGATGAAGTTAACCAAAAAAGTCGCATGTACATTGCAGTGTTTCCAACCCTCATCTCTTATTTTAATTTTTAGGAAGGACACCAACCAACATACCCACTCAATATTTGATGCACTTCTCTTGCACAAGTGGAGATTATTTCCACAAAATTTTAAAAAAAAAATGTTGGTTTTCTTCCAAAAATTGAAATAGGAGATGAGATCTTTAAACATTGCTATATAGATGTGGCTGTTTCACTTAACTCTACCCATTTTCAAAGAAGAAAACTGTTGCAATATCTACAACAAAAAAAATAAGGAGACAAATATCCAAGCAAGCTAAAGAAATTGGTGCAAAAGCAGTCAACGGTGTAGATTATAAACAAAGTGCAAAATAAATGGGCAGCAGAAGGACAGAAATTTGCCGTGGACAAGGTTGGCTCATAACGTTTTCAAGACGGTATATATTTTTGTACAAAAATATTTTGAATAGAAAATTTTTGGAACTCTAAAACATGGAGCAGTTAAAATAGGATGGTTACATTTGTAGGTGTAGAGCTCTTCTTACATCAAAAAAGAAAAAACAGATGTTTTGACCCAGCATCGTTTGAAAGAATCACTTTGAGGTTGCCACAATGAGCAAGAGGCTCGGAATGGATAATAAATCTGACAAGAACATTACTTACAGTTTGTGTTAGAGTGAAATAGTTGGTCTGATATTCATTTCTTTGATTTCTAATGTAATTACAGTAAAATAGGAAGAGAATTTAAGTACAAACCTCTTCATTATCATAAGAAACAGAATCCAGAGACTCCCGCGAGCGTGCAGAGCGCACGATCCTTCTGTCTCCTTCCCGTAGTCCACTTAAAATTTGAGCCACTTTCGTTTGTTTTGTTATATCAATTGACTGAAAATAAAAGATTGGGTCTAATTAATACAGATGTACTGAGTCTAATTGTTGCTGACGATGGGTCAATGACACTCTCATTTTTTTCAATTCATTTTCTGAAAGTACAGAAAGAACAAAGCTTCTAGGAATTTTTTCAGATTTTTTTGAACCCTAAATGGCAAAGACACTTTGTTTTGAAAATACCAAAAGTGGGACCTGTTTGGAACGATATTATTGGCAGGCGCTGGTAACGAACCCAGGTGGGGCATTTGCTGATTGGATAAACTCATCTTCAGGCCTTGCTACATCAACTTGGCAGTCTGCTTTTGATTTATTGGATTATGATTAGCTGTTCCTCCCTGTAGAAATAAATTTCTAAACTTTTGATTAAACTTTTGGGTTTTTTCATGAGATTTTACTTCGTATTAACTATGCCGCAACCCGGCAAAAATTCCTTACCACTGCCCCATTTTGAATCACATCCCTTCCGTTGCATGAGAAAAAAATTGCGATTAAATGTAAAAATTTCAACCAAGGCCAGATCAACTTGTGGTTGCCTTTTGCTGGATTAGGTATGAATGTGTGTATTAGTCGCTTTTACAGCACACTGAGTTATAAATCCTCTTTTTGTCATCCTTGGAGATTCTCTGATAAGATTAGGTTCCTTCCTTTCATTTTAGATATTACTTTCATGGATAAACAATATACATTCTAAAATTCTTGGGTAAAGACCAAGAGATACATTAAAGTCATAAATAGGTACATACTATAAATCATCCTTGGAGTGATAAGATTCACTTTCATGGGTACATACTAAAATTCTTGGGTTACATTCAAGTCATAAGCCTGGTATCATATTAGCAAGTAGGCATTGATAGGAGCTTTAAGGTTCAATTTATGAATTAAAACTTTGCAGTGTTTGCAAGTTGAATACAAAGTTGCTGTTGAAATTAACCTTCAATACATTTTGTCATAAGACAAATAAGTAAAGTAAACTTGATAAACCAGATGAGTACAGTATCCAATGTCTGGATAGTGATATTAAGTACACAGGAAAATCTAAGCGGAGTATGAAGTGTAGATACAAAGAACATCTTGAGCAAAGAACTTCAAATATTAAAATGCACCGGTCGAAAATAATAGAATATGTAAATGAGAGGATGTTAAAATTCTATCCACCAGCTCAAACATGAAATTGTTGAGAATCCATGAAAATCTTCAGATCAGGAAATATTTAATTATGAATAAACAATTTCTCCATATTCAAGTTGACAATGACAACAGTGGGAACGCCTTCATTGACAAAAGCTGTAGTTTGTAATCTTAAGAGAAGTATTTGGTACCACTTGTATTGTTTAACTCGCTGGCTTATGAAACCTACCTTTGCACTCTCTTCCCTACTCACACTTGTCACCTAGTTGTTGATCAAAATTTCATTTCCTCATATTTATAAAAACTCATTATTGAATAATGTAACCTCAACATGCTTGTTTTTATATAGTGGTTTGCATAAGTATTTTTCTGTGTAAATTAATGAGTTAATGCTCTGATGATAGGACAGATCCTGAAACGTGTCTGCAAGATAATGTTATCGTATGCGAATGAATTTTATCAAGTCCATCTTTCTAACAGCTTCATGGCTAAAAAATCAAACCTGATATTTTTAAGTCTGCAAATAAATTTAATCCTTCTGCAATATATAATACCAATAGGTCTTCTACTGGTACTCCGTATCGTTGACCTTCTTTCATAGCAATTTATCTATATTTCATTACCACTAAACTCGCTCTGGTTAAAAAAAAAAAGAAGCAAAGATTACGTACCTCTTTCCGCGATCGAAGAGCACAATCCTCTAGGGTTTCAGCTGCTTCAAATTTACCTTGCCGTCTGTACAAAGCCCCCAGATTTTTCAAAGTAGTGGTGATAGTGGGAGAATCTACTTTGGCAGCTTTATGCCATCCACCATATTCACCGTACGGTACATTTTCTCTATTACGATGCTTGTTCTCTTCCCTCTCTTCCGCAACTTGCCAAATGGGCTTGTTATCACCTGAAAAAAATAAACAATTTCATCATTAAGGGTGTGTTTTATCTGTAGACTTTTTTATCTGGAATTCTGATGGCTTAATAAATCACTGTTGAAAGGAGGAAACCTTATAACTCAATTTCCTATACTACTTATCACATTGCTTGTCACATTTCGATTGCATTTTGTAAAAAGGAACCACTAGCATTGCAATGTCACTAAGATTGTGAAACTTCTTTTGTCTTGGAGGAAAACCCGATTATCCAATAATAGTTTCTATTTTACTCGCTAAAAACTGTAAATTTAGGACAAAAATTACCATCTAAATTTCATAGTTTTTCACGATTTCCGCAATTTTATGGCAAAAGATGAAGTTGCACAATCTTAGCATCACTGCAATGCTAAAGGTTCCTTTTTGCAAAATGCAATCCATTTTATTCTTCCAGAGTATGACAGTTTATTGTTATTCTTCCATGCATCATTAACCATTATATTTTTTTAGATTTGTTTACGCCCTAACACGAACATTCTCTGGAGATTCACATAAAGTAGTCTGGAAATGATCCCTCGCTCTCTCTCCCAAAAAAGAAGGGGGAGCGATAATTTTGAAACGTTTTAATCAGGACACATATTTTGGTAGTCTCACCGCTGAAATGCACCATGAAAGAAAACTGGAGCTGAAGTACTTTGGAATTTAATTTATTGACTTTTTTACAATCGATATGACTGAACAATTTTTTAACCAGGATATTGGTATTGATGGAGAGAATAAATATAGAAGAAAAACAAATTAATTATGACTGTTTTCATCTAGGTAAATCATTTTTAATATCTATGGTCTTTTATACTTAATGTTCCCATAAAACAAATTATTGGCTTTAGCAATGTTTCTCTTTTAACACTACAGGGAGAAAATTTTAAAGGAAATGAGATGGACGTGGAAACTTTTACAAAAGCAGAACTATTCTAGATAATCTTTTTCTTTTCCACAAAAAAAACCTAACCTCCCTCTTTGGTCTTGTTCACAGTTCTTTGGCTTGTTTTCAAGGTTAAGTTCTCAGACTTTATTTGCGGAAATATCACAAACATTCAATGAAAAAACGAGAGAAAAGAAATTAGCTCAGGAGTGCAGATGCTGAACTTTCATACCAAAAATAAACTTCAGTTCTTCAGATGAACTGGACATCTTTCAGAGTTGTTTGGAGTTCATGACCTCACAAATGTTGCCAAATACGAGAAAAACACCAAGAACTCCATCCATTCACTTGAAAAGCTATTTTCATTTTTCTGGGGATTTCCATTATTGTAGCATATCTTCTAGCACTGGGAATTTGAAATGTTTACCTTCCAAAATCTTATAAAAGAGTGAAGATGAAACATTCATCAGCTGTATCTTAAATACACATACTTAGCTATACTACGGGGAACTGCTACGTACAAACTCAAAGCATCCATCAAAGACTGCCTGAAGACTCTTTCAAGCTTTTACGAGGCTTTAAAAATAAATGTTAAAATCAAGCTTTATCAAATACTTCAAGAATATAGGTGGAAAAAAGTTTACAAGGACAAAATTGTTGGTGAAATGATTGATTTCTTTTTTCTGTCTTTATCCATGCTAGAAAAAGAACTAAACCATCAATGGTGACTCATTCAAAAGTTACAGTTTCTAGTACCTATGCTTCGCAATAGGAACGGGTCCTGTTTTAGTTTTTCATTTTCTAAACCACCAAAAGCTCTGAATTAAAATGGAGTCCTTGGAGGCTGCTACTTCAAACAACCTTAGTCATCATCTGTTATGTAGAGTGGACCAACGGCCACAGACAGAGGATACTGGTATGAAACTAGAAATCGTCACTACACTTGTCCACACAACACATTGCAGTTCTTAGTGGAATTACTTTGCAAATAACAAAAATTCAAGACAGTTGCATCCAATGGAACATGCATTGCACATAAACAACACACAGGCGCACGCACGCAGGGACATGCATTTGAAGATTCTAAAGATAAAGGACGCTAGGCACTACAAAGAAACAGTGCCTAATAGAAGAGCCAATAAATTTGAGTCAAAAAGATCTACTGGAAATCAACAAATGCTGAATCCTACATTATGAAGTTGCACACGTTTGCACAGTTTATCAAATTGCACAGTTTTATCAAAGTTTCATTGGAAAAATTTGAGGAAAGAAACGGCAACAGAAATATGAGAGGAGTCAAAAAAACAGGGAAAGAAGAGCAAGAAAGGAGCACAGTCGGATTACATTTTGCAATTAGGATATACAACCTCTGGCTCAGTTTACAAACAACGTAAGTACCATTAATTTTCCGATGCACAAAAAAGTTTTTACAAATGAGTCAGTAAATGTAGTTTCTAATTGCAAAATGAAATCCAATTGATTAGATACAAAGACAAAAGTAAGAATTAAAGTTCGAGAAGTCAGAAACTTGAGGGGTGAAGAGGGATTTTTTTGTTTTAAATGCTTCATAACTTGCGCTTAAAATATCTTGCATTTCAAAAACAGTTAAAATTGAAAGAAAATTTTGAAGATGCTTGAATTTCATTAGACGACTGGAGCAAAGACTACAGAGCCGACTGACATATCATCTGACTATTTCTGAGAGTTTACTCACTGATCTATCTTTTTTTGTGGAAAAAGAGTTCGGGGCGTAAAAATGGGAGGAAACCAATGCACGTTAAGGGTTCCTTTCACGAGTGGATAAGGTTCAATTTTGAATCAGATGTCATTCAACATTATGGGAAAATAAGATTACACCAAGCCACACTTAACATTCGATTTAATTTTTCATCTCAGCTGTGATGATGAGCACATCCAAAATTTTGGATCTACCTCTCACAAAGGGTGCTTCAGTGGATCAGATGGATTATAGCTGTGGCAGGCATTAACTGTAATTTATTGGACCAGCAAGTTCAATTTTGACTTCATCTGTGCAGCTTTTTTCATCGGTTGAAATATGATCCAAAGAAACAAAACTCAGCCACTGCTAAAAATTAAAATCGGACGTCCGACATAAAAACAGCCAGTCAAGATATCTGCGCTGCGTTTGAATGATTGAACTTCCGAGTAAGAGCAAACAAGCATAGATTAGAATAAATGCTTACCTTGATACAGATTGTACAACAGCAACCAGTGAGTAGAAAGTGACTTTCCGGGCCTGCAGGTTGATTATGGAAACTTAACAGTTCTTTATCAAACAGCCCCAATCGATATAGCGATAACTTTCGGTGTAATTTATCAATGAGGGTTATTCAAATAAATAATTAATCTCGAATCAATAATCAACCTGCTGTGATAGTGAAAGGATAAATGGATTCAGCATGAAATAATCCTTTTGTTCTGTGGTAAAAGTGTTTCCGGTGCTCAGTGCTGATAAATTTTCAAGACTGTCTTGGTTGCAAAATTTTTCATTAAATTTTTCCACTCCATTCTGTGGGTTTTTTTTGAGCTTTCTGGGGTGGAAAATCTTCTAATTTCTCAATTAGTGAATGCAGGCAAAACAAACTTGAGGTAAATATTGCGCTAAAAGACGGGGGGGGGGGGGGGGTTGAAAAATTGGATATCTGACTGTGAGGTAAAAAATACCTGGTTGCAAGAGACAGTCAGCACTTTGAAACAATGTGCGCCCCTAGGGTATGAGTACAACTTTTTTTAAGCCTTCGTTAAAGAAATCTGCTACCATCTGCTGATAGAGATGAACTTTATGGGAAAATTAGCCAAAAACGCGATAGTCATATACTTATTGGCTCTGAGTTCCTAAAGTGCCGTCAATTTTGGGGATATTTTGTTGAGATAATGTTTCACAGTAAAATTGAAGAACGAACATAAAGACAAATGACAGAAGAGGACTGACTCATGAAAAATATCTATCATGCATCTTGTTAAAATAGGTAGAGAAATAGAGCAACATAGAGCTACGAAACAGAACCAGGTAAAGAGAGAGGAAAAAATGGTGGTTGATTAAAAGTTTGACTGAGTATCAATCTTAATTTTTAATGAATGAACCAGTGATTGAAAATTACAAAATGCATGAGATAGTAGGAGAGGTCAAAAAAGCCAGTCAACCACGATACCAAGCCTCATTGAAAAAAGTTTTTTAGGCTGCCCTGAAAGAATGGAGAATTGTGTAGTAACTCAGAGGCTAGGATAGCTAGTAATATAATTTTTATTGAGCTGGAAAGACAAGCCCTATTTGCGCGAGTTAAAACTTTGCCTGCTTAGAAAAAATTTGAGTGTTTGTTTAATTCGGGGGAGGTGGGGGGGGGGGGTGTGTTTAGATCCTCTAGCATTTGTTAGAGAGATTTCCCCTTCATAAATCGAAAATTCAATGTTGATGTTGAACACATTTGGACGGATTGATTCTATTAATTTTGAACCAAAGGAGCTTCATTTTCATTGATAGAATATTAAATGAAAAAGTTTAACCAGAATAAACCTAACTCCGTTTAATGCTGTCTAACTTCCCCTCCAATTTTATTCGTTTTGCAGAAAACAAAGGAATAAAACGCCTTGAAACTTTCGAAGAATTTCTCATAGATCATCAAGCATATGCTCACAAAGTTTCAAGTTAGAATGTTGCTCAATTTTGTATTGACAAAAATAAAAAACGAGAGGAAAGTAGACGAAATCTGACGTAGTTAGGCTGATTTTGGTTGAATCTTCCAAATAGTCTTACCAACATGAACACGATCGAGGTTATGACTACCTTTCTCTTAAAGATAGAGCCATTTGCTCCACTTAGGAGACAGCTTTTGTAAAAATGAAATAACAAAACTCATGTTACAAGGGCTGTCCCGCAATGACCCAGACTAGTGCTGTATCTCAAAAACTAATCAACGGATTGAGCTGATCTTGGACTCTTTCAAAAGATAAAGTCGAAAGAAAGCAATTACGGTAAAGATCATTTTATTTGAATGGAAATTGACCAAGTTATGACACTTTTAAAACAGATTGTAAGAAAATACCATACCGTTTTTTCAACTTGTTTCAATTAGTTTTACTCATCAAACTTTGCCGGTGATCTCTCCCCAACGAAAACAACATGGCAAAAAATGGTGATTGCTTTTTTTGATTCATAGGGCATGGTTTATCAGCACTTTGTAACCGATAAAACCACGGTGGACAGCGATTATTATTGCAAAGTTCTGACGGATTTTTGCAAGCACGTCTCGCGAAAACGTCCGCAATTGAAAGCAACCTGGATGCCCCATCCAGACAACGCGCGTCCTCACACCTTTAACGCCATCAGAAATTTTATGTTAAAGAATTAAGTTGAGACTCTAAGACACCCGTCATTCAGCCCCATTCTCACTCCATGCAGCTTTTGGTTGTTCCCACAATTGAAAAAAGCTCTTTGCAGCAAGCAATTTGAATCAAACGACACAATAAAAAACGAAGTCCGAGCATTCTTCAAACGCATCCCCAAAGTAGATTTCCTGAAGATGATCTTAACAATATGGAAGGAGCAGATTGAAAAATGTATTCGATTTGAAGAAGAGAGAGAAGTACTGGAAGACCCAGAGGAAAGCGAAAATGAAGATTGAACTTTGAATCTGTTCAAAATAAATTGTTATTTAAAAAAAAAACGGTGGGGCGTTTTCTTACAACCTATATTTAAAGTGTCATAACTTTGTCAATTTTCATCCAAATAAAGTGATCTTAAGCGCAATCGCTTTCTTTGGACTTCATCTTTCGAATGAGCTCAAGATCAGCTCAATCCGAGTTACAGCACCAGTCCCGGTCATAGTGGGACAGCCTTGGTATTTAAGGAGCAAAAGAAAAATTAATCGTCTTGCTTATACATTTTGTTTGGGCAAAATAATGTAATTGTTTGGCTGCATGACTTTAATGCCATTGCAGTTGGAGGGTAACCGTTCATGGGACGCATTGATACAAGGGCAATTCAAAAGTATTCATCAAATATTTTCATGGTCCAAGTAATCCATTCTATAATTAATGTGACTGGACTTGAACTCTCTCAAATTTTATGACGTGACAAGCTCGCAAAGGAACAAACAAAAAAAAAAAAGAGGAAGAAACAAGCAGGAGAGAGCAAACAGACTTATTTACCAATTACTTGATCCTTTTATTTTTTCAAGTAATTTTAAATAAGCTAATGTTCAACATTGATGGGATGAAAAATCTTAAATAACTGGAAAGCAATTACGATCTAGAGATGAATTTAAGCTGGTTCATTTCTCACAAGTCTCTTACATACTCAGAAATAAATTCTCGGGCACTAGTTGGGCAGTGTTTAGCAAAAGAAAATCAGGAAATATTTTAGAAATAAAATGGCATTAAGGATGGTTTTGAGCTTATCAGCTTAGATATGTTTTCTCCTCATAATTATGAAACTCGTCAGTTCTTTAAAAGTTTTATCATATCATTGTAGAGAAGTTGTTGGTGTCTTGACAAATAACAAATCAACAAAATATATTCGGTGCAAGAGAATTTTACTTGAAATCTGTTTCCCAGTGTAAGCATTATGGAAAAAGGGAACTTCAAAACCTATTTTCCTCTGTTCAAATCCATCTTGGATTTTTCTTTGTGAAACACTAGCCGCGTACGGAATTATTTCTACCACATGTGCATGACGCTTTGAAAAAAGAAAATTTCACCTGTTTTTATTAGTATACTATAACGAAAAGAGGAATTACTTAAGGACAAAAAAATAGTGAAAAGCTACAAAACAAATGGAGTACTAAGCTTTGAAACAAATGGAAAACTAAGCTACATAACAAACATTACAGAAGAATAAATTAAAGAGCAGAGCTTAGACTTTCATTCGTTGACAGAATACATCACAGCACAGCACAAAGAGGTAAATCAGATCTATAAATTTAATGAATTTTGCAGAAAGGGCTGTGTTGCATAAAACTAATGCTGTTGCGACATTTTCCTATGATGGATGAATAAAAATGTCTCCTATGATTTAAGCCAACATTTTCAAGGAGAGACAGTTATTTAGATACTTTTCACGCTGAGATGACACCAACTTATTGTCTTTGTTCTTCACTAAGAGCTTAGCATGTAAATAAATGCTCAACTACTGAGTGTGACCGCAACAGATTAAAGTTTCTTGGTCAAGTTGGTTGCTAAGAATAGGACAGAATCCCTGAAAAAACTCCCAAGAATTATTCTAGCAAAATTACTGTGGCATGCTGAGGTGCTGCATCCCAAGATTGGAATAGGCTTTGGAAACGGTACTGAATACTAGCTTAATTTTGTATAACCGCTTAATTATATATAATAATATTTATTGGCTAAAATCAAACCTTCCGGGGAAAGTTTCCTGAATCGTCCAAGAATCAATTTCCCGAGAGAGGTAAAAACTTGTTAAGTATGTGTCTAATTCACCCTTAAAACCCTCACTTTTCTCCTACCCAAACTTTCATCCAGCTGATTATAAGACGAATTTCCTCTCTCATTTTTAAACGGAGCTTTTCAATTGCACAGATGAATATGCATTATCAATGATAAAAACGATTCTTACAAAAAATTCCTTATAAGCTCTGAAGTAGATTTAAATTTAAAAAGGTCATCCTGGAGGAATGAGGAAACTTAACTCTGGCGACTAAGGCTACTTTCCCATGCACCTCAAGATTTCAATGAGCGCTTATTAGTTATTCCTCTCTCAGAAAGGGTTCCCCAATTCCCGATTATTGGAATCTGAATGTGTACACTCATGAAATCAAAAGGAAAGTAAAAGAAAGAGGATTAAAAAGGATAATGATAACAGAAGAACTTAAAAGTTAAAATTTAAAAAGAAAATGTATACAGGTAGTAATGGTAGTAACTAATAGAAAGCACACAGCCAGGTATATTCAGTCATAATTCGATCAATGTAAATAGGAAAAAAAGTGAAAAATCTGTGGGTTAGATCAGGATCGGTCTGGCCAAGTCTTCAATTCTGCCATTCCTGACTGAGAATTCGGTCCCAGATAAGGATGGGTCTCGCTCAAAACGGAAAATCATCAGCGCTTTCTACATTTCAAATGCCCTGCTGTTTCTACGTTTTCTGTGTTTGCATATGGATGTAAAAGGTAGAATCCAGTATTGAGACTATTCAGCCAACCAAAATTTAAAATTTCATTTGCCATTGCGAATGGGATGCTAAACAAATACATAACACTCAATTTCGGATTTTTTACCCCCTCCCCCTTCATAATGCTTCAGTGACAGTGGTCCCTATCTTTTAAAACATAAAAGCAAGATGGCGTAACGCTATCCTTAGCCCCCCTTTCCCTTGCAGAGCATTACGCATTTCATGAATGGCCCCTAGAAAGCGCCAAACTTTACTTTGTTTTAGTGTTCTTCTTACAAGCTCCTTGTGTTTTCTCGTGATGATCACATTCCCCACCTACTGAGTGTCGAATGTGCGTGGTAGATGTTCCAGGAGTTCATTAGAAGCATGTGGTGAATTAAAAAACTATATCAGCTCTCCAGGTTCAAATTGATTACCATTACAAGTATCAAAGTATAAAAATTTCAAACATAAGCTCATGTTAGTAAAAGACAACAAAGGAGAAAAATGTAAAGAAATCTTTGAATGAAGAAAAACAGAAAATCATCTTCAGACAAAACATGTAAAAATGTTCCCGCCAATATTTTGATAAGAGTATGTTACAGGAGCTGGTGTGCTTGGTAACCTACATGCAGTCAAAAACTGTGCTGAAGTGACTGAAACGGATCAAACAAATTTTCTTGTGAAAACGCCTACCTCTGAAATGGTAAAAGTACCCCCTTTCCTACCTGGGACCCTAACACTCAATTATACAGAGACATTTTTTAAGGCAGACCGACCCTAGATTAGTTCATGGAAATAATCAGTCAAAAATATAAAGTGTCGAACCACTTGTGTCAGCAAAAATACAGAGGAACCCAAATTCACTTTCGAAGGATAATTAAGGCAAGGATGCACCGGTGCACTTCATTCGTGAGATACAATAAATTGTGCAGTTTATATGATTGCACTTGATTTTTTTATGTAGAGGAGAAATTAAGAATAAATAACTCATCTAAAATAAAGTTAATTCTAAAAAAAACCTAGTGAAAAATAAAATTAAAACACTAGTTTACATTGCTTTTAAGGCCTCAATCATAGCATCAACTATTAGTGCAAAAACAAAATCTAATGGTTGAATAATAAATGATAAAATGCAAGTGTATGGATACTTAGGAAAATTCCAACATGTATTAAAATAAAAAGAAATAAATAAATATATAAATAAATAAAAAAAAAAAAAAACAGGACAGCAAAATATGCCCGCGACGACAAAATTCATTTGACTCATGTGTGTTTCTGGACCTTATCAAAACTTCGATACAAAGAGGTTAAGTGGACTTGTGAATAGGTTGAATGCTTGGGTGCGGCAAAAGAATTAAAAGAAGGAAATAGAATTGTATTTTGAAGACGGAATTTATTACAGCAGCAAAAATTAATGAGATGAGTTCCAAAATAAATTTTTGACACCTAATATTAACCAAAAATGCCCTTTGGAATCTATTTCTGTAAGACTCCATCTAAAGATTGTGTATTTCAATTTGCAAATACTCATTTATTAATTAATTAATTTTATGAATTGATGTAATTTGTAAATTGTGTTGTTATTCTTTTTTATTGATTTGATTTCACTGACAAAATGTCAAGTGAGTAGGTGGTAAAGATGGAAGGTCACTAAGCGTAAAAATATCACCAAACTTAAAAAATGGGGGTGAAAATAATGAATAATCAAAAAAACTTCATTTCTCCGTTTGAAGTAAATGCAACTTTTATGTTCTCAAAAGTCTTATCAAATGATACCTAAATAATTAACTTATAACTTAACAAAGTTTTTATACTTTATTCTCCGGACAATTTTTTTGTGGGCATACTTTGCTGACCTGCAATACAAATTAAAGGCAAGGAAAAAAAGCTCAACAGCTTCTGTGATATTCAACAAATAACAGCTGGAACTTAACAACAAATTTTACAATACTCCCCCCCCCCCCCCTTACAGACATGTTATCACAGGAAACCTGAGACATCTCTGTTTTTGTGTCTTCAAAACTTGCTTTTAGAAGCTCCAATAAAAATATAAATTAAGAATACAATCAGATCCTTGAGTGATAAAAAATTTCATGGAAAAAAAGATGCAAAATTTGAAATGATGTTCCAGCTGTAACAGTAGTATTCTTACTGTGCTGCGAAAATGAATTACTATTACTATAATTCAACCAACTAGGGACCACGATTTAAGCATTATGAGAAATATTTTCACATCAAAATTTCAAGTTGAATAAGATTTGTGTAACAAAAATATTGACAGTAACTTCTAACCACAATAATAATGTTTTCCGATGCATAAAATCAAACTTCCCTTTCATACAAAAACCATATTCTACTTGAGTTAAACACAAAATGAAGGTTACTGTAACATTCTCTGTGGTATAAAAATAGGCAACCTCCATCTTGGCACATCGGCTCAGCTATTGCACGTTATTTACACTTTGAGAAACACAGGGTGGGGAAGGAACACTTTTCAATTAAAAGTCTGCCAAAACCGCTGAAAAGCATGATTTGTTCACACATACTCTGCTTTTTCTTGTGAGCAAAACTTCAAATTTTCCATAACCAGTGCAAGCTGAGAGTGTTAATATTTTGATTAAAAGTTTATTTCAATCATTTTTGTTGCACAAATTGTGTTCTGTATGAACTTTTGAAGAAGAAACTAATGCTTAAATGCTGACATTCATGCCTTATCTACTGGTCCATTGTTCACATTTATTGAAGTAAAATTGAATATTACTCCTCAGTTTTGCCTCTGAATTGGAAATCATCACATGTAGGCTAAATTGTAGGTATCACTTTTTCTTTAAATTGAATGTCAACATTTTGGAATTTAAAAACATGAGATACAATTCCCTGAAATATAAATTGCCCATTCTTTGACAGAAATATCTTAATTAAGATTAGGAGAAATTCGAGAACCTCATGTTAATGCAAAATATGAGAGTACAAGACAGACTCGCTGATCAAAGACTTCTTCAATCAGAATCTTCGACTACAGAATCTAGAAACAAAAAACAAAATCAAAATTCTCTTTCAATTCTGATAAAATTTCATTTTAAAATGTCTGGCACTACACTCATGATAAAAGAAGAGCTTATAAAATTATGAAAAATGTCGAGTTATCTTTCCTCTCTCAAATTTTCACAAGGAATGTTTTAACCACTTTATTTTAATTTTTTAACCATAATCAGGGAAAACTGAACTTCTTGCCTCTAAATAGAGAATTTAGAGGCAGGAGACATTGCAACAGAACTGAAGGAGTAAATCAAACGGAAAATTGACCATTCATTTTAGGAATTTCTTTCAAAAAAAAAAAAAAAAAAAAAAAAAATTGAAAATTTGAATTCGTTAAAATGTATGAAAATATTATAAAAGTACAGGAAAGGACCCCTTTGCTTCAATGTACAATCAGATGTGAAATAAGAGCCTCTTAGTGTTCTTTTGACTCTAAATTTTGTCCAATGATAAAAAAAAGTTTGTTCCTTAAATAGCTAAAAAAAAAAAAGCATTTACACAGCTTTGTGCAGTAAAAAATTATATCAGAAAAATCTTAAAAGAGGAGATAAATTTTGGTCTTCTTCCTAGCTGAGCACCCAAGAAGAAATAAAAAGAGAATATGAAATATTCATAGACAATCAATGGAAAAATAATTTAAACATGGGGTTTTCAACTCTACTTAGAGTGTAGAAACTGTTTTTGATTTTACATAGGTTTGAAATCATGCAGAAAGCATTATGTTCAAAGTAAGCCACGGTTTATTTGTTTATTAATTTGTTTGTTGTTTTTTCTTTCTTTCTTTCTTTCTTTTTTTTTTTTGATAGAGAAACAAAAACTCCGCATCTCAGAGAATTACAACAAAATTGCCTCTCTACTTTCATTGTGATTTGTGCTACACTTAGGTCAAATAAATGTGAGCTTAAAATGCACTCGATTAAAACTTTTAAAGGCTTTTTCACAGGAGTAAATTTTTCGAACTGCCGACTTTAGAGCCCTCACAAGTCTAGTTTGATTTGACATTTTGGAGCTTCAATTGTGTGTCAAACTGAAATATTTTCTTAGTGATAGCACCAATGCATCAATTTGAAATAAGGTGCTCTCTTCGGAGAACTATCAAATTTTAAGAAAGGAAAGAAAAATACACAAAATTTCATTGAATTAAGAACGATTGGTTTTCCTTGTTTTAAATGAAAATAAATGGAATATTTAAAAAAGACAAACTGAGATGCTACATTTTCTATTTTTGCTGATAAAAAGCAATTTTTTGCTTCCATCTGGTCATAAAATGATTATCCACATGAGTCTTTCTAACGTAGAATATGTTTAGTCGACAGCTACAGTATAAACATCATATCATGGCAATAAGGCTTACTTGAAAGCAAGGCTCTATTTTGCACATTATTTACAGAGTATTCAGGAATGTCTAGGGGCTGAAACTTAATTATGTCAATTCATAGGAGTATTTTTGAATGTCAGTTGATTTTCATGAAATTGTGTACTGAGGAAATGTACATTTTCCTCATGCTATTATTAAAAAGGTTCAAGGTTGAAATGTCCTTGGAATCGCAGAAGAAGGCAGATAGATTGATCACTTGTATGAGAATAAAGGAAAAATTCTGCAAATTTTGTCTTGTTTCTAAATCCTACAACTTTAAAGTTTCTGAATACTCTTATGAAATTCTCACTAACATAAATTTTTGAAACTCAATTTACACTCATGAACATTCTCGAGTCAAAAGAAATTGATTTTTGGGTGGAAAATCCAGGATTCACAATAAAGACGTGAGTTCAGCTCAATATTTGGGATAAGGGAAAGAATTATAGCAAAAGATGATTCATGAATAAATTTGCAACATCCGCAAGCATCAGGGGAACTCCAACAAACTTATATATAGGACAAATGATTTTTCAAAATATTTGCAGCCAAACTAGACACATTGATAAGTACTAAGTATTTTGCTAGGTAAATACTAGGCAAATCAATGTGGCCAGTGAGCATTGCATTACTTTGGTTTCATTTAGAATAACTTGCAACAATACTCCAGGAATGGAAATGTTGGAATAACATTTCAAAATCTGATAAAAGGTTAAACTTTCGTAGAGAACCTTCACTCCAAAAAATTCAAAACTTTTGAGGTCCACAGAAAAAATTTACCACCAAGCTATCACAAGTGTGCAATCTATGATATCAAAAACTTTTGTGCTAAAAAAAATACATTGCGACATTTCATTAAATAATATTGTCCATTGATAGAGGACGAATTCTTATTATTTTAAAAATCCGAGTGCAGTTTCCAAGTCATACTAAATCTTCATATTATCACGCCTATTTGACAAAATGCATTAATTCTAAAAATTGATTTCAAACACTTTCAAGGATTGTTACGTCTGTTCAAAGACTTGGTAAATGCACAGCTTATTTCAAGCTTGTCTCTAATCATATTAGAGGAGGATTATTTACCACATTGCATGATTCATAAAAAAAAGTATGTGCCCATTGTGATGAGGAATAGTAAAAAAAGTTGGGTCACACAAAAAAAAAAATACTAATTAATGGCTCAAAAATTAGGAAGGGAGTCTTTGGAGGCAATAAAATACCGTATGATAGAGTAATATTCTTTGCGTTACCACTTTCTCTAGTCCATAAAAATGTCTCAATCAAAAGGTCAAGAGATCTTGCTCTAAAAGAAATTTCACAGCTCACTCAATACAAATTGAACGATTTTGCTATACATCAACTTGGTTGCTTAGCTTATCAATTTGCTTCTAAAAGTAAACACAATTATTCTAACTCTGGTCATCATACTTAACATTGAGCTATTTTTCAAACGGAACATCTCTTCTCATCACTATTTTGCACTGCAGAACCCTCGCCTAACACTGACAAATCACTCTTACTCTGACACTCTGACACTTTTACTCTGACAAATCTGCTTCAAAAATAGTTTATGGCACAAGACTCAAACTGTAATTAAACATATGTTGCATGTCCCTTCAATAATCATAAAAATGTGGGTGACTTAGAGACACCTAACCCATACACCTTCCGACTGAACAAATTGGGGCAAGTGGCGATTCGATAATCCTATGCAGTTAAAGGATACAGCCACCAAATGACAGTCAAAAAGTGTAAATTAATGAGTAAATTAGGATTCATAAGTTTAAAAATGGTAAGTACATAATCTCGGTTTGGGATTTTTCCTACGTTTCACAGGATCCTCACAAACAATTCGTGCAAAATTTGCTGACCGACAATCTTCAGGGTTAAAAAAACTGCAAGTTGGCAAGACTTTTCGAACTATGAAAATGAATAAAGAAATAAATAATTAAATAAAAAGGCAAATATTGGAAGTTATGGAGCAAAAGTGGAGTTTGAGCTATTAACTTAAAAAATACATTCTTTCATTGAATTCTGACAAAATTTATGAACTTCTAAATTTGATGAAAAATTAATGAACAGCCTCCAAATGTCTGACTTCCTCATGACTAGATTTCTTTCTTTTTTGTTCATTAAAATTACTTTCAACAAGAACGAAGGGGGAAAAAACCCTAAATTTAAATAAATCTTGACAGAATTGAACCCCTCTAACTTGCGGAGAAATAACTCTTCATAATGAACTTTGAGGTGCATCCATGAAGTAATCGATAAATTAATCAGTCACAAAACAAAAGATCATAACACAAGCAAAAAAGGAAAAGATAGAGAGTGAAAGAAGTCCTACTACTCAAGCCAGTACAGTGTAAAGAAGTTTAATTCGACTACTACTTATTTGCTACTAAAAGAGGAGGAAGTGGGCAGCATTCAGCAAGATACAACCAACTTTCTTGAGAAGGGAAAAAAAGGTCTGCACATCAAAAGTAGAATAAATGAGGCTAATGGATGGGATCAACATTGTAATTTGAACACTTGATAGACTATTTTTTCCCTCTTTGAATATAAAGAAAATTGAACCAAGTGCAAATTAATCTACTCTGTTTCTCATGGAAACTTGCCTGGCACCCTAATGAGCAGACCCCAGGTTTCCCAAAAAACTCGGTATCCCTTCCCTGAACACTGCCCAAGTTACGTTAGTAAAGCCTGTGAACTAGCGACATGCTCGTTGAATCTAAAACTTCAAAATACTACTCACCATCTATTTGTCCGTATTCCCGGAGATGTATTCTGGTGAGGACTTCTTTGTAAAGGTTTTCTGCTAATTTGTACTTGCCTTGCTTCAAAAAGCATGAGGCCAAGTTATTTTTGGTCCTAGCTACATTTGAATCGTCTGGTCCTAGTTTCTGTTCGTAAATTTCCAGCGCTCGTTTGTAATACCTTTCCACCTCATCATATTTACCCTACAAGTGCCAAAAACCAAAATTAGGATTCAGAAAAGCAAAAATACACAAATTAATACAATGAATAAAACCCTGGGGAGAGGGCAAGCCACCAAAAATTTGCATCAGTATTTTTCCAACTATCCTGGATCTGTCAGACGAACCCTGAGAATGCATTTTCTCTGATAATCGGGCGGACGGAACTTCAGGCTGTGATGGGTTCTTTTTTCATTTCTAATTTTTGGGCATCCACCCTAACACCAGAGTGAAAGCATAAAACTTCCTCTTTCTGCGGATTATTATTCTGGAAGAAGATACCTTCTACTCTTAGGTAAAAGAATGACCGTCAAAGATTGTTTTTTGTACATGTTACGGTCAATGTTAGGGGGCCGGCCGATGCTGTCACTGACCGGCCAATGATAGCATCGGCCGAAATCGAGGGTCAAGATTGGCCAAAAAGCCCGGTCACTGTTAACATTTTCACCGCGAGGTGAACAATGGCCGGCCGATGATGACAGTGGCCAATGACTGACCGCCATTGTTCATGCACATTATAAAACACCGTAAAACTGAAAACATACCACATGAGAGGAAACAAATGAGTGAATGTGTAATTACTACAGCTGTTTGATTTATTTTTCAGAGGGTTTTTTTTTTTTTATTTATTTTACATTTCTTTCGACTTTAAAAATTGGAGAATTTTTTTTTCGTTTTCGTTTTTGTTTTCGTTTTTTTTTTATTCCACAGCTGTAATAATTATCTCAAGAAGCAACGTTGAGTTTTAATTTACCTTATTTGTTGGTGCACACCTCACTCTTGTGGCACTTGGAATTACAGAGCAGTCCAGCGGCTCGACAAGCACATCGGTTGTTTGTGTACTTTTGCCGGCAGTTGCATCGTTTGAATGCCACTTGGTCACTCAACTCTCTCACGTTCAATTGATAAATGATAACAGATCCAACATTGGCCGTCACCCCTCGGCCAAACAGTACATTGGCCGGCCAATGACATCAGAGGCCGGTCAATATGTGACGGTTTTATTGTTAAGAAAACATTTCCCAAAATCGCTGGCCAATGACATCTTCGGCCGAAACGCCCGGCCATGGTCAACATTGGCCGGCCAATGACATACACTTCCCCATTCCCTAACATTGACCGTAACATACATACACTCAAGGTAGATGTTCCATGAGTTTTACATACAGAGCATCTGCGAACTTAGAGGGAAAGGATTTCTTGACTTATCTAAGCTTGTCTTGACCAAAATGACACAAATTCTCTGATTCTCATTCGCGTAGAACGAGAAATGAACTATTTTTCGCATTTATTTCACTGCAAATGACAGAAACATGTAAATCTTTATTCTTCAGGTATTCAGCATTCAATTAACTAAAATTGCAATTCCTTACCTTGACATAACTCCTAGACTTAACAAAATAACTGAAAAATTAATAAAACAGATCTCTTCGCAGAACTCCTGATGTTCGAGGGACATTAAAACAATGATAAGGGTATTTACCTGATTTTGGCAAAGTAAGGCCAAATTATTCAGTTGCTTCGCCACATCTGGATGATCTTTGCCTAGTACATTCTCTCGGATTTCTAAAGCTCTTTTGCAAAGAGGTTCAGCCTCTTTGTACTTGCCTCTCTTTCCATAAAGTACGGCCAAGTTATTGAGGGTTGCTGCAACCTGGAAATGAGAATTTGAAGAAATTACTTGACAAGAGAAACTAGCAATCATTGGTAGTTTAAAAATCTAACACAGAGCGCTGAATCATGGAATCCTGCATAAAGTAAAAGAAAAGGAAAGAGAAGAGAGAGAGAGTCTCTCTCAGAGAGATATTCAGAAGTGCAGAAAGAGCCCTAACGCAGAGTTCACAGATTCAGACAAATGGCAAGTATGTCTTGGGTTCTGTAGCAACTTTTTTTTTTCCTTTGCTAATCTTTAAATTTTGAGCTCTACAGCCAGAAGAAGTTGCACATTTTTTTACCACAACATCAGACACTTTACTTGGAAATTGGAAATTTTTCCATGACGCAAATCAGAGATTTGACTATGAGGCAAAAATGCAGTTGAAAATGGTCGACTCGGCACTTTTTGCACCCTTGGCAGTGGCCTGACATGAGTTGGCCATCAGTGCCTCTACAAAGGATAATCAGGCTTGTTAGAGATTCTATGTAAGGATCAATTTACAAAAATAATTTACAAAAATTACTTACAGCAGGATGATTTTCTCCCAGGGTTTTTTCTCGAATGGCAAGGGCATCATTCAACAAATTAGCAGCATCTTTGTATTTATTTTGGTCCCTGTAAAGATAGAAATTTTCATGAAACATTATAATAGCTTGTACTGATGAGCCACAAAAAATATTTTCATTAGATCTTTCAATTCAAAGCATGAAGGATGTGCTTTGCAGCATACTGGGTCAATTGAAGAAGTAAAAAAATCATATATTCATGTAATAATCATTATTAATCCCATTGATCTCATGCTTACACCATATATGAAATTTATTACCTGTAGACAAGAGCCAAGATATTCAACATTGTGGCAACGTCAGGATGGTCGTGACCAGACGTTTTTTCTAAATCCTCTAGTGCTTGCTTGCAAAGAGGTACAGCAACTTCATACCGGCCCTGAGATGCATACTGAATAACTAAATTATGTAGTGTGCGTAAGCGGGAGGGAATTTCATAACCAGCATTGACTTGCTGCTCGAATTTGGTTTGAGGAGTAGGTGATAAATCTGAAAAGAAACCAGAGTAAATGAGTAAATGGGAGGGAAAACCCAAAAATTATTTCTTTCACTTTGAATTCACTTATGTGACCCTCTGTGGGCGGGTAGACTTAAATAGACTGGAGTACATTTTTCAGGAGCCAATTATTGTCGCGTCAGGTCCAAGAGCCAGAGATGGAGTTTTCACATCTCAAAAAACTTTCTGCAGCATTTAAAAAAAATAAGTTTGGTTCATTCTTGTGCCAAAGGAGAGCTTATTTTAAAACTACAATTTTAAACTTCTGGCATGACAAATTAAAAATGTAAACTACCTTAACTAAGCATTATGTTCATTGAATGACATACTTCAAACTGACGTGAATCTGACTGGGTTTGAAATTTTAGTGCCAAAATGATCATGAAACCCTCCTCTAAGCAGTAGTACTACAATTAAAACAAGGCAAAAAAACAATAAGAAAAGTATCATTTTTATTGATTTCTTCCATTATTCTGAGGATAAATTAATAATTTTTACATTTCATCTCCTTTCATAGTTCGGAAACTCGCTTGTGGCAATTCATTGAATATAGTCCCTGAATGAGCCCACTCTATTTAGATCAACCCGTGAGGGGTTTAGTGGTCGGGTCCGTTAAGGGTCACTTCGACGGCTCTTCACCGGCTGATGGCCGCTGCCATCCCGGTATTCGGTGGGCCCTTTCATGGGGGGCGTTTCGGCTACCCTCATTATGGGGGCACTGTAGCGAATTTTTCCCCTCATCCAAAAAAAAACCTGTGAGGGGTGCGCAAAGTGCACATAAAAGGGCGCAAGGGGACCCCCTTGCGTTGAGCTCATAGCGGCCAGGAGGCGTAGCCCTCCAGTTAGGTAAAGCTCTTTTTGGTTTATATTATTTCATTCTTAAGATTTGCATGGTTGACCATTGATAATTGATATTCACTTTATTTTGTGTTTGCAACAGGTCTTTAAGCTGGAGACTTGACACCACTTTATAATAGCTATTTCTCATTTTTTACTAACACATATTGAAGAGGTAATCAAACTTACTGCCTCTATCTTCCGTATCTTCATCTGGAAATAAATCTACTAATTGATCGTATGTTGTTTTCTGCTTGTCCTGCTTCCCTTCATTTGCAGACTGGTCATCTGACTGCTGAAAAAAGATGATATACATGATAAAACTGATAAGCTTTTAACAAGAACACAATGTTTCTTTGTGCGTAATTGTGACCAGCCATGCCAAATTCGGACTTTAAATTTTCCCCTGTGAATACATTCTAGTACCCGAGGGAATAAGTTAATAGTGGCTCAGTTTTTTGTGCTGAAAGAGGATCTTAAGTTGCATCTAGGTTAGACGATTTTGAGCACCAAACACGGCAGATTAAAATTGGAGTCGCTTTTCTTCAAACATAAATTTTTTGAACGAAAACTTTGAAGCATCATTACACAGGTTTGGTTTGAAATTTTTGAGTCTTGATCATCTTGAAAGTTTTGTGAGATACTCTTTCAAGCAGCAGTACCAATATCTTTTTTTATCATCACTACCCGGAATCAAACTCCAGATCAAGGCTTCTGCTATTTTTCTGTCTTCAAATTCTGAGTGTTTTCTCTGAAGTGTTAGCAAAAAATAACTCTCCACTAAATCGCACCTGTCAAAAAATCGTAACTTAACCACTCTGATGCGATTACGGTCCATAAAAACTTAAGAAAGCTACCTTTGACTGGTAAAAATCTTGTCCAACTTTACTACCACACAACACTATTCTACAGAACATTGGGCTTACCTACTATTGTTAAAATGAAGAAACTTTTCAAAAGCATACTTCAGTCACTTCATGGCCATTTTTGACTGCTTCATGTAATCAGATAAACAGTAATTCTTTGACATTGAAACAACTGCTATAAAAAATTGTTGATCATGCTCTTTATCTAAAAAAAATTAGCATGTGCTTCTAGGTGTGGATAGTAATTAAATATTGAGACAAAAAACAGGCAGTTTTCGGTTTTAAACTTTTTATCGAAGTAATTATTTTCACTGAACTCTTTTTCTTTTAAATTCCAGAGTTGACAGCAAATTCCCTGGGGTTTCCCTGTGTTTTCTGTAGTAGGAACCCTGCTCCAAATCAACTGAACTAATATCAGACATGCTCGACAGTATACAATGCTCTTAATGACTTGAAACATGACTATCAACTTACTGAAACATCATCATATTTCTTCATGGACTCCATAAATCTAAACTGTTTATTATCTTCCTCCAATTTAGCAACGGTCCCTTCAGAAGCTTGAAGTTTCTGCTGCACATTTGCTAGTTCATCTCGTAACCATGCGTTTTCTTGACACAGACGTTTGACCTGAGTTCGTAGCTTCTGTTTTTCAGCTTCAATCGATTGCAGATTGTTTGCTAAAGTCATCAGAACCTGTAAGCATGAATAAGTATTGTGAAATCATTTACTATTCACAAATTAATTTACTATACAAATCTGGCTTCAGGAATAAAATCCATCAAGCAAGCACATTTAATACCTACAATTGAGAGCAGAGGGAACGTAGCTAGCAATTTTGGAAAAAACGAGTTAAGTGCTTCCTCAATATACTTAATGCAGGACCTACATGTATAAAAAAATTGGTTATGATACCTACTATGATTTTGTAATTTGCAAAATAAGCTGAAGAGTACAGAGGTTTCTCGTGGTTTTCCCTTGTTTTCTTTATAGGAGAAAATATAGTTACAGTTCTTTGGCCCTTAACTACAGATATATCTCTCCATGTTTACAATAAAAGCAAGCCAGTGCACCTCCCAATCAATCAATAGTCTCAACACAAGGTGCAGTTTTGACAATCAACCATGGTCATGTTTTCGAAAATATCTCCTGACGGTGCTCTTTAGCTGCCACAGCAACCGTAAACATTCCCACTGTGTACAGTCACTGAGTTGCCAAATCAAGCATGGTCGCATGATTTTATCAAATTCATCTCCCCCATGAATACATTGAATATTGAAAATTTCAGAGATATTTTATGAAGAATATTCCATGAGCCTCTTCTTAAGTCTACAGATTCATTTTTCCCATTCCAATAAGTTCAGGTAAAAGGATTGTTTTTCTTACAAGGGCCAAAATAACGCTGCAAATTCATACTGCTGGAGTGACAATATAAATAGGAAAAAGCGACTTAAGTAGTGAGGCCACACGGTAGCTCAAACATCTTAACTTACACAAACTGATTGCGGTGGACACACCGCACAGGTCGTTAGTATGTTAGAATTTTTTTTTTTTTCCCTGTACTTACCTTTTTCTTAACTTGACCTGTAATTTGAACTCTTTTTTGAGAAGCTTCGTGACAGTCAGATGCATGAGCAAGGAAGATCTGTACTGCAACTGCAGACTTCTCCAATTTTAGTGAAAAACTGGACTACATTTTGCAATTAGAAACTACAATCTCTGTCGCATTTCAGAAACAACATATATGCCATTACTTTCCCTACATAGATGAGGGTTTTTATGGTAAAATCCAACATTTTAGACGATCCTTTAATAGATTAAAAATTACAGTGAGCTAAAACCTCTTAAACTCATGACAAACAGTTCATTGTCGTAATTGAAAAAAAAAATAGTAAGGTTTACCTCTGCTTCATCTAGGCCCAGTTCTACCATATTGAGAGATTTTAAGACTATTAGCCTTTTTTCCTCTGCTATAGGCTCCTGTTTATGTTCCAACAGTCCATTGAGAATTGAATTATGTTCGATTTTGAGGGCTTCCAAGCCCTGGACTACCAATTTAGTATTGACGAGCATTGCTTCTTGACTCATAGCAGTCATTTTGCCAATGGTTCCAATTTTTTTCCTAGAGCACAAAAATAAAAAAGAAACCAAAAATTAGTGAATAATAAGAAAAAAAGCTATAAGTATACAAGATAAAAAAATAAAAACAAAAGGAGGAAACAGATGGCCGCAAGCCAGTCGACGGGCTTCCAAGGGGAATGTCACAAATCCCATATTTAATCCAATAGAGAATTTGCAGGTGTCTGAAGTTTTGAGGGTTTCATCTTCAAAATGATACTGCTAGGAAAACTGAGTTCGAAGATGTCCTTGATTTCTAAATTGAACAATTAATTGGAGGAAATATGACAAAATAACCTAATTTGCTAAAATACATGCGTTTAAATGGAAAATGCCGCCAGATGACGTCATAAGGTGGCACATTTTCTCACTTTTAAATCTATTTTTCTCCGATTTCCCTTGTCAGAAAAAAATTACGAAAAATACTGCGAACTCTACTCATTAGGCACTCTTAGATGAAGCAATAAAATTTTTGTATGCAAATTCTCCATTCTTTAATTACATTAGTGCAAGAACAAAATCAGAACCATAGAACACGCCAGATTTCTTCCTTCCCCCTAGAATTTGAACAGCCACCTTGGCCGGGAAGCCCAACTTTAAGGTGTCAAAATTTGAAGGGAAAAAAAAAAAAAAAAAAAAAAAAATTAATCCTCACCGAATTTAATCGAATTGCGACAAAAATGACCGTGGCCACTTTCATGGGTGGGTTGAAGACTAACTGACTGTACAATCGCGATCTAGCAGGCAAATACAACTCTGAGAATCAAAACATGCAGAGGATTGTATACTTCCCAGGCTTTATTAAAAAACACGCGTAGTATGAAGAAAAAAAGTCGGAGCTTAGCGGAATTTCCGCACTTTGTCCGTACTTCCGGACCACCCTTAAAAAATCAGAACCATTTCCAGACTTTCCGGAAATTCCGGAGTGGTAGACGACCTGATGATGAAAAATCACATCTGGACCCTCGAAAAGGAGAACGTCAATGGGTGGATTTCAGCTAATGGGATAAAATATGGGAAAGACGTGTAACTGGTTGCTCAAAACTTTCAATTATGATATTTTCTCTCGATGTTTGGTTTCTTGCGTAGAAGCAGGTCACACCAACCACGAAAAAATTCCTCAGGAGTTTGGAATAACTCTAAACCTTTTTTTCAAACAGTGAAAATGTTAGTTTAGTGACGTGTTACTCGAAGGTAGTCAGTGTATCAAATCGTTATATAAATAAACTAGGACCTTTTGCGAGCTTTGTCTAATTTTTTTTAAAGTCTTGAATGTGTATTGTTTGATATAATATACATTAAAACACCAAAAAACTATATTATTCGATTTAATTTGAGACTTTCAGCCTGTAACTCAATATTGTGTTAGTTTGGTGACTATGCGTTTTAGTTTGTGGCCACTCAAGAGATAGCGCTTGTGTGCGGATTAAGGCATGACTGAGTGCGGAAGTAAAGAACGAACAGACGTGTACTTGATAAGTCCACATATTTCTTCCAATTTCAGCATGATTTCAGTTTTTTCCATGGTTTTTGGAGTGTCTCACTTATTCAATGTCAGTTTGGTGACGCTGTTTTCCATCAAAACTTTTGATGGAATATACAAGGAATATGTGAGCAAATATATTTTTCTTACATTTACAGGTGGCCTCTCGACCTATCCTCAATGATTCGTTTGATTTTTTTATTGTAAATTGGCAGGAAAAATTAATAACAGCAAAATGTCAGGTTGGGTGATGTCACCAAACCTGACATGTCCAAACCAAACTGACAGGTCAGGCTTGGGAAAGAAAAATAATCGTAAAGATATTGCGATGCACGTGATTAAATGCTACAGTATAGAGCTCTAAGATACCAGAAAAGTAGTCTTTAGCTAGATATGGCCAAATCACTTATCAACTTTGTTTCAGGACCATTTTCTCCCATTAGCTGAAATCCACCCCAATATTTCCCTACTAGTCGAGTCAAATAAGGGTTAAACTCGGAACTAATTTAATGTTTGAGTTTCTTGGGTTAATTTTATTCAGGAGATCGAGGAGAATCGAATGAACTAAAATTCGCCAAAATTCTCCCAAAATTTGACCCCAAAACACCCCAAACACTGAAAATTGACCGGAAAAATCCGCGGATTTTTTAGTAAGATGGGAATCATCTCAGAAACCGCACATCTGAGCATGAAGAGTAATAGGACTGAAATTAAAATAGTTTCCGTAACAGTTTCAATAGATGAATGTAATGGAAATTTAGCTCCCTTTAATTTCAGTCCTATTACTTTCCATGCTCAGATGTGCGGTTTCTGAGATAATTCGCATTTTACTAACCAATCCGTGGATTTTTCCGGTCAATTTTCAGTTTAGGGGGGGTTTTGGGGTCAAATTTTGGGAGAATTTTGGCGAATTTAAGTTCATTCGATTCTCCTAGATCTCCTGAATAAAATGAGCCCGAATAACTCAAACATGCAATTAGTTCCGGGTTAACCATTTTTTCGCCCTTGTTTGACTCGACTATAAGGCACTCTGAGCGTGGCAACGTTGGTTCCTATCGCCGCACAGAACACGTGACTAATTACAGAGGTGAGTTCACCAATAATTTGATCCTGGGCGGCCCCCACGACCTCAACTTTGAGGGCCTCAACCCGGGGCCGCAGCTGCCCGGACCTCGAGCGAGTTTTCGGACCACCGTCGTGTTCCTGCTTTCACAGAGGACAGTCCTCCCGGGCTAAGGAAGAACGCCGTATGAGCCTTCAAACGTTGCCATATTTCCTACCGTAAGAAACGAATTTACGCGGAATATTGGAGGATTGCTGATTTAACAATTAAATTGTTAAAAAGTAAGTCCGACATGTTTCAAATGTCCATTTTACAATAGTGGAAAACTTATTTAACCATGAGGGTGGTTAAATTGGCATTTTTTTTATGTAAAATCTACATTGAAACATGTCGGACACTTGTTTTGACTACAAAATTGTTAAATCAGCGATTTCATTTTTTCCGTGAGAGATAAGCGAGGGGGAAGTGGGGGGAAAAATAAAAAAGAAGGGAGAAAAGGAAGGAGGAAAAAAAGAGGAAAAATGAAACAAAATAAAATCAACTCAAACAAAGAGGCTCCACCCGACACAATGGCCAAGTGTCCTTAGGGGGTGTTTTATTTTCGTTTTTTGTTGGTTTTTTTTTTGTTACCTATTTGTCTATAAGCTTTGTACATACCCCTGTACTAAAACGAAAATAAATTAAATTAAAATTCAAATTGTGAAAATTCTTCTTCGAATTTTTCCGACGTTTCTATTCGCAATCCAGTCTAAAATATCTGAAAATTATAAGGAAAAACATGCATAACTTCCCTCAAAAATACATGCGTTATCCGGGGAAATTTGGCAACTCTCGAATGTTCATTCGGCGTCCTTCCTTGGCACGGTAGACTGCTCTCGTCCTGAAGAAAAACGCCGTATCAACAGCGAAACTGCAACAGCGCGTATATCATTCGCGCGGTGTTCCAAAATTTTCGCCCCATTTCATTTCCAGAAAGGAAAAGCGAAACATGCCAGTTGCTTGAAATGTTCGGGAAATATGTTCTTCACACAGAATGAAAAATCAGGTAAATTTTCAAGAAATGGCGTGGACTATCTTTTAATTTGGAAAGTGGAGTAAGGATGACAGCAAGTCAGCAGCGGCGCAAGGAGAGATGGGTAGGCGTTTTTATAGCTTCACCGTTGATACGAATATATTCGAACTACGCCAACTTCCCCTTGAAAATAATTATTTTTGACGGACGTTACGAATATTTTTCCTTGAAATTTTCTTTCATATCAAACTGTAAGAGGCTACGCCCCCCTGGCCGCTAAGTGGCCCAACCCAACCCCCAGAGGGCGCTTCGCGGGCATTTGTGAGTAAATCTAAATAGTGCGGGATCATCTACCTGGAGACGATCCCTTATGAACAGCCGCAGAGATTTTATGAAAATCGGCCTTGCGGATCTGATTCGTGATCAGGGCCAACTGTGACAAAAAATGAACATCATTTTTTAAATGGGAGAATTCACAGCTTTATCGCGTCATATATAAAACCTGGGTCATTTTTTCAAAATCTGAGAAAGAAAGGGTTCATCTGGGAACTATCATTGGTCGATAGTCGTAAATATCATGGAAATCAGCCCTGCACACGAAGAGAAGTTTCAACACAAAAGTTGCTTAATACGGGAGGTAAAACACAAAATAACACTAGCCTTCGGTTGACAATTTCAAGAGAAAATGCCAGCTCGTTTCTTGAAAAAATTTTATAAAAAAACAAGTGGTGATTACCAACGTCGCAATCGGAGGACTTCATTTTCCCTGCCCCTCCATTGCTTTTTTCGCTGAAATCACCGCCAACTGTGCCAAAAAATTTGTACACAAATTTGTGTTGGTTTGTGTTTCACTTTCTATACTAAGTATTTCTACTAAGTATTACACGAGCACAAATCTTTTCATCAGTGCACGACGGCAGAGCGAGCTGGGACAAAAAATGAAACTTTTGGGGGTCAGAGAGCTTACAGTAATGATTACGAATGCAAGTCTCTGAAAAATTGGGAGGACAAAAATATTCACAGGTTTCCTGGGCAATTCGTGTTTTGTCGGAAGAAGTTGGGCAACGTTTCAAAGTTCATAGAGCGCTCCTCCTTAGCTCAGCAGATGAGCCGAGTTTGGGTTACACCCCAAACCGCAAGACCGCGCCGCGAGACCTCAATTTTTCGATCCAGCTACAAGACACACACTTTCGGTCATCGACGAAGAATCCTTATTGAATCGTCATCAAAGAGAAATAATGGTCCGTACAAGGGCCGGATTGACGCTCAGAGGCTTAAGATGCTGGCGGGTAAAAGGGTCTGCACTTTGCGGGTTGTATACTCAATAACTTGAAGGCGGTTCACGTTTCCCAGGAAACAAAAAAAAAATCATCAAAGGAACGATTTGGCTCCATAACAAGAAAAATTGGACGTACTTATGCTAAATGGAACGATGTGCAAGTGAAAAGATGGGGTGTGCTCGTTGATTGAGGGTCATTAAGAATGAATGGGGATTTTAAAGCGCCAATGACGTCAGCGGCAACGAAGCCGTCTCCATTGTCGTTCTTGCTCGGCTGTAACTCATGAGCCCTGTCCACAACGCTCTTGTCACATGTCCACGGCTCACGAGTTAGCGCTCAGTTCCTTTTGATTTAATGTAATATCCCGCTTTTCCATTTTCTCAAAAGGAACTATATCCACTTTTACACTGTTTCTTATCCAGCTCACAACGATCACAGCCCATCTTTTCACTAGCACATACCTAGTTCTTTTTAGCATAAATACGACCAATTACTCTTGGAGCGCATCAAGAATCGGTCTCAAGTATCAGATAAATTAAACCCCATCAGACCTCAGGACTTGATGGACACTGTCGTTTTCAGGTGCCACGAAAATCCTGATCCCTGAGTTTCATCGAAACTGTCTCAGGTTTCCAAAAGGGCATTAGGAGCCATAAATTCTAAACTTGAAGGGCCCTGTAACCCCTGAAATCCCAGTTTTAGGACCTCTTCAACTCTCCAAAATCTCCAAGACTCCAGGGGCCCCGAGAAGTTTTGATCGGACCACTTGGAGCGAGAAAAAATGATTAAAAATAATAATGGACGAAATGGACGTATTTCTGGCAAACGGAACTATGTGCATTGTGACGTGAGCCCTGTTATGCATATTGTTATGGGTCTCAAGGCTCATGTCTTAATGCACATAGTTCCGTTTGGCAGAAATACGTCCGAATAGAACTATTGTATCAAGGGAACCGCGAAGCCGAGGGCCCGTGGTGCTATACTGCCGTGCTAAGGAAGAACGCCGTATGAACATTCCAGAGTTGCCACATTTCCTTCGATAAAATTCTCATTTTTGAGGAAAGATATGAATATTTTCCCTTGAAATTTTCAGGAACTTCAGGTGAAATTTCGTACAAAATTATATGAAAAATCGAAAGGAAAATATTCATAAATGTACCAGGAAATTCGTGTTTTATCAAAGGAAATTTGGCAACGCCTAAAGGTTCATACGGCATTCTTCCTTAGCACGGCAGTATATACCCCGGCACGTCCGGTCCTGGAGCTGTAATTTGAACCATACGAAGGGCTGCAAATCTACTCTCAATTTTTCCCTGGCTAAAAGATTCTTGAAAAGCCGCTAATTTTCCTCAACTGTCAAAATTTAGGCAATTCAAGTTGCCTAACATTGGCTCTCTTCTCTGGCGGAATAATGTTCCTAACGGCTATTTTGTCAGAAACAGCGTATATCATTTTTGCTCACGGACAGCTTCTGCCGGGCTAGGGAATAACGCCGTATGAGCCTTCAGACGTTGCAAAGTCTCCTTCGCTAAAAACCGAATTTACTGGGAAAATTGTGAATATTGTTTTCCAAAGTTGTCAGGCAATTGTGTACGCAATTAAATCTAAAGTATCTGAAAATTTCAAAGAAAAATATGCATGAATGTCGTCAAAAATACATGTTTTATCGAGGGAAATTTGGCAAATCTCGAATGTTCATACGGCGTTCTTCCTTAGCACGGCAGGCTCTCTCATTATTATGTCTTGTTTTCATGCAAACCAGACGGATTGTGCTATTTTAGCTGCTTCGGTGATTGCATCTAAAAGAGATCGGGCGAATTTCGAAAGAAACTGTATTATTCGAAAAGAGAGTTACGGCTCTCCTCAAATGGACTACATTTGGCATTTTAGAACTATAATTGCTGGTTCATCCGTAAAAACACTTATGCGCATAAGGAAACTAATGGCACATACGCTGTTCCTTAAATGAGCCAGAAATTGTAGTTCCCAATTGCAAAATGTAGTCCAAATCATCCTCCGAGTCATGGAGACTTATTCTAAAAATATTGTCGGGAACGGAAACCAAAAGCTCTCAGAAATTGCTGCGTTAACCACGCTCGAAACGTGAGTTTCCACCAACTGGCGTTTCGGGTAATACGGGGTAGTCGGCGGACGATTATGCTCGGTATAATCAGATGTGCTCCGATGTGTTCCATCGTTTCAGTCCACCTGAGTTGTACTGCCTGGTAACTCTGAGTTTTTTTCATGATTCAAGTAAAACAGTGCCGATTACATTGATTTCAGAGACTGCGTTTGATGAGAAAATGTACCGCGAAAAACGATAGGGGGTCCCAATTGTTTTTCATCAAACTGTCATAACTTAGTTAACTTTAAACCAAATGAGTTGATCTTGGTCTCAATCGCTAGCTTTCAAGTTGAAATTATACTAAGATCAAGTCTCTGGAATTCCAGAACAAGTCCGGGTGCTTCTTGGGCACCCTATGTAGTAGTTCCTAATTCTCTGCCGTGCTGCGGAAGAACGCCGTATGAGCATTCTGCTGTTGCCAAATTTCTCCCGACAAAAGATATATTTTTAGAGAAGTTAGGCATATTTGCCTTGAAATTTTCGGACTTATTATCAGATCGAATTGCGAACGAAATCCTCCGTAAAATCGGAAGAGAAATATTCATAAGCTTTCCTAAAAATTCGCAATAGAGAATTTGGAGGTGTCTGAAATTTGATGAATTTCGTGTTCAAGAGGAAACTCCTGAGTGAACTGAACACGAGGATACCCTTCGTTCGTGAATTGGACAATTATTGGAGAAGATATAAGAAAATGATCTAATCTGCTAAAATACGTGTGTTTAAATGGGAAATACCGCCAGATGACGTCACTAGGCGGTACATTTTCTCACTTTTAAATCTATTTTTATAATATTTCCTATATCAGAGAAAAATGATAAAAAAAAATACTGTGAAATCAGCTATTTAAGCACTTTCAGAAGAAGGAATAAAAAATTTGCATGCAAATTCTCCATTTGTCAAATGAAAGGCAACTTTTGAAGGCTCATGCGGCGTTTTTCCTTGAATTCCTGCCGACGCGGATGGCTGGTCCTAGGAAGCTTAGCTTGATGGAAGAGGCAGCGCGCCATGCAGTCGGAAGTTACCGGTGGTTACCCGGAAGTTACCGGTGGTTACCCGGAAGTTACCGGTGGTTACCCGGAAGTTGCCGGTGGTTACCCGGAAGTTACCGGTGGTTACCCGGAAGTTGCCGGTGGTTACCGGAAGTTACCGGTGGTTACCCGGAAGTTACCGGTGGTTACCCGGAAGTTACCGGTGGTTACCCGGAAGTTACCGGTGGTTACCGGCCGAGCAATGATGCACATTCTTCGTCTCTTCTTGGCCTGGATCTGGAGATCACGCTCATGATCATTGAGAAGCGGGAAGCCGCAAGGACAACGCTTTTCAATTCAGCGTCTTCCCAACGAATAGAAAACAAGAGCCGCCCCTACTTTTACCAGTCGACTCAGATTGGCTCACTCGCCTAGTGCCCACTTCCCGGAGCCTTCATGGAAAATACATATTTTATCGAGCATATCTCGAAAACAAGGAAACATTTACCCGTTGCAGATTTCAGAAATAAAGTCTCCAGATTTTTCTGAAGATATTGATGGGTAATACACGACGCACATTTTTCTCAAACAAGCCGAACATTTCGACGTAGAAGTTTGTTTCTTCAACCTGAACTAGGCTACTTTGATGTCATGAAAAAACACAAGTCCAGGTCGAGATGTTCGGTGTGTCTGAGAAAAAAGGGTCATGTACCTATTTACCCATCAATTTCTTCAAAAAAATCTGGAGAGTTTACTTCTGAAATCTCCGACGAGTAAATTTTCCGTGTTATCGAGATGTTTTCGATGAAAAATGAACCCCGTGTTATCCATACTAAAAGTTCCGAGACCTCCTTTTGTATATCTGGTAACGCTTAGTTCCAGCGTTCTACCGGGACGATTTTCATGCTTTTTGCGGCTGTCAACAGGTGAAATTATCTCTAGTTTTTAAAGTTTCCAAATTTTGTCTGGCCTCCCCCTTTGACTCGACCCATTATGCGCCAGTTTAAAAAAATACAAAAATTCGGCACTGCATTCGTGAACTAATCAAAGTGGTTTTTATGACAGGTATGTAGAAAATGTATAATGACCCCGCTAATTTTGTAAAAGGAGTCGAGGATAAGATTATTTGTCAAAAAATCGATTTTTTTATCATCATCACCATATATATCATATAACACCATATATAATTCCGTAAGCCTTTTCTTTGCGTCAAACCATATATAGTTCCGTAAGCCTTTTCTTTGCGTCAAACCATATATAGTTCCGTAAGCCTTTTCTTTGCGTCAAAATTCAGCGCGAACCGCCGGGCCGATCCGTGCGCGGGTGGCACCGCTTTGACCGTCCCGGTCTCCCGATGGCGGGAAAAATAGAGGGATCGCGCGGCGGGCCCCGCGCCCCTTGCGCCCTTTGAAAGATCGGTTATCCCGTTTGTCCCGTCGGGAGATGCGCGCTTTATCGTTCTTTTCGGGCGCTTTTTTTCGGTCAGCTGATAGTTCGGCTGCCCGAGGTGGTTGTTGTCATGGAAATCGCCGTGGGTCATGGATTTTCGGCGGATGCGTACCTTAAAATTTTACGTAAATAAACCAGATTCGCACAATAGGACGTTCAGAGATCAACTTTGAACGACTGATAAAACAATGCGATGATCCAAGTACGAGGCCACGGATCTCCTTTTACGACGTGGCAGAAGCAGACTCCCTGCCACACTCAACGTAATTTATTTAACATTATCATTATTTTTCTTCTCCTTCGACAGAATATTCTGTATTTATTCCAAGCAATACAGTTAGCTTCTTTCTCATTTAAAAAAATTGAAAAAAAATGAGTAAACAAAAAGCTGGAAAATTTCCGCAATCCTTCTATCCCAAGATTGCAGGCTCGCGGTGTGAACACCATTAGGAAACGAGGATATCCTAACCCTACATTAACTCCTAACCGTGATAATAACGTATTTTATGAATAAATTCAACCTTTCCGCTCATGGAAGATAGAATAATTTACCAGGATTAAATCGCACGCCAAACGTCACTATGACAGTCTCAGTAATATGAAAATATGGCAACCTCAATCTTGACGCTAAGCTCAAGCTGTTCACACTTTAAATTCAGTTCTCGTAACCAATGAATAATAAAAACGTTAGTAGCTGAGCTAGAAGTTGATTTCAGTAGTTTTCGTCGCGCGAATCGTGTTTCGCATGAAATTTTGTTGAAGAATCGTGTATCGGAGTGTTTAAATTCTTAACTTGTTGATGGCTCATCCAATCTAAACAAGCGAACATAGAAAACTTTTCTGACTTTTCTCGGAAAAAATGTTCTATAGGGAGAAACAAGGCAACGTTGGACTGCTCATAAGGCGTCGAAACACAACATGGACCTTTTAAGCCCCATTTTTCGATGCCTCGATTATCCTAACGTGAGTTCCAATAATCGCGCCGAACACGGTACGCTGCGGTAGGTGTCAAACTCATATCAGCGCCTGCAAGACTGCATGAATACTTCTCGCATTGCACCAAACGCAATGCAAGAGTTCTTCGCGATAACTACTCGACCACACGGGTATAGGCACATTGCCGCTAAACTGGATTGAAAGCGCATCACATTGTGAAGATGACATGACACTCAACTGAGCTCCCTTTCCTGGCTTGCGCGACACTAAAATCGCCGCAAAATTAGGACCACGCGTCATTTCTTTTGACGGTCCCTGCCCGGTTTTTGCCACAAAAATGCAACGATTCAGCGCCTAGGACGATGTTTAAACGATGCAACGATTCTAAAACTTGATGCGCGTAAAATTAATTTTGGTTTTATAAAAAGAAAAAAGAACGAACGGAAATATCGCGTCGAAAGTCTGTGATTTTATTTAAAATCATTCCACGAATTTACCGAAAACTTCCACAAAAACTGTGTGTAGCTTTTTTTATACAAAACGGATTAAAAATAAAAAAATTAGTAGAAATTGCAACGTTGCAATTGGAAACAAGAACACTTTCTTTCCACGTGCAGACGTCGATTTTTTATTTCATTTACGGCAGGCGTAACGAGATAACTATTCGACCATGGGTGTAGGCATATTGCCGCTAGCCAAATGGAAGGCGCGTCACACTGCAAAGATGACTCCCCCGCGTTCCCTTCCCTGGCTTGCGCGACGCTAAAGTCACCGTTAAACTAGGATTACGTGTCATCATTCTTGCCTCTCTGCTACGGTTTTTCCCATAAGTTAAAGAAAAATATGTGTCCTCATTGTAACGATTCAGAAACTCGGAAGATACTTAATTTTTTTGTTTTGTTATATAAAAAGAAAATAGAATGAACGAAGTTTTCGATGCTTACATTTGATATCATTTAGGAAAATTCGTGGAAAAACTGTGTGCAGCTTTTTTAAAAACGGTGTACGAAAATAAAACAGAAAAATTGTCGCACAACGTTGAAATCAGAGACTAATATGCTTTCTTTCACACGCGCACCCGTCGGCTTTTGAATTCATTCATCTCTCCAATAACTTGAGCGTGGTTGCTCTACTATTTTTTACGTGTAGCTTTTCTCAGTGGTTGGCGGCCGCGTAGCGGCCACAGGCCTCTAGTTTATTTATATTTTTGTTGGGAGGGGGGGGGGAGAAAATATAGAGATTTTTTTGAAGAATTGTTTCTCACCATTTTAGGAAAAAATTCTGCTTTTTGTGAAGGACGCGGTCAAGCGTATTTCGTTTCGGGGAAAAAACTGAAAACTTGTCAGACTTTTCTAACCCTTCGTTGGAGTCTCTGGAGAATTTGCAGAATGTCGAACGATGATTTTTCAATGCTCCTGTTCCTGAGTGATCCATTCATTTCTATTCTATCTTAGCTACAGGGTAGTTTAGTTTGAGTGCTAGCGTGGGAAAGTCTAAACTTTTAAAATTAAAAAGACAAATATTATTTTCGACTTCATCGCGGGGGTCGTGATTATCGCTGAAGATGAGCCATATCCTCGAAACCGGTCCAAAGTATTGTCACGCTGAGAAATTATATATTTATGAAAAAAGTTATGAATACTTTCTCTTGACAATGGAGATGTTGCATGTGTGAGGGATTTGCGATTTGACTGTTGATCCTTATGTAAAAGTTCGCGAGAAACACGATGGTGCCACTGGTTTTCTCTGAAATCAACTCCCAAGCTCAATAAAAGCTCTCAAAGTGAGGCCAAAATGGAGGGGATATCCCGCCCTACCCTGAGAGTCCACCTCTACATCAAAACAAACTCTCCATGCAAAGATAGGGAGCAAATACATTAGCAGGGTTGCCGTGTTTTCAGTTTAGGAGTCCCCAAATGAAGTGGCAGCCCTGTCAATGTATTTGCTCCCTATCTTTGCATGGAGAGTTTGTTTTGATGTAGAGGTGGACTCTCAGGGTAGGGCGGGATATCCCCTCCATTTTGGCCTCACTTTAAGAGCTTTTTTTGAGCTTGGGAGATGATTTCAGAGAAAACCAGTGGCACCATCGTGTTTCTCGCGAACTTTTACATAAGAAACAACAGTCAAATCGCAAATCCCTCACACATGCAACATCTCCATTCCAGATCTTTTCGATAAAATTTCGGAGAAAATCCGCCGAGAAATCGGAGGAGAAATATTCGCAAATCCTGAAAATTCGTCGTTTTTCGGAGAAAGTTCGGCAGTGCCTGATGGCTCATACGGCGTTCTTCCTTACCACGGCAGCGGGCTGATTATTGAAATTGATAGACAAAGCGAGACAAAGCGATAGACAAAGAAGACACAAAAGATATGGAGGGATCCAATTGATGGAAGCGGGTGGTTGCAATGGACAAAGGACAGACTAACCAACGGCAACCCACGAGAGACCGGATAGTTAGTCCATCATTTACCCCCTTAGTCTATAAGAAACACCCATTTCGACCAATAGGATCGCTCTGAACTCCTCATGTCCTCTTTGTCTACAGCTTTGTCTATAAAATTCAATAATGAGCCCGGAGGACGGAGTATGGAGTTGGGAGGTGATTGCTTCGAATGACAACGGTTACGCGAGGCGGCCGCGGCGCGCAACAACTGAGCAGTGCTGTACGCAGTCCACGTAAGAATTTAGCGGTGTTCCACTCGGAGCCGTAGGGACAGAACTGCCTTATTACGGAAGAGATACGTACGAGCATATCTTAGTGAGCCACGGTTAGGACATGCTCTTACGCGTCTCGCGGCTTATGGCCAGAATGCACTTGCGGTTTTTTTTGTTCCGTAAGGCGGCGAAGAAGGACGGAGGAGAGGACGGATGCGGAATCCGAGTCCTGTCTCTTGTTGGCGTGATGGTGATGCTCCCATCCCATCCCATCACAGCTTTTCTTCTTCCGAATCCAATTGCCCGTCGTCGTCGTCTTGGACGTCCTTCGCTCGCTTTTCTCGCGCTGGGCATTCGCTCTAGTTGAAAATAACCGCGGGCATTGAGCAGCCGGCTCGCTCCTCTTCCATTTCATCGTGCCGTTCGAGTCGCTACGTCAGGCTTTCACGCACTCCGTCATCCTACGCAGTGTTCCAAACTCACAGGCGCCAACGCGCCGAATGCGCCTAAGAAATCGGTCATGCCGCCTAAAAAATGAGGGCTCTGCGCCAACGTGGCCCCTAAGAAATTAGCCAGGGTGTCTACTAAAACAGGCTGGCCAAAAATCAGTACTTTTACAGTACTTTTTCAGTGCATTCCCAGGAAATTAAAGTACCTCCTCAACAAAAAATTCAGTACTTTTCCAGTACCTCCAATTGACGAATTTGAAAAATTGCAAAAATTTGAATTTCTCGCTCAAATTGCGACAAAAATGACAAAAAAATGGCAGATTCCGGACCTTCTTACGGACTTTCCGCACGTTTACAATACTTCCGGACCGCCCTTAAAAAATCAGTACTATTTCCGGAAATTCCGTACTTGTAGACACCCTGATTACCCTCCCTCCCCCCCCCCCCAAAAAAACTCTAATTTTTCTGTATGCATGGTGATTTTTTTCGAAATTTCCTCGAAGTTACAGCTACTAGTTCTGTAACTAAAACTAGCTGTCTCTGTGACTTGCGTCTAACTTTTCACTAAATGCGCTGTGATATAGGCGAAAAAAGAATTTGGCCCTTAAAAAATCTTCAATGGCCCCTAAAAATCGAGCTTGATGCGCCACATGGCTCCTGAAACTCAAAGGTGAGTTTCGAACACTGTTTGACGACAATATTTTGTAAAAGTTTCATACAAATCTGAGATGAAAATAAGTTTTCAAGCTTACCCTTAAATGTAAAGCATGTTGAATAAATCCACGACTGGTTCAAACATCCAACTGAAAACAAAGAAAGAACAAATGAGCATGCTAAGAATGATAGCTTATATTTATAAGAAACAAGCAAGGTGCTTTATTCTACTTGAGAATGAGTAAGAAAGTGAATGAAACAAAATTATTTGCCCTCCAGAACTCCAAATTTCCGGGAATGTTTGCTCTCGAAACTTCAATCGGGACACAATAAGGGTGCAGCCATGCTCTTAGTAAAGACACTTATCAAGGTGTACTGCAGCCCTCGTGATAGAGAGAATCACTATCATCTTGACACACGGAAAAGGCACTTCCTTACGTATCTTAAATGCCAATCTGGGGCACACCGAAGGTTTTTCCCATTGTTTTGACTTGGGTTGCAACAATGGAGATGTTGCATGTGTGAGGAATTTGCAATTCGACTATTGAATCTTATGTAAAAGTTCGCAAGAAACACGACAATGCCACTGGTTTTCCCTGAAATCAACTCCCAAGCTCAAAAACGCTCTTAAAGTTGAGGGCGTAAGAATTTGCCATTACACTATTGATTCTTATGTGAAAGTTCGCGAGAAACACGATAGTCCCTCTGGTCTTCCCTCAAATCAACTCCCAAGCTCAAAAAAAGCTCTCAAAGTTGAAGGCGTAACGGAGGGGATATCCCACGCTATCCTGAGAGTCCACCTCTACATCAAGACGAACTCTCCATGTAAAGATAGGGAGCAAATATACATTGACAGGGCTGCCACTTTATTTGGGAACTCTAAAACTGAAAACACGGCAACCCAACCCGCAACCGTGCTAATGTATTTGCTCCCTGTCTTTGCATAGAGAGTTTGTCTTGATGTAGACGTGGACTCTCAGGGTAGGGCGGGATATCCCCTCCATTACAGCCTCAACTTTGAGAGCGTGTTCTGAGCTTGGGAGTTGATTTCAGGGAAAATGAGTGGCATAATCGTGTTTAATTGTCGCGAACTTTTACTTGAGAATCAATAGTCAAATTGCAAATTCCTCAAACATGTAACATCTCCATTTTCAAAACGCCAACGATACCACGTGATCCAGCGTTTTGCCTGAATGCCAACGTTCTGACTTGCCTCATAGAGGAATTACTGATTTTACAAATAAAGGAGCGATTTGTCTTACTTTCTTTTCACGGTGATCGGCTAACAACAACAAAAAAAAAAGGACAGTCACTTTTAAAAATTGCCTCAAGTTTGCCGCAATGAAGCTCTTGCTAGCATTTAAGATTTGCGATTGAAGTACTTAACAATTACACGTAAGTAAAATTTGGCGAGAAACGCGATAAAGCAGTTGGTTTTCTCTGAAAGAAACTGCCAAACTCAGAAAAAGGCCTTTTGCACTTCATATCGGACATAACAGTAATAAGTTCATCATGCGTCGGCATGCTCCATGCTCCATGCTTTGCGTGATCACGTTTTAGACCTAGGCCAAACTCAATTCAAGCTTAAAGATTAGCAGGAAAGGGTCTTGATTATACTAAAGATAGCACTGCAAGGGTGCAAAATGATCACGAATCAACGACCGCAAATGTTCGCGAACTGCGTGGGCAGTGGGGAAATTGCGTGGGCTACGACCTTGAATAATGGATGGTATAAAATTTGCTACGTTTAGATCAAAATGCGCTCCATTTGTGCGCACACCTTGCGAAGTTAAGTACGCGCGCTGCCCTACGCATTTTCAAAACATGTACACGCATCTCGGAACTTATTGTTAGCGCAACTCAAGAGTCTGAAGCCGAGAACAAGGCAAGAGATCTGCCGTGCTAAGGAAAAACGCCGTATGAATCTTCAGACGTTGCCAAATTTCCTTTGATAAATCAAGAATTTCCTGGTAAACTTGTGAATATTTTCCTTTCAATTTTTCAGATAATTTCGTTCGCAATTTCACACGAAGTTCCTGAAAATTTTAAGGGACAACATTCATAATGTTCCGCAAAAATAAACATTTTATCGAAGGAAATTAGACAACTCTTGAATGTTCATACGGCGTTCTTCCTTAGAACGGCAGAGATGGGGTCCGCCGCCGCCGCTGCAAGCTCGGAAAAACGGCGCCGGCGCTATTATATGCCTGAAGTATACCTATACAGTTTTGCAGACGCTTCCCACGATTGTTTTTCGCGCCAAGTTCGAAGTTCCGGAAATTTTCTCCCGGAGGACGAGGTCCCTTTTCACAGATCCAGTCACGGTTATAAATAAGCAACAAAATTTTAGCGCATCTCCACAACAATGAAAAAGAGCTCGGTCTCTTTTCCGTTGACTCAGAGATTTTAACGCAGGAGTAGAAAAGTTGAATGGGACAAAACGCGTGATACGACTACTTATTTTGACTTGGAAGTAGGTAAAAATGCATATCCACGAAATGAAGGAGAACGTGGACTCTTTTCGGCCCAATCGGAGACTTTGACGCAGGGTAGAAAAGTTGGATGGGCGAGACACGTGATACAGTTATTTTGACCTGGAAGTAAGTAGGTAAAATTGCATATCCACGAAATGAAGGAGAACATGAACTCTTTTCGGCCCAATCGGAGCCTTTGACGCAGGGTAGAAAAGTTGGATGGGGCGAAAAACGTGCAACAAATATCATGACTTACAAGAAGATAAAATTGCGTTTTCGCAAAATTAGCAGAACACGATGTTTCGTATCATCCCAACTATTCCATTCATCAAACCCAACTTGTAGTTCGTGTTGCCCAACTTAAAAGGTTAAAAGAACTAATGTTAAGGAGTTCGGGGTGACCGCCCGATTCCCCTCAAGACTCCCAATTTTTAGTCCTCGCATGGGTTCCCCCATTTTTCTCGTCCTCACATGGGTTCCTCCATTTCACGCGAACGCCCGGTCGCGTGGTTGGGAAGTTTCTGCACCCCTGCAGGATTACCACTTTTATGATCGGTCTCTAGTGGCCCCACAAAAATTATGTTAAAAAAGAAGGAGAAAAAAAAGAGAAAAAACAAAACTTGTAGGGGGAGGTTGCCGGTGCCACTCCCTATCTGGCAAAATTTCTCCTCTCTAGAGAGTATACTCTCTCCCTCCGAGTGTCAGAATTCGTGCAGCCCCCTTTGGATTCTTTTTAACTTTCGTTCAATTCTGGGAGATTTTTTAGATAAGTATGAAGAAGCTTCTTCTACTAGCCTATCACGCACTAGTAGAGTCTCATATAAATTATTGTATCAATACTTGGTCATGCGCGAGTAATAAACAGATAGAGAAAATCTTTATTCTCCAAAAAAAAATCAATCAGAACCATTCTGAAACTGAAGCAAGACACATCATGCCGAGAACACTTCATAAAAAATGAGATATTAACATTACCAGCCAAAATAATTATGAATCACCTAAAATTACAGGCTAAAAGGCTGAAGGGAGATAAGGCAGAGACACATGGGTAAGGCACAAGATATCACCAATTAAGCATTACATCAAAGAACGACGCATACCTCACAAAGGCATGGAAATTCTTTAATAGATTGCCAAATATCATACAGGAAAGCATATATAAACCAACATTCTGTAGGCTGGCCTCAAGACATTTAATAGCAAAATGCCCTTACTCAGTCAATGAATTTTTGAACGTCAATGAATGAATAATTACCTTAAGGCGAATTGTATGCAAATATGTTTATATAAGTATCTTTATTTAGAAAATGACGTTTTTGTGAAGCCAAATGTGCAAAAAGCAAAAGAATAAATAAACAAAAAAACAAAACAAAAAACAAGCAACATTTTTACGATACTGTAATACTGCTGGTTCCTTTTTGCTAAGTATGCTTTCAGTTCTGCAGTATTTAGTTATATGTGTGGATCGATCAAACAATTCTGCAGTTAGCTAGAAGTAATCAAATTGCATTCTGTAAAAAGAAAATAACTTTCCCAGGCTCATTTGGAAAACGACGCACGTGTCATTGATTAACCTAAATAGATGGCGGCTTTTGCAGATGAGCCAGGAAAATTACTCCTGTTTAGAATGAAGCAACTTAACAGTGAGCATCACAAATTGCCTTTTGAGTGGTCTCTAAAAACCGTGTTTTCACACAAGTCGGTGCAAAGTAAGCTAAGAATTCTTGTTCAACTTGTTCATTACAGCGCGTGGAACGAAGAATGAAAGGAACCCCCTTCCTCGTGGAAAAGGGGGTCGTAGGATTGGGAGCGGGATCGCGGATTAAGATTTCTCCCGGGGAGAGGGGGGTCCGTGGGGTTACATAGAATCGTGGGGTAGGATTTACAAGCGAGGAGAGTCTGCAGAGTAGGATTTTTTTTTCTCCCCCTGCAATCCTTTGGGGCGTTTCGTCCTGGGGTCTGCCGTTGCCAGCAAGGGTGCTCGTCTGGACCCCTTGGGTCCGTTGGACGTCCCTTTCACCAACGCCCGCGAGGGAGGTCTCTTTGCTCCCCCGCAAGGAAGGGCTTTTGACCCTCCGGGAGTCGGGGGCGAGGACGCTCAACAGACCCTCATGGGGTCCCGGTCAGATTCCCGGGATCATCAGATTTTGTTTTCTTTTTTTTCTGCTTTCTGTTTCATGTTCTGCTGATGCTCTGTCACCGGACGCCTGTTACCGCATGAGGGTAAGGCTTTGTCAAAGTTATGGATATCTTCCCCTCTTTACTTCTAAATGTAGAAAGGTGTGGTATGAATGGGTGCATTTACTGTGGGGGCTTTACTTCCGTCTCCGGAGAGCACAGCTGTATTTCACCTATTCTTCTTTTTTTTACTTCCTTCCTGAGGGTTAGGGCTCTTGGCGATACCACTTTTAAAAAATCGCGCTGAAAACTCTACCTCCAGGAGTAGCACTGTCTATTCTATATGATTGGTCTCTTCTAGGGTGGTGTAGAAGCGAGCTTGACAGAGCATCCTTCGGAAGAGATTGAGACCTTGCCAAATTTTTTCCAATGAAATAGAAATATTCTGGAGTACTAATGGTGAATTTCACAATTTAAGCCAGTGTCTTGGAATATTCCAAAGAAAAATATACAAAACTACCTTCCACAAAAATGGAGAAAAATTGGAAACTTTTGATTGCATGCACCTGCGGCGTTTCTCCTTAGCACAGAAATTCCTACACTAATAGGGGGGATAGCAATACAGGGTCTCCAAAATATGCTGTCTATGGTGAAACTGCAACAATTATGTACTTCCACACAAAATTTTGGTTTAGAGCATTGGAAAAAGAAAACAATGAACAAATGTCACATTGATCATGTAAGTATTGGCCCATTGAATGACACATAAATTTAAATTGTAAGGTGCTACCTAATCTCTGATGTTACGTTTGTTCATTCTTATCTTTCCCATGTTCTAAAAGTCACTTATGAGTTGACTCACCATAATGACAGAGTGATTTGAGAGAAAGAATATTTGAAAATGTAGCTCTCTTACCTGAAACAGAAAAAGAGACAAAAAACATTAAGAAAAGTTTTGGGAGAATAAGAAGAATGAGAGGTGTCAATCAGAAGTAGCAATCTTTTTCAGAAGTAGAAAATTACAGAACATTTCAAGCAAGCTGAATGTCTGATGTAATTTCAGAACTGCTAGACTGGTGTGCATGCTTGAAGTGGAGGACTTTTGATTGAGATGCAGTGCGAGTACCCAGGCTGTTCCAGTGTAGGATCCAACTTCCTTGATAAGAGTTACTGTAACCCTCCCGATTAACAATACCTTCTCCGGCAGAATAGCAACAAGCACATATTCGAATTTTCGAGTTGCTGAGGTAGAATTTTAACCGTTCAATAAAAACTGGGAAAACTCAAAATAAAATTCTAAGGAAGCAGTGTAAGGTGTGAGGTTTCACCGATCATTGTCCAGTTCCATTATCAGCCCTTCGTGGGAAGCAAAGTGCTAACAGTCTAACAGTAGTGACAGTGAGATACAGGTCAAACTTTAGTCGGGACATAGTCAAGCAAAAGCTCCTAAAAACCAGAAAAAGAACGGAAACTGGATTGCCATGGTCTAATAAACAGAAGATTAGGTTCTTCCCTCAGATCTTACCTAATGAGCTCGAGACACGGCGATCGGAAAAGAATTCCACTAAACCTAATAGGCGCACGGACACGAATGATAAAACACGTACATCTGTGAATTCTACTTGATTGGAACGGAAAGGAACTTGCAAAAAGACACGGGAAAATACGAAAATTTAGCAAAGTAATTGACGATTCTTCATTACAAGTGGATGCAGTTCCCAGTTTTGGCAGTGAAACTTCTTCTTCTTCAATTGTAAAGTCAGACCTATAACACGGCAGACGATAGATATAAAAGGTTACTAAAGTTGAAACGTCATCAAGAAGGAAGGATTACGTCACGCTGTATTTAAAGTTAATTGTTTACGTTTTCTCATGCCGTGCATGCCGTGTCGTGTCTCATTTGAAGTTTTGAAGAAATTGTTGCTGATTTTGGACAAGATTTAAGCCCGTATGTAATCTACTATGTTCTCGCAATTTAATTCACTTTATCTCAGCTTGAAACAAATGAGAGCTTGTGCAATGAATTGTGGCTGCAAAGACGTCCGATTCTCTGTATCATCAAATCAGAACCGACATTCAACTTTCATGGGAAGAACCGATAGACATTAGTCTATTGAAAAGGAGAGTTTCCAAGATGAAAGCTTCCACCCAGCTAGCCAGGTTGGCCTAGTGGTCAGCAGGTCTGACTCTAGGTCAATAGGTGCTGGGTTCGGATCCCGGTGGTGGCGTCTAATTTTACAGAATTGACGAGTAGATCTGCCGAAACAGATTCTCCTTGGCCCTAGTCCCTGAAAATTGGAAAAGCCTGGAGCATGGAGATCCCAAGATGTCTATGGACACTAAACATCGTCTAAAGTTGGCTGAAAGTGCTAGACACAAAGCCATTAAACCAGCAGAAAAAAAAAAAAAAAAAAGCTTCCACAAGCTCACAAGCATCCGCCACTTTTACCGTGTCAAAATGACAGGATGATGTTTTGTCAATTAACGCATGTGAACTTTCTGTGGAAAATTTGTGTTTCAACAGTCAAGATTTCCGGGGGATAAACAGTGTTCTGCACACACCACACCCTTATTTTTCTCGTCAGATGACAGTAATTGTAGCGAATCCTACTCTAATTTTGCAGGTAAAACGGAAAACAAATTCTCTTGCCTGAAAGATCAAGTCCTTATTGTATCTGCTTACCAAGCTCTCTCATACTTGCCAAATTCAGTTGTCGTGGCATAATTAACAACTTGTTAAAGACCCCTTTACTTTACTCCTGGTGTACTGTATTTCTATGTCGTTGATTTCTTACCTCTTCTCTTTCAGATTTTCTCCTCTTTAGATTATCTTCTCATCATGGAAAGCATCGGTGTAGCATCAGTGTTTGACCCTCAGCACAACAGTCGCTTCATCAGAACCTTCCACGATTACTTCAACAACCAGACTTTGGCCGATGTGTGCTTCATTTGTAAAGATGGGCAAAAAGTGAGAGCTCATCAAATGGTTCTTGGTGCTGTCAGCAAACTTTTGAAGAAGGTATATCATTAACGTTCTAGTATACAATACTTAAGAGAGCCGGCTGCGGCAAAATTCAAACAAAACAACATCCATAAGTCTTCTGCTTTACGCAAGATTTTAAGTTTCCTTCTTTGTGCCCACAGGACACAGGACCACCAAACATACAAAGTAATGGACAGAACAATTTGAGGGATTCTGTAGTGGGGAGCAAAAGAAGAGGAAGCGAGGACTTAATTTTAGTAAAGATAAAGTGAGATGTGTAAAGAGATTGAGTAAACAAGGCAACGTTGCCCAGAGAAACGTACTGAGAGAGTGCTGAAGAGAGATACAAGCTGGTATTTAAGGAGAGATGCCATTTTTTTTATTAAATTCAAATGGAAAGAATCAGTTGTATCAATCTGGTTTTTTGGTCCGATAATTTTTTGGAGAATCTCCACTCCAAGAATCCTTTTGACTAAATAATGGCCTTTTGAAATTTCTTTTGCTCTGCAGACCCATAAAATTTGCTTGGAGCTTGAAAGTCTGAAAGATAATTAATCAATTTCCACAGAGACAGAAATTTTTTGTTAACTTGGAATAATCGTGGTCGTCCACAGAAAAGGTGACCGTAGTGCAAAAAACCTCGAACTTGAATTTTTAATAGCAGAGCGTGGAGGAGTGTTCCACAAAAATTTTGGAAACAAAAGCGCCCAATAATGTTAAATTAAACTAGAGTCACGGCAGTTTGAAATTTCAGTTCAAGAAATGTAATTCATGAAAAATGCTGTTCAAAGTTCCGATCTGACATACCTAGAGCCAAAAATTGCCAGATTATAATGTTAGTTTGTGCCTTTGTTGGCACAGAAGTGAATCAAAATACTAGAAACTTATTGTACAGGAGAGTAGAGAAATTTTTTCTGCTAAATCTGGTTTTTCGACCCCTCAATTGAAATCACTCTATTGAAAATTCTACCTTCATAGACTAAGAGCCCTTTTTCGATGAACGATCATATTTCTGAAATTAGAACTTGGATGGACTGCTCATTCAATCTGGAAAAAAACTAAATTGAAAAAGATTTCTTGTTCTATGGACGATCATATTTCTAAAATTTGAACCTTGGTGGACTGCTCGTTCAATCTGGAAAAAAACTAAATTGAAAAAGACCCCTTGTTCCATGGACGATCATATTTCTGAAATTTGAACCTGGGTGGACTATTCATTCGATCTGGAAAAAACACTAAATTTGAAAAAGCAAACTGCAAGTGAGCTTACTGTTGCAGCAAAATTGATTTTTTTTTTTGTATTTTTACAGCTTTTATTAGAATTTGCTGGAACCATGGAAGAAATTGTCATACACTTACCAGATGTTCCTTCATCATCCTTGAAGCAAGTCTTGTATCTTTTGTACGAAGGCAACACGCATTTGGTTGGTGAAGAAGAATACAAAGAATTCAACTCTCTTCTTAGACTTCTCGGCATCGAACCGGATAATTCAAATACTTCATCGGTTAGTCAAAGGTTTTTAATTCATTTTCATGTTTCAACAATATAAAACAGTAAATCCAAGTACTTACATGAGATGAATGGGCCTCAAGAAGAATTTAATTTTTCAAGAGTTCCAGTGCGACCACCTCTAATGTCCCAGTTACTCATTTGAATAGGGCTGTTTCACAAGTCTTGTTTTGGTTCATTTTTGGAAATTTTATAAAAAAACAAGAATGTCTGCATTTCCTGTTTTATTTCATACTAATATAACTTTTTAGCAGAGAAAACAATTTCAGAGCTGCCAAAATTCTAACCAAGTCCCAAATGGAAAAATATCCTGCCAACAGATTAGTAGCAACAAAGTAGCACAAGCACCCCTTACGCTTGTACGCTATGTTGCCGGACACTCAACATTTTTTCAATATTTTCCTTAAAACTTCAGCACATACTATCATGAACATTTCTGGGATTAATTTTGATGACAAAAAAAAATATTAGATGAAATTTTCAAGTAACTCTGTTCATTAGTTTTTCTGGGCAAAAATTGGACTAGTTTAAGAAGTTTGGTAACATAATGCCTAAGCACAAATGGAGCTTGTCATATTTTGGCCTGAAGGTGACAATGTGTAGGTCTTAAGGGTAGGTTTTGCAGCAATAAATTTTGAATGTTTCAGAGGCAAGAGCTTGGAGGCAATAAGCAGCCACACTTAAATCCGTCAATGGATGAATCGAGAGTGAATTCTCAATTCTCCTCACCACAGCATCCCGCGAATGTTATCGGTAATCATTACTTAATTTTTCTATTTTTCTTCTTTTTCTACTCGGTTTCTTGGCTAGCTATCTCTAAATGTTGGGACCTATAGACAGCTTTTGAAGGAAAAGGTCTGTTTTAGCATAAGTACCACCACTGCATCATTAGTTGGACTACATTTTGCAACTAGGAATTTCTGGCTCATTGTCAGTTTAAAAACGTTTGTATCATTAGTTTGCCCATGCACGCAAATGTCCTTATGCATGAGCCAGAAATTTTAGTTCCTAATTGCAAAATACAGTTCAGTTGTTCTAAATGAAGTGAAATCCTGTGACACTGTGTCTTTTTGAGTGGGAACAGTTTATTTCAACTCGATATCCCCATCTAAAGTCAAATATTTAGTATTTCATGTTGTAATGTGCATGAAAACTTTCATTTACACGTTTTCTTCATGAAACAGGATATTAACTTAATTACTGATGAGTGCTTAAAAGTGCAAAAACTTTCTAAAATCTCAATATAAGGGATATTTTAGGCCTGACAGAACGAATACGTATGCACATTGTACCCCTTCATTCTCGAAAATTAGAGATAAATGAATGAGGGATTCAAATCAATATAAGCGAGTATTTCATAGCGCTTAGGCACTTGAGTCTTTTTAAAATGATTATACTTTCTAGATGATTTTTAGGCCTCAAAAATCCATCTTACTGCTTGTCACTTGATTGTAGATTCATCTATGCCTAAGCAATACTGAGCCACCGGAAGACTCACTTTCCGATTTTTAGGGGACTAAGTCTTTTGGAAACCGACCAATTATGCTTATAATAATAATAATAATAATAATAATAATTTATTTATTGTAGATTTGTCACAAAACAAATTATACAAAGTCAAGGCAAAGAAAGCACAAAACAAATAATACAATACAATACAAATACAATACAAAGTCCAGGTAGAGAGGGTACATGGTAACAGATACTAGGCCCACCCTAAAGGGGACTTAAAAGTCTATTAGTTATCTTTCTAGATACTCCTCTATTGAGTAAAAAACATTTGATTTACAGAACTCTGTCACCATTTTTTTAAACAATTTTGGATTCTGTGTTTTCTTTATATTCTCCGGGAGCTTGTTATAAATTTAGGTACAGTTAAATTTCGGACCTTTTGTGCCAAGTCCTTTGGGATTTTCAGTTCGTTTAATGTCATCTCCCTTGTATTGCTTAAGCAATACTGAGCCACCGGAAGACTCACTTTCCGATTTTTAGGGGACTAAAACTTTTGGAAACTGACGGATTCAATCGTGACTTACTAGGGCTCTGCGAATATTTGACGTTAGTGAAAATTCGTGCTGTCGCGAATAACAAATTTTCGGACTGACATTTCCGAATTTTTGCACTGCCACGAAAAGCGACTTTGCCTGAAAAGCATCTGGTAATCCTTAGATACCATCTTGACTGTCTGCCCAGTTAACTTTAAATCCTGGGAATGCATACATAACTGCAGGGACAGTCGAGCCAGAACCAGGGATCCTCAAACGCAGTCTTAACAGCCTAAGCTGCCATCGGAGCATTCCATTGTTTTCTGTGCAGATGTAACAGCAAATGGAAAATTTTTAAAAAATTAATCATTTATTCGTCGACTTTGGTAATATTTGCGAATTTTTGCACTTTAAAGAGTTATTTTAAATAATTTGCCTTATTATTCATAGTTGGACTGCATTTTGCAATTTTGAACCATAAATTCTGGCTCCTCTGGAAAAACACTTATGTGCATATGGAAACTAATGGCACATACGTTGTTTTTAAACCGGGCTAGAATTTATAGCTCCAAATTTGCAAAATGTAGTCCAGTTGTGAATAATAGACTTAAATTATTCATATTACTTTTCGTAGTTGCAAATAATTGGCAAAATTATTTGCTAATTGCTCCGTTTGAAAAATTAACTATTTGCATAGCCCTAGTGCTTACACTACATATGTATAAATTCAGCGGCAAAATTCCCCTGTGAGGGATATGGCAAAAAACTCCCATAATTCTCATCCATTAGCATGTTCATAATCTTTCAGATCATTATCCTAATATGAATCAGTCAACACCAAGCGGTCCCCCCATTCAACAACAAATGCCGCCTCAAGGAAACGTAAATCTGCCTGGACCAATGATTGATCACACACACTCAAACCCAGGTGAGAAAGACATCATAAATTCTCTTCCAAGTTCTTTTCGAACCTGCGGGCTAATGTTTGAAGTTGATAGACAAAGCTATAGACAAAGAAGACAAAAAGGATATGGAGGGATCTTATTGGTGGAAGCAGGTAGTTGTGATGAACAAAGGAGGTAGGTAATAGACTAGCTAGTGGCAACTCACGAGAGACCGCTTAGTTGGTCCATCATTAACCCCCTTAGTCTCTAAGAACCACCCATTTCAACCAACAGGATCGTTCCATACTCTCTATATTTTCTCTGTCTATCAATTTCAACAATCAGCCTGCTGCCTCTATAACTTTATCAAAGAGATCAACATTAAAATAACCAATATCAATTCGAGTTGTCCCAACGCATGGCTTTTCAGCCCAGGTGCACTTGGATCTGTTCATAACAGTATATCCTTATCATTGGACTCAACGAAAAATGAATTTTAAGCCTCTTGGCCCATCATCAAATCTGCACAGCCATCTAGTTTTCTATGTCTTTACTCTCTGAAAAACTCTAGACATATTTTCTAATTTACCAGGGGGTGCAGCTCCTTAGCCAGCCATGGCGGACGCGCCAGCGCGTCCAGAACGGCTAGTATTTCCCAATTTATGTTTGTGGTAGGCGCATTTCCTGTAGTTCCAAATGGTGGCTCATGCTTGAAGAGGATAATTGCTCGCAATGAGTTTCCTCCTGCTGCGGTGAGAATTCTTTGCTCTAAATGAAATCCTTGCTTAACAGAACCCTTCTAGGAAAAATGGACTTTCAAAAGTTAGGGTACTGATAGAGCTGAGTTTGAAAATACGTAGCAAAGATTGATCAAAAGTCTCTTGTTGTCCTCTCTGAGTGCCTCCAATTTCATTGATTTTTCGATTAATTGATATTCTGTTGATTATTCCTCCATAGGTGGCAGAATATTCAAATCTAATAAAAGGAAACAAACAGAAGACCCAAATCCAGGTGGAGCAAAATCTCAAAATATCAAAACTGAACCTCCAAGCAACGATATTCAAAATGCCCCTCAAATATCAACATCTCACACAGGCCCTCATCCAAAGACAAATCAAATTACAGATAACAATAGTTCTGTCTCCAATAAAATGTCCGACTCGAGAAATGTCAGAGGTAGAGGCAGACCTCGAGGTAGTGGAAGTTCCAGTGCAAGAAAGCAGACCTCCTCAGTTTCTCATAGAGGAAATAGAGGGAGTCAACCGTCAAGTTCCGACTGCGTTGTTGTTGATGATTGATAATTTTATCTTTTTTAGAAAATTTTTAATTCCTATTTTTCATATTTTTCTGCTCTTAGGTTAAGTATATTCTGATTGACAATGAATGGGACAAAAGCATTAAATTTAGATACAAACGAGTTTCCAAAAAGGAAGTTTAGATGCTCTAACCACAAGCCCAGTAGCTTGGACTGAAAAATTTAAAAAACTCGTTAACTTCATAGAGGAAATATTCTTGAAAACTTGTTCAAAAACGATTCAAGTAAATGAATTAGAAAACTCTTTTTGGCTTTTATTAAATTTATGAATGCTTCAGTTTCACAAGATTTTTTTTTCATCACTTACTCAATTGTTAAATCTGACAAAAATATTTAGTTCTATACTTAGACTCGCTGCAATTCACTCTATGTCTCTCATCATCTTGCGTTTAAAAATGTATAGAATTTAACAACGATTTTGATGTTAATTTTTTTTAATTCTCATCAATTTACTCTTTTTTAAATTTTACGTAGATCTGCGAAAAATCCAGGAAAGGTTTCCTAATTCATACCGTGTAACATTTTGGTTTTGTTTTTTAAAGTCCAAAGGAAACAGTTAAAGCTACAAGGGAATTACTTTGTTGCCCCCCACTGCATGTTGATGTCTCAAGATTGCTGTGTCTCAAGACGTATATGGCCATTTTACTCCCTCTTGTAAACCATTGCATAAGTTTTCTTAACAAGTGAGTTAAGCTTCTCCAAAATTCCTTAAAAATAGATGAAGCAAAGTAGTTATTGAAAAAAGTTTTACAATGGTTCTGTGAGGAAATACTGTAATGTTTGTGAGAATTCAGAGACTTTACAATGTTGACCTGGTGTCAAAGTTGATCTGTAAAGTTGCAAATATTTTTTTTTCTTCTCTTTTCTTTTAATTTCAAACCAGTATGTTTTCTCCTCGACAATTCCACTGCAGCATTCAGCTGGACTACATTTTGCAATTAGGAACTTCAATTTCTGGCGCAGTTAAGAAACAACGTATGTACCATTAGGTTCCCTATTCACACAAGTTGTTTTACAGATGAGCCAGAAACTGTAGTTCTGCAATGCAAGATATAGTTCAGTTGGAGTATCTCCTCTAATGTCCCAAAAGTCAATCAGGGAGGAGAAATTATCCAGTAAAACATTATTTTTGATTATCAGATGTCTTCATGAATATGCTGTTCACTGGTCTTTTTTCATGAATAACTAGGTATAATTTGTGATGATTTTTATTTGTAATTGCCAAGAATGCATAATTACGTTGTTCTTAGTATTAAAAAACTTTGGCATTCTTAATAATACTAAATGCAGTCACATTATTTGGTGGGAAAAGTACATTAATAACAAAAATCTCAATGTTGAGAGGCTTGTCCTTTCTGATTTATTTGGCGCTCGAAGCCCGTGCTAAAGGATGGTAATGTGAATAATAGCATTCCACCAACAGAGTAAAGAATTTCCACTCTTATGTAGCATTACCTTGTTGGAACAAGGATATTTATGTTAGAGAAATCCATAACACAAAACTTATTTACTAATGATTTTAATAGTTAAAAAATGTTATCTCAGAAATTGCCTCTCGTGTTTAGAACTGCCATGTAACCAGTGTCATGATTGAAATAACCCATATAATCAACAGGGAAAGACGTAGGCAAGTAACATCTTATAGTGTCCAAATAATGTAAGCTTTTAAATTCACTTGATCAGAGAACTGAGGGAAATCATTCGTGATTGTTCCGCTGAAGATTTCAAGCTAATGACTAACTTGTCATCAAAAACTTAGCAAAAATCAGTTGTACGATGCCGCCCAATGAATTCCCAACTTGCATAATTTAAACAATGCCTGCTCAAATCTTTTGTGGACAAGAGTCGCATATCAAGGGCTAAGGAACAATACGGCTTAACTGAAAATTTTGGCAAAAATGAATTCACAACTTTGCTGCATTCCAAAGTTTAAAATGCGCAAGCTGATTTTTTAGATCTTTTCAATTTCCGCATGGGAGCGCTGCATGATGTTTTAAAAAAACTCAAGCGCAAACTTAAAGTTGATAACAAGGCCAAGTTTTTTCTTCGTTCCATAAAATCGACAGTTTGCAATTAGACGGTATTGTTCCTTAGCCATCGCTACGTTAGTTTGAAGGTTGATATCTGAATTCTGAAAGTCAGAGACAGGTTATAATGTGACCTTTCGAAACGTATTGTTGGATTTTAGGTAGCAGTAATATTTGTTTCTGAAAAAATGGAAATTTCACTGAATCCATGATTTTTATGGAAAAAAAGCCTTTGAGCCAATATATTTTTCCGGGAGCTCAAGAAACACATTTCAATTTTTGATTGTGAAGGTAATATTTTTATATTGTGATCCAAGAGGTACATTCACTTATCTTATGACTTTCCTTCAATGGAGTCATGCAGTTGTAGTTAGTGTTTTTGTCATGCCTCAAATGTAAACAAACACATAACCTTTTTTCTCATTTGCGCCATAATGACAAAAGGCGTCCAAGTGTTTCTTACAATGGAAATTTCTTGTTTTTAATGAATCCTTAATGGATTCATGACCAGTCAGTGACTAAATTTCAATAAATTAAACCATTAACTCACGAAGAATTTGTACATAAGGCTATGTTAGTTTCTTTTGGTTTGAACCAAGAGTTTGATATTATGTCGAGCGATGAGGTCACTAAATCAGTCGACGAGGATTTCTTCTTTTGAAACATAATGTAACTCCATTAAATACTTGCAATTCAAATGTTTTTTTTTTCTTTTCTTTCAATCGTTGGATTTAAGATTTTTTCAATTGACACAAAAACAAGAAATCCGTTATTCAAATATAAGAGCACTTCAAAGAGTATTAAAGTTATTTGCAACTCCTCAAACATGAGAAATTGAATTCGGTACGGTTAATTTTAAGTATGGAAATGACTGACTCAATAACTTTAGTTACTTAGCATCTTGTTACCAATTAGAAAATTGAAAAAATATATTTTTACGAATTTTATAAATATTGTGTTCAAGTACAACTGTCTACTCATTGTTTGCGTCGCATCAGGCATTTTGTCAAATACCTAGGCAAATGGTCAAATATTCTAACTTGGATTGAAGTTCTGATTCTTTTCCTAGTTTCCGACAAAATAATTAATTGCTCCTGCAAGAAAAAATTCTCAGTAAAAATTTGCACACACAATTGTTTTTTTGAACAATTTTTAGCTCCTGACGGGAAACTGATCTTGAAAATTTTAGCATGTCGTAAAATACAGAATTTTTAGAATCAACATTTAAAAATATGAGAAGCAATTGAAGAGGAAGAGACAAAAAGAGTTCATGGGTTTGATGAGTTATTTTTCCAAAAATAGTGAAAAATCGTGAGCTCTTCGCCATAAATTTACAAAATTTTGTAGACCGTCTAAATTTGACTATCTGCCTACGCATTTGATAAAATGCCTGATTTCACTATTTGCCTGCAACATATGCACTTCTATGTTCAAGCTGTCCCATTTTCATTCTTACATAATGAAACGTATATTGTCAGAAGCAACAGTGGAAATGTGTCCTTGAAAAATTAATGTCTGTGCTAGTCTTTTGCAATCAAGGAGCAATCAATGAGCGAGTAGTCAAGAAAAGATAGGTTAGAAACCCTGTGACAATTTGCAACAATTTCTGGAACCTGCTTGAAGCAAGTTCTGATCGTTACATGTGCAAATGTTACGTCTTGCAACAAAAAATTCAGCTAAGTCTAGCCTGCTGACAATTAATAACCCTAAAAAAATAGGAATGTTCCCAGCTGTCATGAAATAATAACAATTTGTCCTCAAACAAATTACAACTACATTGTGACACATTTTTCCAAGTAAACATCTGACAGTACCCAAAGCTACATTTTAACAGCCTAACTTCCCCCAAGCTGTGGCGGTGCCAGTTTTATGAGCGGCAATGAGATGTTAAATAAGAGGACAAAAATGTGCATGAGGTCTTAGCAAGATATTCAGCATATGAAAAGAGGAAAATCATTGAAATTGAAAATAGGTACTATGATAGAAAACATACTTTAATAAAAATATCATTTTGATTAATAAGCAAAACACACAGTGGGATACATTATCGAGATAGAATTCAAGCTGAACAAGAGTGAATGCTAACTCAAAAACTGAGTGTATATTTTTTAAAAGATTGAGTTGATGTTGGCGAATAACAAGATTGGCACGTTTTCTCTTTGCAACAAGCATATATCTAAGTCTCAATAAATAGCTTAAAAATATACAAGTATCTATTTGGAATGGAACTAGATCAAGTTAAAACCTCAAAATTTGAATACCAATGCTTGCAATTGTAGAATATCTCTTGAATTTTTACCTACATTAGTCATTTTCTGGATCAAAAATGATTATAGGTGAAAAGGGGGTTTGGACCATGAATGAATTTGCAAACAGATTTTTATCACTGTGTTTTTTCGATTTTTCAGGTGTTTTAAGGACTTCTGAATACTTTTTCTAAAGTCAGAGGTAATTTTTGGTTATGTTTCAAGAACGCTACCTTTCAGGTAGCAATTAATTAAATTAAAAAGGTCCTTATTTTCACATTTCAGCGCACAAAAAATACTTCTCTACTGACATGTTTTGCTGAATCATTTTTTGCTGTTAATAGTTATCTGACTACGTTCACTCGTCTTGATAAATAATTTGACTTCCATGTAGCATAACTCTTCTGAATAGATAGCACAAGGACAAGTATGTTGCCATGCTAACAAAAAATGCCGTACAAACATTCACTCAATGCCAAATTTTTCCCTGTAGAACATTAATTTTTGAGAAAAATTATGAAGATTTCAACTTGAAAGTTTCAGATACTTTAGATCACATTACTATGATTTTCTGGAAAATTTGACAGAAAATATTCTCAAGTTTTCTGATAATTTGAGTTGCATCAAAGGAAACTTGACAATGTGCAAAGGCTCATACAACGTTCTTCGTTTGCATGGCACAGAGGCACTTCCTTTTACCAATCAATATTTATAAAACTAGGAAAAAGAAAAGAGCAAGGAAAATTCTCGGATTAAAATGGTAAAAACAGTTTCTTTGATCACTTGGAACTTTAAGGACTGTACATTCTGCGTAAAAAAATATAATGAAAAAATGAGTTAAGTACTTTAAGTGAGAGAGACAGGAAACAACCTCATTTGAAGGGCCTCGGAATTTCCAAGGATGGTTTTTCAAAGGTCCAAGAAAATTTTTTACAGATAAGACCTTTCAAATTCCGACACAGCTGACAAGACGATGAACAAAATCGACCGAACGTATTAAAAGAGAAGATAGGATCCAGTCAGCACGGATAGACTTACAGGCTGCTTCATTCAGCACTTAACCACCTTATCAATACGGTGAATCAAAATTTTGAGATATTTTTATGCATAATCCTTGAACAAAAGTCGTCTACAGTTCATCCGATATTCATTTAAGGATTTGATGGTGAAGGAGTCAGGAATAACTTGGAAAAGAAGGCCTAAAAAATATCGCAAGTCTTCTTGATTTTCAATTTGCACTGTTCAATTGGACTGTTTGTTCAGAGTTGTTGAAAATTACTTCAATATAAAATGTCATAAGAATATTCTTACTTGAGGTGCTGCAAGTTTTAGAGGGTTCCAAAGAGATGTCTCATAAGTAATTGTATAGTTAGGTTTGTACTCTTTTCAAAAGGAGAATAAATAGTCCTTTCAATTATATATAAAGATTTTCTCCGAATCAGGAGAATACAAAGTTGAATAAATTCGATAGTCCATAAAACTTAACACTCGAAGAAAACACGCATTTCTCAAGTCTCTGAAATGAGACTGAAAACTGAAATGTTTGATTTCTGAAAAATCACACAAACACATTAAATTGAAATATAAAAGTTTGGATGCAAAACTTGGTTAGGTACAAAAATATTCTGCATTAAAAATGTGATAAAAAAATAAGTTAAGTACTTTCGAAAACAGGTACTGGAGACAACCTGAGAATTCTCGAATATTGCTTCATTGAAAAATGGATCAAAAAGTTTAAGAACCTTGGCCTTAAATACATACGCCTTAAAATGTTCGATAAATATCACAAGATATAATAAAATAAATTGGTAGATCATAGCCACTGGGTGGAAGATCAACTATCAATTAGCGACGAAATCGCTTGCAGTGTCCTTCAATTGCCGTTTGACACCTGGATTCCACGTCTTTTGGCTTACTGATTGCGGCATTGTAGGCAGCAACTCTTTTCTTCACCGGCGAAGTCACCGGTGATGTTATCTTCAATGTTTCAACATCTGTTAAGATAACTTGCGCTCCCCCAACAGCGGTAGGAACAACATCACCCTATAAAAATAAAATCGAGTTATTAGAGAGGCACATATTCAGCTTACAGTGAGGTTATTACTTCACTGCAGGAAATTAGAAAAGATCTCCGGGGAGTGAGGATGCATTTTTGGCCTGACATTTCAAATGGATATGAGATTAAAAAAACTAAACCATATTTATTCTTCAGCAATGTCATGAAGAGCCTATAACTTCTTTGAGATTAAAAATCCGTTCTCAATTTAAGGAGTGAACTATTTTGAAAATTTGGGAGAATGTAAAGAGCTCTCACTATAAAAATTTCAGATTTTCAGAATACATTCTATGCTCCACGTTTTCTCTTTTTTAATGTAGTTTATTTGGCTTTTTATTCCTCAAATATATTGACAAAATCTACAGCGATTTGTACTACAGTGTTAAGGAAGAACGCCGCATGAGCCTTCAGACGTTGCCATGTTTCCTTCAATTAAAAATGAATTTACATGGAAAATTGTGAAAAATTGTTTAAAAAATTTCAGAAAATTTTGTTCGGAATTTACTCTAAAATATCTGAAAATTTCCAAGAAAAATATGAATAACTCCTTCAAAAATACATGTTTGACCCGGGGAAGTTTGGCAACTCTCAAATGTTCATACAGCGTTCTTCCTTAGCATGGCAGTGTAGACATAGCATGTTATTGGAAAGAATATGTTAGGGAGGTTGTTTATGCTACAAGCAGGGAAGGACCCATTATACACTATCTACAATGGAAGTTTTATGAAAAGGAGTTCCTACTATAGCATTTTATAAGCTACTAGGGGGCTATGCCCCCTGGCCGCTGTGCGGCCCAACCCCCAGAGGGCTCTTCCCGCACTCTTAGGCCCATTTCAACATAAGGACGACCAAAAAAATGAAAAGATTTTTATACTAGACTCTCATTCGTCGAATCTTCTTCTGGCCGGGAGCAATTGGACCAATAAGAATCGAATAAAAAAATCGGCATTTATTTCAAACTTCATTGCTGGGAATTTCAAATGTTGCCTCCCTTTCTACGCTCCCTGGTCTTCTCTTATATAAAAAAACTTGGGTCCTATTTCCAAAATCTGATTACAGCGGGTTCATCTAGGAACTATCGCCTGTCAATAGCCCCAAAATCATGAAAACCGGCCTGGTAGAATGCTGGAACTAAGCGTTACCAGGTATACAAATTTAGGAGGTCTCGGAGCTTATAGTTTAGATTTGTTTCTACTAAAACCATCTTGGTATGTTGACCCATTCTGCTTAGGGACATGGACATGAAACTGAGGGTAATGAAACTTCTGGAACTCTCTTACTAACCTTGTACAGATGAGTTTCAAGCTCTCCATCTGTGTCTTGATTCTGCGCGACAAGACAATATTTATTCGTTTTGGAATCAGTAACATCTTTGACATCGGTCAACTTAGTGACTGATTTCCTCTTTTTCATGATTGGTTGGAAAACTGTGCCCAATTTCACTGGTGTTGGTGGCTGATGGTGCAGCCATTGGTCGTGACTCATCGAGCGCGATCTCCTGTGACCCCTGATGCTGCTCACTGCGACAAAAGTTTTGGGTCCTTCTTTTTTCGTCTCTAATCTAGGCACTTTAGCATCGCTGTCTGAGCTGATCGTACTTTCGGCTGATCTCCTTCTTGACCTCGTAGTGACTCCGTGATGATTGTCTGTCGATGATGAAGAGGAAATACTCTCTCCGGGAGCTAGGGCCCTGCGGGCTATTTTCATCCTCCTTTCCTTGTCACGGAGATTTTGCTGCAGGAAAGGATAGAGAATTAGAGTTGGTTCACCTTTGGTTGTACCGATTCTTTTCAATAGAGGAAATGTGATGGAGATAAAAATATTATGACATATTGCACGATGGATCATTTACAGAGACCTCTTGACCATCAGCTTATCATGCTAACTCAATTTTCAACGATAGTTGGTTCAACGTGAACCTGGAGGTGAGTCAGGTCATCCAACCGGATGACACACTTAAATGAGCTTCCTCATAAATTGAAATGCTTTAAGATGACTATCGGTTAAATCCTATAAATCACTAAATTACTAATCCTTAAAAAAGGGTGGCAAGTTTTCAAGAAATCAAAGAAAATCTGGGAAGGTTGGTAAATTTTGATCAACCCTGGGAAGACAAGACATTTTGGTATCAAACCTTGAATTTTCTTGTCCATTTAGACCATTAAAGTGACTACGATTACACTCATGCATTCTATCTGCAAAGCTGGAGGTTTCTGCTACAGGTGTATTGGGGAAAACATTTTCATACTCATGACCCTTGAAAATTTAAGGGAACAGTTAGGAGAGTTGTTATTTGAAAGTTTGTGTTTCATTTTTGACTCTTGAAACTTCAAGAAATTTAAAAATACAAGAAAATATTTTTCCCCCTTTGAGGGAAAATTTAATGGTTCCAGTTGTGACTGTGGTTAGCATTTCTGTAATTCCTACCTCAATTAGTTCTTTTTCTTCCCTCATCTTCAGCTCAAACTCCCTTGAAAGCTCCTTAGTTTTGGTGGCTACTTTGTTATTGTACCGCTGCTTGTCTCTCATTTTCTCTTCTTCCAACTGCTGCAACTTCATTTCCGCCTCGTTTAACTATAACCAGAAACAAAGGAATAAAGGTTAAAAAATAAAAATAAATCATACTTTTTTATTTCAAGTCTATTAAACTACTAGGGGGCCCTGCCCTCTGACCGCTACGCGGCCCAACCCCCAGGAGGGCGCCTCGCGCCCTCAGGCCCGCTTCGCGGGCCCTATACGCATATGTATAGGCAAACATGTTCTTCCATTTGAATACATCATTTTGTGTTCGAACTGCATCGATTTCAAAATTTTTGGCGTAACACTCAGATTTGTAAATGATGAGGAATAGCTGGATGTACATAATTTCACAGTCCACCTACTGGAGAAATTTCCATTTATTATGTTATTATTAAATACTTAATTTAAAAAAAAATCGGATTTCGACCGTTAAGAGTTAATAATATTTGGTCAGTCCCGACGCGACGCAGCACCTGCCTTCTCACTTTGTATCTGCTGTTTATCTGCTGTAAATATTAATAGAAATTCAGCAATCAAGTAAATTGACCAATGCCACAAATCGAAGCCGGAAGAATGCAGGAAAAATTGAGTTAAACCTTATACCTTGGACCTTGAACCTTGAACCCTGAGCGATGCACCGTTCCTCAACTCTTCGAATGAGAAGCCCTTCACGAGCTTTTCCATTGTTTTATTGTTTATTCGAGTCACTCAGGTAGAAACCCACACCTTGACGTTTCTAGCAGAAACAACATATCTCTCACGCTATTAACATTCGACTTAAGTGACATGAGCTTTAAAAGCTCTACAACATTATAAGTTCGGGGTTTCATAATTTTTTGCACATCTACATCTACTACAGATGACATACATGTAAAGATCATCCTTATCGGTCCGGCAGTTCGTCAGGAATAGTGCTTCCGAGATTTCGCTTGTAGCTGTATAATATAGATGAATAAGTGGAGAGAATCCATAGGAGGAAACTGGGTACAGCAGGCTGAGTATTAAGATGGATGGAAAAGCGATATACACAGAAAATAACTTTGAGAGAAGATAAGCAATCCTAAAAGTGGAAACAAGTAGTTGTAATGGACAAAGGAGGTAAGTCCTAGACTAATTAATAGCAACCCACATAGGACTCTACAGTTAGCCCATCACTTTCTCCCATAAAAAAAAAAAAAAAACACCTGTATCAATTAATAGGATCGCTCTATTATCTTTTTGTCTTCTTTGTAAATAATCAGTCCGAACAGTGTACTGAGACACTCACTAATTACTCCATGAGACACTTCAGAGTCTTTCTTTATAAACCTAATATTCCAATTTTATATCCTGACTGACAATAATTGCTCCTCTGAATTTGCACTTAAGCCCTCTTTCCTGGTGATGATCACATGTTTGCATCGAAGTTTTTTGACATTCATGGTTTTGTCAAAAAACGAGGGAAACAAGAGGAGAAAAATCAAGGTGGCTTTCAAGAAATTAAATGGAACAGTTTTTCAAAGAAAGGATACAGTACAGCAGGAAGTCTGCAACGTTGCAAACAAAGGTACAAGGTTTCACACTTTCACCATTGGCATCCTAAGTCCGACTGCAATTCGAAAAAAGCAGAGCAAATTTACCTTTTCCTTCACTGCTTTGTATTTACTGGTATAATCTTCCAGTTCCCTTTGAAGATTACAAATTTTTGAATCATCATCGACTGTTTTGGTTTCTATGGATCTCATTTTCTTTTTATTTTGATCCAACATTGCCTTGAGAGACAGATTCTCCTGGTCCTTCAACACACGATCTTTCTCCACATCTAACAGCTGAACCCTGAAGTTGGCACCTGAAATGTAGGAGATACGCATTACAAATATACTTTATTAGGCAGTAACTTCTAATTTTCTTGAAGTTTTTGGTTGCGGGTACAAGGGTTGGGCCAAAAGTAGATGCAACAGTCTTATTTCTCCAAAATTATTACATATAAATGAATGTGGTGAAAAGTGGCATGTCCATCATACTCTCAGCCATGCATTGAGCTAAAGATTTTGAAAATCGGCCGACTGTGTAGTTTGCTAAAAAAGTCCATTTTGCTAGACCGATTACTCTGCACAGATCCAAAGAGGTAACAATCAAATTTTGCTATAATGTTTATTTTCCTTTTGATCTTTCCCACAAAACTTAGACTGATTTTCATACCTAAAATCACAGCCAATATTATCTGAATCTAAAACACCGATTTCTGAACGACGGTTTGTGACAGTTCTGCGAACCCAAAATTAGAGACTTTTCAATGAATGCTAATTAAAGAAATTAAGGATCCTCCAAAGATTTCTGAAACATTCTTGCGGTATTTTCAAGCATATTAAAAAAAAAAAAAAAAAAATTTAAACGCCTTGCAGGATGCCTGAAAAACAGAAGTTCCCTCTTCCAAAACCTATTGGTAGTATCTGCTAACAATTCATAACCAAGCAAATTAAAAGCATACAGACCCCACTATTTGACATTTAAACAAAGTTTATGGAAAAGAAGAAAAATCTGCCTGACGGTCAAAAATAAAATAACCAAATGATATGGAATTGAAGACTTTCCGGTACATTTCGTTTTCTGAATATTAAAGTAATACAGTGAAACCTCGCTAAGTCGGTTTCCGGATAAGCCGGTAACCCGCTTTAGTCGGTAGAATCGCCCGGTCCCGTTTATCACCCATATAACACAATGCTAAATAAGTCTCGATATCTCGGTTTGGTCAGATTCTGAACCCGCTTAACTCGGTGAAATTTTTCCATCTCGACCTGTTTTTCTTCGATCGTCACCCGTGATCAAGCGTAGGTAGTGTTTCCGTGCGCGGTGCGGGTCGGGTCAAGTTACGCCACGAAGGGTGAGCGAATCTCCGAGAAAGCGCAGCGCAGTGCGAGAAACGACATCGGAAATAGAGAGATAAGGAATCAAAAACACTCGATAACGACACGAAAGATGAGAACAGTAGAGAATAGGATATCTGATACCGCGTGTTATCTTATCGCGCGTGTGAAAACACGCATGCATAATTAAGCAATTTCACGCATCGATGATTTGACAGGTCCAATCGGCACCGGCCCCTCTCCCCTTACCATCTTGCATTGCCCTTCCCCGCTCCCCCCAGGAATCTTCCGCAGAGTTTTTCGGAGATTTTAGCGAGTATTGATACGTTGCATTTTCAGTTCAACGACCCGCCATAGCGGGTGGCCGCGGCGCATCACCGCGCGGCATGCCGCGTGGGGTGCGCGGGGGGTGATACGCAATGGGGTGCCGCGGCACCCCAACATACGATTAACCCGATGACTTCATGATGCCCTGACACTTACAACACGCAATTTCAAGTGCATCTCATGAAATTTTACTCTTTAGTACCATTTTCTTCGATCAAATGGCTCTCCTAAACACTCCTACAAGTCACTCTACACGCACGTTTGCGTTTGTCCAATTTAGGGCGCGAAATTTGAAAAAGCGCGGCAGGAAAAGTGGCAGTCCGCGTAAGTCGGTAACCCACTTAACTCGGTAAATTTCCTCGGTCCCGATGAAAACCGACTTAGCGAGGTTTCACTGTACAGGCACTCAAAAACTAAAAAATAGATTTAGGTTTTATGGACTTTTCAAGGCGTCAAATACCCTGCTGACCAAGCAAACGCCTTCAGAAAGAAAGAATGCTGATTTTCAAAGCCTGCTTGAACCAAATAAATTACACTTACATCTCTCTGCAATATCCGCCATAAGCTCTGCCCTACGATTAGCTCTTGCTTCCAGAAAACGGGCCAAATTTTTAATGATTTGATCATCATTTGGATCAAGTAATTCCATGGGAGGAAATGCAGGACCTAACCTGAAATACAAAATATAAAAAAATTAAAAGCTGAAATCAGACACTGTATATGAACTAATAAAAATAAAATATTTCAGCGGGATCGAATAAGGTAAAAATCAAAATCTAATTTTCAATTCTACTACATGAGGGATCTTTTCAGGTGTATTTGATAAGGAGAAAAAACCACAGAGAGTTCAATTTTTCAGCTGATTTGGAAAAATTATTTTCCTAAATAATTTGATTAAGGAGCCTATTAATACTTGTCAAACCTTGTGTAAGGTATTCTTTGCCATAATGGGCTGTTTTTGTTGGCAGTGCTAGTCACAGCTTCTTCAGCAAACACACAAAAATGGAGCAGAAAAATTATCTTTAATTAAAGACACCTACAGAAACTTTAAATTTCTATTGCAGTACTTACGAATATACTAATCCTACGTCAATTGGAATGTGAGCTGAATCAGTGCTTCCATTATCCTCAATTTCTTTGAGAGCTTTTCTGAAAATCTGCAACAAAATGAAAGCATATCAAACAGATGTTTCTCTTTTAAGTCAGGGAGATTATGAATTAAAAATATTGACAACATGAATGCTAATATAACCAACACCTTGAAACATATAAAGCAATCATAAACTCTTTCAGAATTTACGATATTTCGCTTTAAAAATAATGCTGCACTTCTAGAACCAGTTATTGTTATTTTAACCAGGGTGTCTACTAAAACAAGCTGGCCAAAAATCAATACTTTCACAGTACTTTTTCAGTAAATTCCCAAGAAATTCAGTACTTCCTCAACAGAAAAATTCAGTACTTTTTCAGTGCCTCCATTTAACGTAATTCGAAAATTTACGAAATGCGAAAAATTTCAAAAATTCGAATTTCTCGCTCAAATTTTGGCAAATATACGAAAAAAATCCAGGACCTTCTAGGGGAATTTCCGCACTTTTTCAGTGCTTCCAGACCACCCTTAAAAAACAGTACTACTTACGGACTTTCCAGAAAATCAAGACTTGTAAACACCCTATTTTAAAAAACTAACTCTCCCCTATCATTCAATCCCCCTACTCATTACTTTACATTACCAACCTCAATCTATAAATCTCCATCCCCCACTACCTACCTTATTAGCCCCTTTGTATGTTTTCTATGGCTCAGTCTTTTTGGGCTAGGAAGTCACTTTAGTGAGCCTTCAGTTGTGAAGATGGTGGTAGCTTAGTACCTCTTCCATTTCCTGTTACCTCTTGCTCTCGTGTATACACCTCATAATATAAAACCTAATTTGTTTCACTCATAATTGGATTACATTTTGCAATAAGGAGCCACTATTTCTGACCCATTTTAGAAACAACATACATGCCATTGGTTTCCCTATGCAGATATGTGCTTTTATGAAAGAGCCAAAGATAGTGGTTCCTTATAGCATAATGCAATCCAATTAACTTTCTGTCACTCAACATGTCTAGAGTTGGCTGTAGGCTCCAGAAGGATAAAAGCTAGTAAACCAACAGTAAAAAAAAAAAAAATATGAATGCAAATGATTGCTGTAAACAAACGACAAATGCAACGCTTTGACACACGGAATGTCATGCCACTGAGGATGAGGTCCTGAACCTCAAAATGCATCTGGAATAACTTGAAATCGGTAAGCACTCAAGGCGAAAATAAATATTCTTAATTAAATACTAAAGAGTGCAAAATGCGAATCAAAAGATAAGAACGATTTCTGAAAAACTATTAACATTCCAACAAGATGATGAGAGGGAAACAAACAACTTAATCAAAGAGGTCCTCAGTTGAAAGAAAGGATAAGGCCCTTCATAGCATTTTTCATTACGTTTCATTTTCTTCAAGTAAAACTAATCAAGATGTTTTCTTGAAATTTTTTGTCATTTCTTTGGATAAAAGGATTTTTTTTTTTTTTTTTTTTTTTTTTTTTTTTTTTTTTTTTTTTTTGATATTGTAACACTTACTGTAACCACCCTTGTTGGGCAAGAATGGCATCTGAACACAAATAACAAGAAAAAAAAATAGAGCGGAGCCTACAAATATTTTACCTGATTTGCCTTCCTCCTGCCAGGAGTAAATCTGTTATCCAAGACAGGTTTCATTGGAGTTGGTGCAGTGACTTGCACTTCTTGAGAAACTTCCGAGAAATTCATGACGTGCTAAAATAGAAAGGAAAATTACATGATTACAAATAAAACAAGTAGCAAAAGCTACCTGCTGAGGGGGCGCCGCCCCCCCAGACCCCCCCTTTCAAATTATATATGTGAGACTTTGAGTATCATAGAAGTCGTGCGGCGACATGCCGAATGAAATGCCACAATTAAAATTATTGGATCAGATGATGAGCTGATAAAAGCCTTACCTAGTAATTTGGGAACATTTCTGACACAGTTTGGTTGCTTTAACTATCACTTTGGTTTACGAAATACAAATCGTTTTCACTTCGTAAGTAGTTAAATTGATTTTGACTGACTTAGTTTCTGATGGATTCAAACTCATAATATACATTTAGGTTCCAGGGAAAGAAAAATGCAGATGAGCTACACTTCACATGAATATAGATTGATTAAAAATAAATAATCCGAAGAAGTGATGGAATAAATGATAATTGTTTACTAAAGTAAATACTATACCTAGGATTCATAGGAATTTTAATAAAATCCCACCCATCACTAAAATAACCCATATCGACGGTGAAAACTACCAAACCACGTATCTCGTTTGCGGTGTTTAAAAATCTACGCTCACATTTTATTTTTTTGAAGTAGACCAAATCAATATCATTCCTTGAAATTTACACAGGATTTTCCTCCGCGCAAAGAGGAAAAATCACAGAAATTTTCAAGACTGGATGTTAAGTAGTTTTTCATTTAAAAAATAAAGTATGACAGGAAGTCTGCGACGTCGCAAACACGAAGATACGTGGTTTGGTAGTTTTCACCGTCGATATGTATATACTCGTGGTGCCTGCTCTCGGCTCGATTTCGCCGAATGGAATTCTTTATCATCGCGGTTGTCCTTGTTGCGTGCAGGAGGAAATGAAGGCGCGCTCGCAGTAGCAAGAAGCAGACGCGCCAGGTTGCTTGCGACGCGTGAATGTAGCTTAACCTCCACAGATTAACAAACCGTCGAGCAGCCACGCGAAAAGTCCTATACCTACATAGAGAAAAAAAAAGGAGGTATTTGCATCTTGAGGTTTGTTTACCCTGTGACGTAGGTCTGTACAACCTGGCCAGCGAAATCCGAAATTCGAACTATGAAAAATTGACCATAATTTCCGATTTTCCGAGGTGTAAAATACACAACTCAGCAGAAGAAAGAAAGAAAAATCGATTCGATATTTCTGGAGATAAATGTATGGATACGGACGATATATCAACGTTGAAATATCGATACAATATTTTGGTCTAAAATATCGATAGTCAGGTGGCGCGGAGCGTCTTTGGGGGGGAGGGGGAGGGGGGGTTGGGCGCGTAGACGATAGAATATCGCACCCGAACTGAGCCTTAAGGCTCGAAACGCTGATCAATGTTCCCACAAAAATGACGCGGCGCAACGGCTGCAGCCACGCCGGAGCGTGACTGTAAGAGGAGGAAGGGGGGAGGGAGGGCCCCCTTCGGCCCTGAGCAGACCGACGAAAGTAATAAAAAGCGAGGGTAATAAAAACAAAAAACTCAAGTTTACACGTGCAGAGCTCGAGGCATTGGAGCCAAATTGGTCTGTTTGTTATTTAGGGATAGTGTCCTAGCCTAAGTTTATTTAAAAAACAATTAAATAAGAGGAAGGATTTCAACCCTGAAAAATGTCTCCGGGACCACGACAGCCTGTGACCCTGGGATGTTTGTCAGTTGGACCAGAGAGATGGACAGAGATGGACCATTTTTTTTTAGGGAGCGAACAAATCAAAATTTTGAGCCTTAAGTTGGTCGCAACCATATCCGGAAGTCGTTACAGTGACATTTTTGTGCAATATGCTTCTGTGGAAAGTGCAATACTTAATGAATACTTTTGACAAATCGTGTTTTTTCCGGTTTGCGCTTCAAACGTGATTTATTTGTGGAGTGTAATACGTTCCTTTTTGAATTGAAAAACTCGTCAGATGCATTAGATAATCGAGTACAGCATCTCTCTCTCATTTCTTAACGCAGGGGGCGGCAAATTTTGCATTTTTTTAAAATGTAGGTTTAAAAAAAATCGGATTCAGAAAAAAAAAATTACAAACGAGAAAGCGTCTTTCGGTGACACAAGAGACAGCACCTTAATTAGTGGAGTTAAGAGAGAAACTAAACACGCAATTTGGCATGGAGCGGTGCAACAGTGATGATGAGGACTTGAGATAGAAAGGAGAAGCCCTCAGCGCGACGCACGGTGAATCGAGTCAATGAGAGAGGTCGGAAAAAATTTGGGAACTTAAAACGCTCATAACTCCGTTTATACAAGAATCTGATGTTCTGCAAGCTGTTCCACTGGTTTTCTCGTGATATTTTCTTCCCGTATCACCCCTTGAACTTTAAAATGTGACGAAATAAACATCAACATTTGCAGTTCTTGTCAAAAATTTCATGTCCGACCCCTCTAATTGACTCAATCCACTGTGCGGCGGTCGGCGTGAAACGCATAGCGCCTACAAGACTGTAGGAATACTTCACGCATTGCGCCAAACACAGTGCGGTCAGCGCGGCGCGGCGGCGGAAGTTAAAATTATTAAACCACATTTATGTTTGTTCTTGCATAATTTTTACCTTCATTTCTTACAAATGGAAGGCCTTGTTCACACATATGTAGATAGGTTTACGGAACTTAACTTTCGCGCAAAGTTCCGTGCGAACTTTTGCTAGTAGTGAGGGGCATAGTGTCCTTTCTTTTAATTTTTCTTGTTTTGCCGGTTGAAAATGCGGGTGTGATCCCTGCGAAACGTCCCAGGTTTCTTATTATATTTTATGTGTTTCTTTTTATTATTTGCGTCCTTAGTCCCGTTTTAAGTTGTTTCTCTGTTACTGTTTCGGGCCGATTAAGTTGTTTTTTATTGATGTTTCGAAACGAATGAGAAGGGGGCGGCAAAATACAGGTGGCCCATAGGCAGCAAGTAGGTAAATCCGGCCCATGGGCGGCAAGTAGGTAAATCCGGCCCTGTTTTTTAAATGAATTTTGAGTCAAATTTACGTGAGAAATTGATTTACCAAGATTATTTTTCTTAATTAAAATTAACTTTCTTTTTAATACAGTTTTTACGTAAATACATTTGTTCGTAATTTCCAATACTTTTTACGAAATTTTTATGTTAATTTAATTGTTATGTAAATTTGACTTCCTTTTCCGACTTTTTTCTTTTTTCGCGTTTTTCTGTGACTTTTAACAATTTTAGACTTTCTTTCCTTACTCTAGTAAGGATCTAGTCGTCAGAATCTATCCTGAACGACAACTTACATTCATGGAAAATAAATCTTTAAATGTTCCTGACCATTTTTTACCATCCAAACTCACTAGAACACATTGTACAGGTATATGAAAAATTTGAAGAGCATCGCTGTCAAAAGCTAAGTTCTCCTTCAATTTAGCTCTTTTTGTATGGTCTACAGGTAAGGACAAAACTAACTGTTTTTGCTAAACGCGTACTGTTTTTTATTCATAAAATTTGAAAGTCTCAATGAAAGCAAAGCTATGTCCAATCACAGCTAGGTATTTTTATTTTGAGACTGCACATCCCAATTTCTCCCACTTTTTCAGCCGAATTATTTTTTTTTTTTGGGCTAGATTTTGGTTGGTGCAGTAATGCTGATGGTTATTTTTACGAGAGCTGTCCCAAAAGAAACCGGACTTTTGTCATAGAAGGCAAACCGAGCGTCGTAATGAAGTTTTCTTGGGCTTGTTTGAAAGCTGATAAGCTACTGAAGATGCTTGTTTTTACAGAATGCAAACATTGGTCTTGGTAAGGAAACTACACGCTTTGGAATAAAGGAAAGTCAAACTCGAGTTGCGATTTTTGTCTTTATTTCAAGAAAAATTTAGATACAACTTTAAAAAAAAACCCAGGTTTTAAGTTAAAAACTTCGTTGCAATCTTATTCAAATGCTTAAAAATAAGGAAATCAACATTTTAAGCAGCTTACCAAGTCTTCACCTATCCCCTTCAAAATACTCGCCAGCTTTGTGATGCATTTTTGCCACCGTTTCTTCAATTGGGAGAAACACTGTTGGAAATCCTCAGGTTTGAATGATCGCAATTCCTTCAAGGTGTTCTCTTGAATTTCCGGAATGGTTTGAAAACGTCGACCTTTCAAGGTAGATTTAAGTCGTGAAGAAAAAATCACACGGAGCCAGGTCAGGTGAATAGAGGGGATGAGGGAGGACACTCATGGCATTCTTTGCACAAAATTCGCGAATTTGGAGGGATGCTTGGGCAGGTGCATTATCGTGATGCAAAAACCAGGAATTCTCTCTCCAAAGCTCGGGCCTTTTTCTGCAGACATTTTCGCGTAATCGTCTCAGAACACCATTGTAATATTCTCGGTTGACAGTTTCACCTTGAAGGAATTGCGATCATTCAAACCTGCGGATTTTCAACAGTGTTTCTCCCGATTGAAGAAACGGTGGCAAAAATGCATCGACAAAGCTGGCGAATATTTTGAAGGGGATAGGTGATGACTTGGTAAGCTGCTTAAAATGTTGATTTCCTTATTTTTAAGCATTTGAATAAGAGAGCATTGAAGTTTTTAACTTAAAACCTGGTTTTTTTTTTAAGTTGTATCTAAATTTTTCTTGAAATAAAGACAAAAATCCAAACTCGAGTTTGACTTTCCTTTATTCCAAAGCGTGTAGTTTCCTTACCAAGACCAATGTTTGCATTCTGTAAAAACAAGCATCTTCAGTAGCTTATCAGCTTTCAAACAAGCCCAAGAAAACTTCATTACGACGCTCTGTTCGCCTTCTATGACAAAAGTCCGGTTTCTTTTGGGACAGCCCTCGTAGAAGACTATGATGGTGAAACCTAAATTTTCCAATGATATTTTATCAGCATAGAAAACTCAACCACGACTTCAATCATAAATAATTCCATTTAGCGAAATCAAGCTGAAAGGCACAAGTAAGGGTTCATGAAAGTTGAAGTCATAGCTCAACATTATAGGGTAGGTTCAAGTAACTTTTAACGTGTTTTAGACTTTTTTTCTTACCGTAGACCCTGAAAAACCACTTAAATTCAAGGAAAATAAAGCCTTAAATGTTCATACCCATTTTTAAATGTCAGAACTCACTAGACCACATTACATTCATGATAAATTTGAAGAATATCGCTGTGAAAAGTTGAGTTTTCCGTAGATTTAGCACTTTCCGTATGGTCTTTAAGGTAATGACAAAAAGTGCTAAATTGAAGGAGAACTCAACTTTTGACAGCGATATTCTTTAAATTCATCATGAATATAATGTGGTCTAGTGAGTTCCGACAGTTAAAAAATGGTTATGAACATTGAAAACTTTTAGTTCGATGAATTGAAGTTGTCCCTTAGGGTCCATTAGCGCTAAGGAAAAAAATTCTAAAACTTGTTTGAACCAACCCTATAATATTCTCCCACAGGATTCACTTTCAGACAGTAATAATTAATCAACATAAACATCAACCATTACTGATAAATCATCAAAGATCCTATTGGGCGAAATTCAGCCAAAAAGCACCAGTTTGGAGTCTTGACATTTTGGCCACCATTGGTTGCTTATTTACGCTATTAAACTGTGACTCGATGATAAAGAATGCCATAGGCGACATTCCGCCGAAAGGCACCTGTGTGGGTTCTTTACATTATGGTCACAGTTGATTGCTAAACGCTACCAAACCATGGCTAAATGATCAGAAATTCCATTTGGCGACACATTTTAACACTCTTTGAACATCTGAGGTATGAGTTCTGGAAATTTTGGCTATACTTGGTTGCTAAACGCTACTTAACAGTAAATGTTCAACAGTGACTTGATGATAAAGAATGCCATAGGGCGACATTCCGCCGAAAGGCACCTGTGTGGGTTCTTTACATTATGGTCACAGTTGATTGCTAAACGCTACCAAACCATAGCTAAATGATCAGAAATTCCATTTGGCGACACATGTTAACACTCTTTGAACATCTGAGGTATGAGTTCTGAAAATTTTGGCTATACTTGGTTGCTGAACGCTATTTAACAGCGAATGTTCAACGGTGACTTGATGATAAAGAATGCCATAGGGCGACATTCCGCCGAAAGGCACCTGTGTGGGTTCTTTACATTATGGTCACAGTTGATTGCGAAACGCTACCAAACCATGGCTAAATGATCAGAAATTCCATTTGGCGACACATTTAACACTCTTTGAACATCTGAGGTATGAGTTCTGAAAATTTTGGCTATACTTGGTTGCTGAACGCTATTTAACAGCGAATGTTCAACGGTGACTTGATGATAAAGAATGCATAGGGCGACATTCCGCCGAAAGGCACCTGTGTGGGTTCTTTACATTATGGTCACAGTTGATTGCTAAACGCTACCAAACCATGGCTAAATGATCAGAATTCCATTTGGCATAATGGAGATGTTGCATGTGTGAGGAATTTGCGATTTGACTGTGTAAAAAGTCACGAGGAACACGATGGTGCCACTGGTTTTCTCTGAAATCATCTCCCAAGCTCAAAAAAAGCACTCAAGTTAAGGCCAAAATGGAGGGAATATACCACCCTACCCTGAGAGTCAAAGCCTAGATCAAGACCTATTCTCCATGCAAAGATAGGGAGCTAATACTTTGACAGGGCTACCAATTTATCTGGGGACTCCAAAACTGAATACACGGCAACCCTGCTAATGTATTTGCTCCTTATCTTTGCATGGAGAGTTTGTCTTCATGTAGACGTGGACTCTCAGGGTAGGGTGGATACCCCCTCCATTTTGGCCTCAACTTGAGAGGTTTTTTTGAGCATGGAAGATGATTTCAGAGAAAACCAGTGGCACCATTGTGTTCCTCGCGAACTTTTAATACAAGAATCAACAGTCAAATTGCAAATTCCTCGCACAAGTAACATCTCCATTGGGCCAAAATGCACCGATATCAATACCTCATATGTTACTTGGTTCCTCGAAAATTCTCCTCTTGGACTTAGCCTAAAGTGTGGACACTTTTTAGCCTCCGGCGAAACCTAGAGTCTATACGGCTTCGCCGCACGACTAAAAATTAGAAAAATGTAAAAGAAAATCGTTTCAGTTACAGTGTGTCTCTGCACAGTTGCTTGCAAATTACTTGTTGTTCCTGCAAGTTACTTGTAGAAAAAAATTGTTTCTCTTTCATTAAATCTTACAGGGAAATATGAGTGCTATCAGCACTACTCCCATAACAATAGCAATACTCTCTCTGATGGATGATAAACATTTTTGGTGAGGAGCAAATCTTCAATTTATTTGAATCTAAGCAGATTCCAATGTGCCTACAATGGACAAACATTCTACATAGGGGTTGATTTAGGGGGGGAGGGGGGGATTTCAGCCAAACACTGATGCAACATTAAAAAACAGCAAAAACAAAAATGCTCATACGGTTTCTCCACTTTTGATAGATTTCAGGTATTTGTTACGGAGTAAAATGAAACGAGAAAAGATGAAAAAACTCACTAGAGTTTCGCTATAATCTTCAGCCGCTGGGTTCACACAAATGATCATCCTTACATATCCTTCTCCTTCAAAATAGTTCTTAAACAGTTGAGTCAGGCGAGACTCACGATAAGGAGGGATCTTGGAACAGTTTCCGGTTAGCTGATTTTCACGGAGAGTATCCAGGCATTTTCGTAAAGTCATCAAAGAGTTGTTGATTTTTCCTAAAAATTATCAAGAAAAGCCTTTAATTCTCTGAAAATAGACCACAGAAAAGGGATATCCAGGAACTGGTCTTATTTAAGATGCCGAAATATCATTTTCAAAAACATGTTGCTCATTTCAGTAACTTTCCGAAAAGCCCTCTTCAAACTCACTTGATCATAAATTTGCTTTCCTACAGTAATTTTTTAGTGATTTAAAAAAAAAAACCCCTCCAGAATTTTCGAGACATTTATCATTCTCCAACTCCATTTAGCAATGACACAGCTTTGTTCGGAATGTTAACATGAAAATCGTTGAAGTTAGTAGAGTTAAAAGCTCAACCTATTCGAGTTGTCTTACATGTCAGAGGACGTACCAATGCCATTTTGTGTTTTATGAAATGAGTTTTTCTGAGAAATTTAAACTACAGTATTAATTACTAATTTGCATTTTTGTAGACCGAGATTTCTCTGCTTCTAGGAGATTTAGATGGATAAAAGCTGTTAATGGATAAAATCGGTCAAGTACAGGGAATTCTAAAGAAGCATAAAGACTTCAACGAAGTTCAAGAAGTCAGCTAGTCAGCATTTCTCAGTTCAGAAAATCAAGCTAGGCTGATAACTCTTCGAAAATTTTAAATTATTCTAGCTTTCAATTGAAAATTTTTGTCATTTGCATGATAACTTAATTAGAAAAATTTGCGAACTTCATTCCTGATGTTGCTGTGTCCTCACGGAGTAAAGTTAGAGAATCAAAATAAGGTACACTCTACTACAGGTATGGACAAATGGAATTTTAGAAAGTTGTTGAAACGTATAGATTTGAAAGCGTCCAATGGTATGACTGCGACACCATATTAAAAACTTATTTACTTTCTGTCCTGAGAGTGGGTCTTGTCAATTTCGTGTCCTTAGTTAAGTTTTTCCTTATTTTGAGTTTTATCATTTTTTTAAATTCATCTGATAGCTTATTGAAGCTACCAGATCTGCCAGAACCTCATTTTGAACTGCGCATCAAAGACGGTACGACTTGCGACGTCACTTGATGGCCTATATTCTCAGCACTGCCACTTCTGCACCCCGTTTGTCCAACCCTGTAGTAGAGTGTACCTTGGAATCAAAAATGACTCTGAAATCCCAGGAGGTTATTTCTTACATGTCACAGAAGAATTTTAGCTAATTTTTTCACCAGATGGATCAGGATGAGTTATGAGCTCTGGAAAACCATGTTTCAATATCTTTTTCGGTTTTTTCAAAACAGGCTAACTTTAGTTTTTGTGGAGATAGTCTTTGCATGTGCACAAATGAGAGAGGATGGTGGAGTGATGATTCAATATTGAGAGCAGAGACAGAGAGGCTTCTAACCTGTTTCTTTCAAACGCTGTCCTTCATTCTGCGTTCGACTGGTCCGTTCCGCACCAGCAAGATCTACAAGCGATAATTGGCTGATGCCAATCATTTTTCGATCTTGGATGATTTGGTCTCCTTGAATATCCAGAGGTGCCTACAGTGTAAGAAGAAAAGTTAAAGTGTAAATTAAAGATCAATATTTGGAAAAAAAATCACTGGGCCTGATTGAATAAATAGAAAAATATACATCTACTTTAGAGAAATTTCAAAAAAAGGAAAAGAAGAGAAAACAGGCAATAAGGTCTGGAAATTAAACGGAAATTTTCCTATCCTTTGACATTTTTCACTAAAATCTCTACTTCTCCAGAAAACTCACATAGTTTTCCAAAACTTAGACATTCGTTAGCGCACTCATGGTGATCCAAAAGTTCCGCACCACCAGCGCTATGGTCTCTTAGTTGGGTTCATTCAGGATCTTATGAGATAGATTTCCTTCTCATGAAAGGAAAGAATCTTAAGAGTTTCCATCTCCGTGAGTTCATTATACCTATTTGACTCGATTGAGCAGTGCGCTTTTCGGTCTCATTTTCAGAGCTTGAAATAAGTTGCGGCTTCTAATAGAGAAATCCGCAGGCATTTTTTGCATGTTTCTGTGATTGTTCAAGTCAATGATAACTCTGTCTGACACAATAATAAGGTTGTGATATTACGAGAAAAGAAGATACGACTGGTACCTGAACTAAGCGAATGGTAAACACCGAGTGACCCCTACTGGATTCTGCATTGGACATGGTCGGGGCGATCCTTCTTCGTTTCTGGGCTTTGTGATACAACTCAAATGCTTCCTCTGGAGACTTTACTTCTACTTCGTTCACTCCATGTATGTACATATTGTGAGCAGCATCTTCTCTTATTAATTTCAATAAAGAAACCCTGTGTGTTTCAAAAGAATCGATTGAAATTTTCTTTAGCTTGGAATGGAAAATAAGTGTACCTGCAGTATCTACTCGATAATAAAAAGTCTTGGTAATACTGAGAAGAACATGATTACTGAGAGAAAATCTCTTCAATTTTAAAAAGCAATGTATTTTCTGCTCTTTAATGATCAGAGATTTGAGGATCGGCTATCAGTGGATCGATCAGCTCTATTTTTCAAACTGGCGTCACCATAACATTCTATGATTTTGAATAAAAAAAGGCCAACAGACAAGGTATGATTTAAAGCACCACACAATATGAGCCCTCTACAAAATTTTGCGAGAAAACAAATCACACAATGGGAAGTCTGGCGACTAACTGCAAACAAAGATATACATTGGTTAAATAGCAAAAATACAAATTATCTGTGTTGAAGTACTTGGTAATACCTCGTTCAGGAGTTGATTTCTGAACTTCCTATTTGTAAATCATTTTCTGCATAAAATTTTGAAGAGATGACATGTGATATTTTCCTCCACTGTATACCTTGTCAAGTAATCCATTACAAGCTATGTTTCCTGATTAAAACTTGTACAGTTTAAAACAGCTTCAGATACTGTTTTGATGCATGATTAAGTTCCTTTCAAATAAATTTAATCAACAGATGCTGGGATAGTCACCACAACCACTGCCGGGTGCAAAAAATAATATAATTATGATTTTGATTTGGTCAAAACATATGCACAAATCGGTTAACAAAATCATAAACTAAAAACAAAATGAATAGAACTAACACGACATTTGTGTAGATAAGAGCAAATTAGTTAAAAACATAATCAATAATAAAAGAACCAAATTCACGGAAAGATATCTTACTTTGATCGACTATCACCATCAGAAAATTCACCAAGCAAGTCATATACATAGTTATTGTAGATCTCAATGTATGTGATAAAAACAGCGTAAGCATTGTCCTCATCAACACCATCAATTTTGGTTGTATCAACTGTTCTATGATTTAAGTTTGGATCTGAACCGAGATCTTTATCTCTCCTAAACAATAAAACAAATTTATAAATCAATACAAGTTTTTTTTCTTCCTTTTCTTCTTCTATCCAAATAGGGCGTTAACAGAATTTAAGATAAGATAAATATGGTCTTTTCTGGACTGTCTTTTGACCATCGCACAAATTTTGTTTTCTCAATCATGTCACAACATGGCATTGAATAATCCTTAGTAGTTCTGAGAGCAACTTAGCTGCTAACTAGATGATGGGAAAAATGAATAAAACCTCGACTCCTTAGGGACTTATTTGTCTTTTGAATAAACAAGAGTAAAAATTTAGTATTTTTTTATGAAAATTTATCATGAAAAAGGAGAATAATTTTTTATCCAGTTAATTTTCTCAAATTTAGCTGGCAATACCTTGCCTTTGGCTTTCCTTTAAATAATTCGATCAACTGAACCATTTACGAACAAATAAAGGCACACAATTTTCTCTGATCTCTGAGGCAAAGGTTTTCCTGACCGTGAGACCATCCATAAAATTAACTGACTCTTTATGGACTTGTGAACGCCCTAAGTACATCACTTGTTTCACAAATAGGGGAGAGCAAGGCACTTACAGACGAATTTATAAGTTATCCCTTGATGATCTCATCATGAATCGATGAATATCTGCTAGTTACTTTCTTGTACTAATGGATCTTTGGCACAAGGGAAATGCTTCAGTTACAGCCTTTGATCACTTTAAGGTACATTTTTAATTGTTTGAAAGTGACTGGCTTTAATAAAACACATGTTTCTATTGCAGATGTAATTAATCTCTCAAATAGGGCCATTATTGGTAAAAATATGAATACCTACATTAAAGAGAAGCCCATTTGAAAGTTTACATCACTGTTTTTTGAAGCTTTACCTACTGCCCTATTACCGAAAATGCCTCTACTGCAGTTACAAAACTGATTGCATGCATTATGAAAAATGTTTTCCAGATGGTTGCAGAATGATCAGCAAATGAACAAAGCTCCCGACAACTTCAACAAAAAATTTTAGGAGAACATCAGTGAAAGAGAAAAAGAAAGTACCTGAGACCAGGGCGAGATTTGCTATTTATTTCAGCTTGACGATCTAGCAAAGCTTCTGCTTCTGTCTGAACATCAAATCCATTCAGTTTGTCAGGTTTAAACATAAATTTCTTGGCTTGGAGACTTCCAATAGAATTGAATAAAATGTCCAGGCAACGGGGCATTATACCGACATCTGATGGTATCCCACTCATAGTGTAAGTCTTGCCACTGCCAGTGACACCATAAGTGAACAGTAAACCATTTCTCCCATGAATCAGATGATCCACAAGAGGCAAGGCCATTTCACTGAACACTTGTTGTTGAGTGCTTCTCTCATCGAAAACTTTCTGGAATGTGTACTGCATTTGCTTGACGGACACATTTCGAGCGCTGGCGTATGATTCTGGGGTAGTCACTTGGATGACAGTATCAGAGATCACTTTGATACATGTCTCTGAAGCGTTGGTTGGTCTCAGACGGCAAAAAACTTGCAATGAATCTCTCTGAGCAACACTTTTCGACTGTTTCTTGTTAGGCTGCTGATTTCTTTTTGGCCTTGAAAACAAGAGAGAATATTGGTGTTTAATTAAAATTCCAAATCCACTAACATTACGATATTACACATTATTCCCACACTTTTGATTATAATTAACCAAATACTATAATTATTTAATTTAGGTAGTTCATAATAAATATTGGTACATAAAATTAAAGATACCTTAATTAAGTTTTTAAATCATAAATATAATTATTTTTCTAGTGGCTTTAGTTAGTATGAAGTAAAGTCAGTAACGTCTGATGAAAAATGCTGTTTTTGCAGATCAAAACAATGCTTCCTCATACCTATTGTAAAATTCATGTTTCAGGTCTAATTAAAAAATTACTCAAATGGGTGACCTCATAAGAAATACAGAACTTATGTGGTTAAGAAATCCTCACTTTACGTTCAGTGCAACTTTATAAATCTACAAATAGAGTGAGGCGGCACTTAAGTAACGGACTCCTAGCTTTTTAATCTTTCTAATCAAATATTTCATTATTTCTTTGATAATTCCAGTTGAAAAATTGTCTAGTTGTTTCACTCATGGTGTGAATGATTTTGCGGTACTCGTTTTTGATCTTCCAATTAACTGTTACGGAATTCAAAATCCAATGAAAATTCTTTAGTCAATTTGAATGCATCCGATGGACATATTTCAACACTACGACCTTATCAGGAATCTTCAAACACTAAGAAAATTTAGCTAGCACTAAGAAACACTAAGCACTCTTTTTAACAAAACTTTTTAATTCAATCCATGGACTGAAAAGAGTCGATTAAACCCATGAAAACGAAATGTTTCAAGAGCTCTTCTACCAATCATCGTCGCACCTGTAATTACTCCAAGTGGCTGATAGACTGATTTTTAAGTCAGCGCAGTAACACAATAGTTAGAATTTGCTTGATTTATGATTTTACAATAGTTTGCATTTTTGATACAGAACTATGAATGAAGCCTAAGCAGATATGCATATGCCTTGAATGCTGACGCTTTTCTTTTGTTATTCTACAAGTTGGTGAAATAATTTTCTTAATTTTATTGATAATTTCTTTTATTGGTGTGTTGTATGAAAGCAAAGAGAGAGATTTTGGCAAATTTTCCTGCAAACTACAAATTTCTATGAATTCCTTGATTGCTATGAATGAGAGTATCTTTGCAAAACTGTTCGAAACTTCTTTTGTTCTGATAGAAGATTTGTGATAAAGTTTTCAAAGTATTTTAAAATCCAACATTGGTAGGGCTATAAATTATAGGAAGTGCCATTTAAAGAACATGAACAGTTTTAATACCTCATCTTTGTACGCATACGTACCTCTACCCCTTGATTCTGAAAAGCATTTCTAATACAGTACCTTGTTTGTAGTTCAGTACTTTGGTTTGTAAAACCTTACTTTAAATATTTTAAGGATCAAAATAAATCATCAGTCTTAGTGTCCTGAGCAATTATTTAAAAGGAAAAATTCTGTTAAGTGTCAAACTGTGAAGAAAGAGTCTTAACCTGCTATGATCAGTTTTATAATTGGCCGAAGGTCAACATTTCATTTATTTTTTTGAAGGTTTGAGCCCCCAGGTTTCACAAAGCCTTGCCTGCTAGTCAGCTAGCCGTCCATTGACAATTTGATTAACCTGCTGCCTCCTTCACATCAGAGAAGAATCCCTTATAAAATGAGTAAATTACTTAGAATGTCAATTACTTTAGGAAAATGAAGAGTAGTTAGACAGAGTTTGGCAGAAACGCATCAGGTCGAATTTTGCAGAGAAAAATGGGTTGGGAGTAGTTTTGAATTCGACGAGGCATAAATTTTCTCCAGTAAAAAGATTTTAAGCTGAGAAAAAATATTTTGAACATGAGAATAGATGTTTAAATATTTAATTCTGAACATGGAGTTTCATAGTGGATTACAACTTCAAACCTCAGTTAAACCTTGATGCAACTTTGTGTATTTCTGTAAAATTCGGCCCTAATCATGGCCCAAAACTTTGAACCCATTTTAGTTAGAATACATTTTTTTAAAAGTTCATGGTGAACTAAGAACTTTGGAGTTTTTTCAGAATTTGTAAACTGTAAATGGCAAAGAAACCTTGTTTTGAAAATTCCAAAAATAAGACTCGCTTGTAAGGATATTTTTAGCGGGCTCTGATGACAGTAACCAGGCGGGGGGAACAGCATTTTGCTGTTTGGCTGGAACTCAGCTTCAGGCATTACCTCACTCACTGCGTCAACTCGACTGTTGTTAATAGTTTCTTCGCCCCTTAGAAATGATTTTTAAAACTTTTTGATTTTTTCATCAACTGTTATGTCAATGGAATTATACTACAACCATGCAAACATGTCTTGCCACTGCCCTATTTTTCAGAAATTTCAAAAACACATAACACCTTCATAACTAAGAATTAATGTTGAGAAATAGTATCTTCAAAGAAAAAGGGTAATAGCAAATCAGAGAAACTAAAAAGATTTTGAAGTATAAAAAATAACATGTATTATCATCATAATCAGTTAAGTAATATAATAGGTACAAGGATGAAAAATAAGTGTCATCTTAGAAAAAATCATATTGATGAATCCTTAAAAAAGAAAAAAACATTTCTCAAACTTTCACTCTGATGTTGCTTTAGGTGGTGCATATGGGCATCCCAAATACTGGTCGGCAATGATAGCAGCTTCGCGTAGACCACTCAAAAAGGCTCCGTGAACAGTTGCAGGGTAGTTACGAATAGTGTGCTCACCAGCGAAGAATAGCCTGGGCATGCTGGTTACAGATCCTGGCGAATCATTGGACGAGACAGGTGGGGCAATGGGAGTAGCAAGAATGTCGTAATCACCTCCGCTTGCTCCAACAGCGACAAATGAATAGGAGCCACGAGCCCAAGGGTCAGCTCTCCATCGGGTGACAACCGTTTCTTTGGGTTGGGGAACCGAGCTGTTGCCGAAAATCCCTTTGAGGACAGCTATGCAGCGCCCAACAATTACATCATCACTCACGTTTTCCATGATGGCGGCCGCTTCTCCAGCAACCAAGGCTAGTAAGACCGGAGCTCGGTACAGGTTCCAGAATAAGAATAGTTCTCCCCTACTAGCGGTAGTACTTCCAACGTGGCCAAATAGGTTAGTGTTGGGGTCCCAAAATATCCGATCAAAACAAAGGACAACCTTGTTCAAGTTACCGAAGCCCAACCTTTGAATTGCAGCAACTTTCCAGTCCGGCAGTGGAGGCACGAACTGAACTGAATTAGGTAAACCTGTGTTCGGTGCAGTTGATTGTTTCAAGACTCCTAGTGGCAACGTACAAAGAACGATGTCCCCTTTGTAAGTTGCAGGATTGGTTTGGTTGCGGGCATTGGATGTGACAACCTCGACCCCGGTTGGTCCATAGCGTATTTGCCGAGCCGCAGTGTTCAATTTGATGTCCAAGCCTTCTGTCAGAGAGACTGGAACGCATGAATAACCATTACGAACTGTGAGATGACTTCCTGAAAACTCGTAATCATCATCTTGATCCCAATGTTTCAGCGATAAATTTGTGAGTGGGGTGGCATTTGCAAATTCTAAATTGGCAAAATGCCAGTCAAGGATTTGCCTGTCTCGTGATGACAAGTAGACATCACTGGGCGGCGATGCTTCTAAGTTTAAAAGTTTTTCTTCTATTTCATTTTGCTGTTCTAATAGTAAGTCCCACTCTTTACAGGCAGTGTGAATATCCCGAAGCTTCGAACGAATTAAAAATTCTTGAGTTATGTCTCTCACTCTACACTCACTTAGCAATTCTTTGTACTGCTTATGAAGATCTTCAAGAGTTTCTTTGACGGAAATCATCCTATGTTGGTTGGTTTTTAATCTTTCTTGGAGACCGATGACAGCTTTCCAATGCTGTAGTTGCTTCTCTGTTACGCTCTTTTCTTGGAGTTTGATGACCCATTCTAGGGCTTGACCTAATGATACTGGTTTACCGTCTAAATAATTGAAGTCCAACTGATGAGATAAATAACTTGTTGCTTCTAAAAGGCGATTGAATTCACGCTCAACCATTTCATCTTTATCTTTTGGAACGACAACAGTCCCCCCATTGCATTCATACAATGGACATTTTTGCCTAATTTTATGCAACTCCATGGAAATTTGTTTTGATAGAACTGTGACTGGATTTCCCCCAAGTCCAGTGACAACCATTGCTCCTAAATCGGCGACAAACGAGCCTTTTCGGAATGTAGCTATTCTTCCTCCGACTCTATCTCTTGCTTCAAGCACGACTACTTCCATTCCGAACTGCTGTAACTGCTGGGCAGCAGCAAGTCCAGCTATCCCTGCTCCAATTATAATTGCTTTACCTTGTTTTTTCACCGGTAGGGGTTTCAATCTTTTAAAAACTCCAATATTAATGTATCCATGGCGCTCAAGAAATGCATGAATACGAATCGCAAACGGTCCATCACTGTTGTAAGGTGGCTCTATTAACGGGAGAGCATTCTCAACAACAAGCTGTTGTTTTGGATTGTCAAGCCAGAGTTGTAGGAACCTATTACGAATGTGCAGATAAACTTTTAGTGTTTCAGGATAACCTTTCGCAACGTCTGGAAAACATTGTGCTTCTATGGCAGACATTTTATCGAAGGGAAGCCTGCTCTGAAAAGCGGCACCTTCAAGTCCCGAGAGGTCATCTTGTTCTGAGTCTTGCTCAACTTCCTCTTCATTCTCCGATTTTGAATTGTTAGGCTGCTGAGCAGAACTTGTGTCAGCTTTGGTTTCTTTATCCACTGGAGTGTTGCTCGTTCCTGGTGTTCCAACAGGTGATTTCTTCTCAGATTTACTTTTTTCTCCGTTGCTGTTGTCGTTGATGGGTAAAGTTGTGCTCTCTGCTTCTTCACTCATGACTATATCATTATCCAGCGAATCTCCTTGTTCTCCTTTAGTTTTCTTCCGCCTGTTAGCAGCAGTGTTCATCCTCTCTCCTTAAACTCCAAATTGGTTTAATTCACTGCTCGAATAGAATGAAATTATTCCATACAAAATGTTAACCTGGGAACAAAAAAAAATTAAATCCAAAATTACTATGCTAAAATCGAAAAAATATGACGGATGAAATGTTAGAGAAGGTTCTGTTTTTGAGACTTAATTGAACAGGTACAAAAAATTTTAAATTGACTAAGATGAAAAGAGATGAGGTACAAATAAAAATTGATCTTAGGATTCAGGTTGGTTGAGTTGATCAATTTAAATTTATTTGTTAAACAAGGAAAATTCATTTATTAATGCTTGCAGCAATTGACCTGAGTTATGGACGATAATCAAAGAGACTGCTAGCAAGGTCCAAATACAGCTTTTTAACGTTGAAGGAATTTTATAACTTTCAAAGTTATTGGATATTAGGGAATATTATTTCAAAGGAAACAAAGAACAAATTTTTCAATAGATGAAGCGTTTCTGAAATTTTCACTTATACTTGTCACTGTCCACAGCAAAAGGGGTCTCTCTATTGATGAGGAAAAATTTTAGGTTGAGTGAATAATGAGGAACGAAAAATTGTACTTTGAGAATTTGACGCAAGACTCTTCAGTACCCAACAGAATAAGTGACGAGCAATTTATTCCATTTCTATGCCAATTAGAGGGCATAAGGCTCCAATATCAATACACAATGCGTATTCCAAAATGGCAGATAAGAATTTAAATTAGCTTCAAGTCAAAACTATATTTAAGTAATGAAATGCAAACTTCAAACAACTGTAGCTTCGATTTTGTCTGAAAGTTTTGGGTGTTTTTGGTTCAGAAAATTTGTTAGGCTACTCTCAATGCTGTAGTATCATGTACCATGTATGCATGCTCAGTGAAAATGACTTGAATCTGAGTTTTTGTGGACAAAGTTCACTTATTTTGTGGGTAGTTACATCTAAAATATACTTCCTACTAACCTAACTGATCCAATGAAGTTTTAACAGAATTAATTGAACAGATTTAGTGGAAATCAGCTTGACTGCATTCCATGTTCCTAATTTTCTCTCAAGTTTCATTTTTTAAACAGAGAACTCAACTACGTAACAATTTAAAACTCTCTGAACCTACCCTAGATCATGAAGGAAATATATTCGCAAACTTTCAAGTTCCAGCGCTGCTTCGTTTCTGATAAGGAAATTATTATCAGCAAAAAATACACAACATCTGATGTAGTAAAGCTGATTCCTTGTTGTTTCCTGGACGAGGGAACGTAACTTTATTCTAGGGTTGCAAAATTGCCTCAAAGAATTCAATTTTGAATAAGAGTGTACCACTGCGATTTTATCCGAAATTTTTCTGATTTTGGTATGAGATCAAAGGAGAAATCAAT